>NW_026596234.1:10922929-11049315 GCF_907164565.1 Psammomys obesus | reverse complement strand
ATAGATAGATAGATAGATAGATAGATAGATAGATAGATAGATAGATAAATGAGAGGTGAACAATAAAAAGATTCCAACAGAAAAATGGTCAAAAATAGCAACAGTTACTGAAGAAGCAAGTCTACCTAAATCACCTGAGAGTGCCAGGCATGGCAGCTCATTTCTGTGATCTACTGGAAGCCTGAGGCAGAAGGATCTCCAGGAGTTCAAGACCAGCCTGAGCTCCACACTGCAGAAAAACTATCTAATAAAATAAAATAAAGTAAAGTAAAATAAAATAAAAATAAAATAAAATAGAATAAATTTAAAAAAATTGTTTTGGTTTTTACAAGACAGGGTTTCTCTGTATAATAAGCCCTGTCTGTCTTGGACTCGATTTGTAGACCAGGGTGGCCTCAAATTTACAGTGATTCGCATTTCTGAGTGCCGGGATTATGGGGGTGCTCCATTGTGCCTGGCTCAAGAAAAAAATTAAAACACAAGAGAAAAGATGAACGTGAAGGGCTGGGTGTGTGGATGGATAGTGGAGTGCGTGCCTAGTTTGTGTGCAAGGGTCTGGTTTCGATCCTTAACACCAGAGAGAAGGAGAGAGAGAGAGATGAAGAGAGACATTGAAGGAAAGAGAAAGAAAGCAGGGCGAGGTGTAATCCCAGCACTCTGGGAGGCAGAAGCAGGTGGATCACTGTGAGTTCAGGGGCCAGCCTGGTCTACAAAGTGAGTCCAGGACTGCCAAGGCTACACAGAGAAACTTTGTCTTGACAAAAACAACAAGAAGAAAGAAAGAGAGAGAGAGAGAAAGAAAGAAAGAAAGAAAGAAAGAAAGAAAGAAAGAAAGAAAGAAAGAGAAAAGAGAGATCAGGTGAGTGGCTCACACCTATAAACCCATCTTGAAAGTTGAGGCAGGAGGATTGCCTCAAATTCAAGGTCAATCTAATCTACATATACACTTCCTTTCTTTTTGTTCTTATTTTAAATTTCATTATTTCTGCTTGGAGTGAGGTACACCTGCATATGCAAATGACTGGAAAGGAATTGGCCCATGTTTACGGATTGCAGGTGGAGGCCAGAGGACCACTTGGTGGACTCGGTTCTCTCCTTCCACCTTTACATGAGTTCTGCATATCAAGTTCTGGTCATCAGATTGGCAACACAAGGGCCTTTACCCATTGAGTCATCTCACTGGCCAGACCGGTGTCTTTCTTTCTTTCTTTCTTTTTCAGGTTATTTTTATTTTTATGTGTAGGTGTTTTGCCTGCATGTGTAAACATGAGAGCCATATCAAAGCATGTGGCCAGGTCCCCTTGGAATTAGAGACAGATTGTTGTAAACCATAGTGTGGGTACTGGAACTCAAACCTGGGTCTTCTGGAAGAGAAGCCAGTGCTCTTAACTGCTGAGCCATCTCTTTGGTTTCCCCACTGTTGTTTATTTTAGAGACAGAGTCTCATAGAGCTCAGGGTGGCCTTGAACGCAATAGTAGGCAAAGATGAGCTGGAACTTTCCATTCCCCTATATACATTACAGCTGTGTGCCTCCATGTTCAAGCATGTTACATGAACTCTTTACCAGCTGAGCTGCACCTCCAACCTCCTCCAAAATAATACCCAAAAATGTTTGAAGGCAGGGCTGGAGAGATGGGTTAAGAACACTGTTAAGAACACTGGCTGCTTGCTCTTCAAAGGCCCAATGATTACCAACATCAATATGGTAACTCACAGCCACGTATAACTCCAGTTTCAGGGGATCCAATGCCCTCTTCTGGCTTCTGTGGCTATTGCAAACAGTTGTATACAGGTAAACATCCATATACATCAAATAAAAATAAGTAAATAAATAAGCCAGGCCTGGTGGTACACACCTTTAATCCCAGTTCTTGGTACACAGATATAGGTAGACCCCTAAGCTTGTGGCCAGTCTGGTCTAAAACATGAGTTCCAAGACAGCCAGGGCTACACAGAGCTACTGTCTTAGTTAGGAATTCTATTGCTGAAATCGGAATGCATGACCAAAACACTACTTGACCCCATGACCGAAAGATCACTTGGGGAGGGAAGGGTTGCTGTTCGTCATTGAAGAAAATCAGAACAGGAACTCTAACAGGGCAGGAGCTCTAACCTGGAGGCAGGAGCTGATGCAGAGGTCATGGATGAGTGCTGCTTATTGGCTTGCTCATCCTGCTTTCTTATAGAACCCAGGACCACCAGCTCAGGATGGCACCACCCTCCATGGGCTGGGCCCTCTCCATCAATCCCTAAGAAAGAAAATGCCTTGTGGCTGCATCTTATTGAGGTTCTCTCCTCTCAGATAACTCTAGCTTGTATCAAGTTGAGAGAAGACTAGCCAGCAGAGAAACCCTGTCTCAAAAAAACCAAAATAAATAAATAAATACGTATATTTTTAAAGGACTTGGACTCTGTGGAGGTGAGGTAAAATGTATTTGGAGATATTTTGAGTTAGTTCTAGGTTGTCAAGAGAGCTCCTGTCTCCATAGTTGACCCCGTATGTTCTTAATTTTAATACCAAGTAACTGGGAAAAACAACACCCTCAGAATATGAGTCCAAAAGAATCCTGAAGGAGAGAATTCACCCTTTACACCACGGCTGTTCGGAAACAGGAGAGGGAATGTTCACATAATGCTGGAGGCAGAAGCCTAGAGGGAGTTAGTCTCCATGTCCTGTGAAACAGTTCTTGGCCTCAGGAAGTTATTCTTGTTATTAAGATATTACCCAGTCTCGCTGAGCACTCTGGCTTGCCTGAGACCGAAGGGTCACCAAGAGTTTAGGGGAAAGTAGGGTGGGGTGGTGCAGGCTTGTAATCCCAGCACTTGGGGTGGCAGAGGCAGGTGGAGCTCTGTGAGTTGGAGGCTGGCCTGGTCTACAAAGTAAGTACAGGACAGCCAGGGTTACACAGAAAAACCCTGTCTCAAAAACACCAACCGCCCTCCCAAAAAAAAAAAGTGACTAAAGGAAGAGTGCAGATTGTATCATGTCAAGCCGCACTAAGTGCCCGTGATGAAAGTGGGTGGGGGTGGGGTGGGAAAACACCTGTGCTGCTGATGGTGACAGAAAGTGGTGGCAATGCAAGTGCAGGAGGGAGGACAGAGGGAGACAGAGAGAGATATTCAGGCACTCATGCAGAGGAGAGGGCCTGTGTGCTCACCTTCTATCTTGTTTGAGACAGAGTCTCTTTTTCTGTTTGTTAGAGAGAAACCATCCCGGTTCATCTTACCACGTTTATTTATTTAATGTGTGTGTGTATAATCATGTACACATGTGCCTTAACTCCTGTGGAATGAACTACATTAGCCGGGTGGTGGTGGCAGCAGCACCTGCCTTTAACTCCAGCACTGGGAAGGCAGAGGCAGATGGATCTTCTGTGAGGACAGCTGAGTCTACAGAGTGCATTCAGGACAGCCAGGGCTACACAAAGAAACCTTGACTGGAAAAAACCAAACCAAACAAAAATGCTGAGACTCATAACCAAGCTTTGGGCAGACTGCAGGGAATCTTATGAAAGAAGGGAGAGATAGTAACACCTGGAGGGGACAGGAGCTCCACAACAAGAGCAACAGAACCAAAAAATCTGGGCACAGGGGTCTTTTCTGAGTCTGATACTCCAACCAAGGACCATTCATAGCTATAACCTAGATAACCTAGAACCCCTGCTCAGATGTAGCCCATGGCAGGTCAGTATCCAACTGGGTTCACTAGTAAGAGGAACAGGGACTGTCTCTGACAGAGGTTGGCTCTTTGATCACCTCCTCCTGAGGGGGGAACAGCCTTGCCAGACCACAGCGGAGGACAATGCAGCCAGTCCTGATGAGAGGTACGGTCAGATGGAAGGGGGGGAGGTCCTCCCCTATCAGGGGACTTGGAGAGGGTCAAGGGAGGAGATGAGGAAGTGAGGATGAGATTGGGAGGGGATGAGGGAGGGTAGGATTCAGCCAGGATACAAAACAAATAAACTGTAATTAATATAAAAATTTAATTAAAAAAAAACAAAAATGAAAGAAAGAAAAAGACCAGCTGGGGGTAAGGTGGCACATACCTGTAATTCCAGCACTTGGAGAAGCAAAGACAGGAGGATCTCCTTGAGTTTGGAGCCAGCCTGGTCTACAAAGTGAGTCTAAGACAGCCATAGATACTCAGAGAAACTTACTTTGTAGACCAGGCTGGCCTCAAACTCACAGAGATCCTCCTGCCTCTGCCTCCCTGAGTACTGAGATTACAGGCCTGTGCCACCACACCCAGCTTTGTTTTGTTTTTTCTTTTTTGAGACAGGATTTCTCTATGTAGTTCTTGATGTCCTACAACTATGTCGACCAGGCTGGTCCCCAAATCACAGAGATCCTCCTGCCCCTGTTTCCTAAATTCTAGGATTAAAGGTGTGTGCCACTGAAACTGGCCTTATGTGTGACAAAAGCCCAGAGCAACACAACACTCAAATCTAATCAACCCCGGTAGGGAATCCATCACTGACCAAAGTTTAGATACTACCAAAGTCCAACTTGGTGAACCAGTGAGTTTTATTGTGTTACATGTAAGAATATAGGTAAAGGGTTGCTTTACCTAATTTGAACAGTAATGACTCAAAGACAGTTGCATCACCAAAGTCCACCCCAGCATGGGTGACAGCTTACCAAAGCTGGGAACCTGGAGCACACTGCACAGATTTCGGGAAACTCAATAGGTTGGAGAGTGTCCTTTCCAGGTAACTCATTTGGTCTAAAGCTCTTACAGGAAGCTCAGCTGGTTTCTGCTTCTTCCAGGCCATTGGCCTGATGTCATTCTTTGTAGCTTGTCTTGTCTGGGAATCTTCTTTGCAGCTTTTATTGCTTACTCTGGCAAGGAGAGGCTAGTGAATCTTCTCAGTTTCATGGACGTACAAAACCTATTTTGAATTGTTCGCCTTAATGTTTAAGGAACTTTCCTGGAGGATATAATGTTTCAATCTCAGAAGAAACAGTTACACAACTCTGATCAAACAATGATAATACCTGGTAGTGACTGAAAATACCCTGGGCTTGTTCCCAACTTCCTTCAAGGGCCTGGGGAAGACTGTCTTCACAAGACAAAGTGAACTGCCAAGAATAAAGAATAAACTCTGTATCTGAGAATAAACATTTCTTCTGCCCACAGCACATGGGCCCATCTGTTCATCAAATTGGCTACACTTAGTTGCCTGATGTGTTTGTCATAAATCTCGCTATAAGATCCCAGAACTAAAGTGACACTCTCTCTGAAAAGATTAAAAACAGGTAGCCTGTAAATATCTTTTGTTGCTCTTAATATGTCACTATTGTAAAATGCTGTTTCCTTACTCTGTTTTTCTTTTTTTGTGTTGTTTTGTTGTTTTGACACAGTAGTGCAGGCTGAGCACAGAAACAAAACTGTTTTTAGTACCAGCAGGCAGAATAACAGTGTCACACATGGGCAATCCCAAGTACAAGGATCTGGGGATTCTGACTTTTCCAACCAGCAGATTGTCTGTGTGGGGCTTTGATTGTCAGCGCAGGGAAGGAGGGTGCCACTGACATCTAGCTGGTAGAGGATGCTGCAAGCATCTTACAACAAACAGGAGCTCACCAGCCCCAAATTACAAATGTGCCGAATTGGAGAAAAATCTGTTGTTATTATTATTATTAGATTTTTTTTTGAAATAGGGTTTCTCTGTGTAGCCCTAGCTATCCTGGAATTAACTTTGTATACCAGGCTGGCCTGAAACTCAGAGATCTGCCTGCCCCTGCCTGGCAGAATGCTGGGACTAAAGGTGTGCACCACCAAACCTGGCTAGATTTGTGTGTGTGTGTGTGTGAGTGCACGCGCGTGTGTGTGTTTTGCCTGCAGGTACATATTTGTACCATGCATAAGCTTTGTGTGCTTGGAGTTCAGAAGAGGGTGTTCAATACCCAGGAACTGGCATTACAGGTGATGGTGATTCAGGTATGGGTGCTGGGAACCAGACCCAGTCCTTTACGAGAGCAGACAATGATTTCAGCTGCTGATCTTCTAGGGTCCGATTGCCAAAGTCTCTCTTTGCTTTGGCAAGGGCCCAAGGTCTAGGGTAGGATCTGGGATGGAATGCAGAGTTCCCTTGTTTGCTTTATCTCTTGGGTTGCGCAGCTGAGCTGATGGCTCAGGCAGCCGATAACAACTGATCACAGGAGATGATTGAAAGAAAAAGAAATAGAGGAGGGAGCCCAGGATTGATTCCTTCTCTAGGTCTAGGGACTGGCTACATTGCTTCTAGAGAGGAAAACTTTAACTGGTCACCCTTTTCCCAGCAGCCACGACTGTAAAAAGCAGCCTCTAGCCTACACTTACGGGGTTGTAAAAGCAAAAAAACAAAACAAAAAAAATGGAGCTCTTTAATCTGAGATTAGCTCCTGCTTAGAGTGGGGCGTTGGCCTCCATAGGCTAAAGTAAACTTTTTCCTTCTTGTCCTAGGCTGATGGTTAGATCAAGGTTTGTACTTAATTAGAAATTGCTTGGTAGTCCCATTATAATTTGGGTTCATGGGAAGTTTAACCCAACTTGCTTATGCATATGGATCCCTAATGAAGGCTTTTCTTGAAGATGTAGGTCTGTCTCAAGCCTGTCTTCTAGTGAAGCACATAGAGGTCCACAAAGATATTTATTGCAGCCACAAACTTTCTAAAGTGGTTTCGGAAGTTCTAAAACAGTTTAACTTTTAAAATTGTTTAAATCAAATCAGAAATTCTATAATCAGGAATTAATTCATCCGAACAGCAGTAAATACCCAGAAAGTGACGACTCCCACCATACAGATAGTAGAGAGATGCAGCTGTGAAAAGATGAGTGTCAGAGACTGGAAGCAATTCTGGGGTGTATCATAGAATAGACTTTGCAAAGGCCTGGATCCCTATCCAGAAAGCCCACCTGCCTAATGAGAGCTCCTTTAAAACAATGGTTCCTGACAGCCGAGGAACCAACTCCTATTATCTGGTTTTGTTTTTTTTTTTTTTTGGCTTTTCCAGACAGAGTTTCTTTGTGTATTCTTGGCTGTCCTAGACCTAGCTCTGTGGACTAGACTGGCTTCTAACTCAGAGATCTGCCAACCTCTGCCTCCCAAATGCTGGGATTAAAAGTGTGTACCACCGCTACCCAGCATACTATTTATATTTGTGATGAGGTGTGTGGGTTTCTATGTGTATATCTGTGAGTATGTGCCCATGCATGGGTGTGTGAAGGTCAGAGTGACTTATTTTATTGCCCTCCACCTATTTTTTTGAAGCAGGATCTTTCACAAACCCCAATGCTCACTGATTGGCTAGACTGGATGGCCAGTGAGCTCTACTCATGTGTCTTTTTCTGGCCTGCTTCCCTCCTCATAACATGGGCTACAGACACACACTGCCACTCCATCTTCATGCCTCTCTTTTTTGGTAGGTGCTGGATCATAACCCACATATAATGTGTGTATGCAAGTGCTCAGAAGACAATCCTCAAGGAGGTGTCATTGGAAAAGAGTCTTTGCAATGAAAAAGCGCCAGTCATGTGTTAAAGTAAAGAGAACAGACCATATAAAGGCTTTGGGCAGAATTATATTTGTGTGAGTGTAGGGGACAAGCATGAGAGACAGAAGTTAAAGGTAGAGGGGTGGGGAGTGGTGTAGGCAGAAAGATGGCTCATCAGTTAAGAGCACTGGCTCATCTTTTAGAGAACCTAGGCTCAATTCCCAGCACCCACATGGCAGCTCACAACTGTCTGTTACTCCAGTTTCAGGAAACTGGCACCCTCACATATGCATACATGCAGGCAAAACACCAATGCACATCAGTAACAACTCAATTATTTAAATTAAGTTTGAAGCTGGAGGACAGTGTGTGAATCCTAAGCATGGATTTTATTCTTAGTGTGGTGTTTAAGCAGGAGTCATAACACTACAATTCAGTGTTTTTCTTTCCTTTATTTGGTTATTTGTATGCATGTATGTATGCATGTTCACATGGGTATGGCCTTGTCTTCATCACTTTCTATTGCTGTGAAGAGACACCATAACAACAGCAACTCTTATAAGGCAAAACATTTAATTGGGGCTGGCTTACAGTTTCAAAGGTTTGTTCATTGTCATCATGGTGGAGAGCAGCATGCGGATAGACATGGTCCTGGAGAAGGAGCTTAGAGTCCTACATCCAGATCTGTTGGCAACAGAAAAAGAGAAACCCTGGCTTGGGTCCTTGAAACCTCAAAGCTCACCCTCAGTGACATAATTCCCCCCACAAAAACACACCTCCTAATTTTTACAAATAGTGCCACTCCCTGGTGACTCCCTCAAATCTATGAATGAGGCTGTTCAAACTACTACAGGTTATATGTGTGTGAAGGACACTGGGAGTCATCCTGGATGCCTTTTGACCTATTGAAGCAGAGCCTCACACTGAACCTAGATTTCGCTGATTCTGGCTAGTGCAGCCAACCAGCTTGGTCCTAGGATGCCATGTCTCCATCTCCTAAGTATTGACATTACAGTGGTCTCTGTGCCTGACCAACTTCTCCATGGCTTCCGTTTCTCACTCTTGAGGAATAAGAACTCTATCTACTGAACTGTCCCCTCCGCCCAAGTTTTCTGTTTAGATATGGTCTCATATAGCCCAGGCTGGTCTTGAACTCCCTATCCTCTTGCCTTGTTGCCTGACCTCCCAAATGTTGGGATTACTTATAGATCCAGTGAGGTGGGGAATTGAACCTAGGCCTTCATGTTAGGCAAGCACTGTACAAACTGAACCCAAGTAGGCTTCAACTAGGTGTGTGTGTGTGTGTGTGTGTGTGTGTGTGTGTGTGTATGCTCATGTGTGTATATGTGGAGGACAGAGCTCCATGTCAGGTGTCTTTCTCCACCTTTTATTTTGAGACTGTTTCTCACTGAATCTAGAGCTTGCTGTTATGGCAAGAGTGGCTTGCCAGCACACCTGTGGAAACTCCTGTCCTTGAGCTTGGATTACAGGTGCTAATCCCTGATTCAGGGTTGTTGTTGTTGTTTTTTAATTTTAATTTTTTGGTTTTTTGAGACAGAGTTCCTCTGTGTAGACTTGGATGTCCTGAACTTACTTTGTAGACCAGGCTGGCCTTAAACTCAGAGATTCGACTGCCTTCGCCTCCTGACTACTGGGATCAAAGGGTTGTGCTAACATACCAGGCACTGATTCAGATTCTTACAAAGATACTTCTGGCCGGGCAGTGAAGATGCATACCTTTAATCCCAGCATTTAGGAGGCAGAGGCAGGCAGATCTCTGTGAGTTCAAGGCCAGCCTGGTCTACAGATCAAGTTCCAGGACAGGCAAGGCTACACAGAGAAACCATGTGTCAAAAACAAACAATACCCCCCAAAACCAAAACCACCACCATCACCCACCCACCCCCACACACACGCAAGATATTTCTGTTCTATAAAGAATGAACCAAAGATAACAGGGCTTGGTGGTGCACACTTTTAATTCCAGTACCTGGGAGGCAGAGGTGAATTTTTGTAAGTTCTTGAACAGCCTGGCCTAGAATAGCCAAAGTTACATAGTGAGATCCTGTTTCAAAATAAACAGACAAACAAACCAAAAAATGGGGCCTGGACGTGCTTGGTGGTATATGGGTTATTAATCCATTTGGAGGCAGAGGCAGGAGGATCTGTGAGTTGTAGGGCAGCACAGTCTATGCAGCAAGTGACAAATCACAAGTATGACCCTGTCTCAAAAATGACAAAAACAAAACCAGAAAGTGGTTTTATTTATTTAATTTTATTGTGTGTGTGTGTTTTTAAGACAGGGTTTCTCTATGTAGCCTTGGCTATACCAGAACTCATTCTGTAGATCAGGCTGGCTTGGAACTCACAGAGATCTGCCACCTGCCTTTGCCTCCCTGAGTGCTGGGATTAAAGGAGGCAGATTAAAGCATGCACAAGCACTGCCTGGCCTTATTTTATTTTATTTTTTTAAATAATTTATTTAATTTTATGTGCGTTAGTGTAAAGGTGTCAGATCCTTTGGAATTGCCATTACAGACAGCAGTTGTGAGCTGCCGTGTGGGTGCTGGAAATTGAACTCAGGTCCTTTGGAAGAGCAGACAGTGTTCTTACCCACTGAGCCATCTCTCCAGCCCTCTTATTTTATTTTTATTTTATTTTATTTTATTTTAAAGGTTGTGATTGATTAGTCACTGAAAAGGCAGAGGCAGGTGGATCTTTGAGTTCAAGGCTAGCCTGGTCTATAGAGTGAGTTGCAGGACAGCCAAAGCTACACAGAGAAATCTTGTCTCAATAAACCAAATCAAACCAATATAAAACAAAACAAAACAAAACAAAAAACATGTGATTGAAAACAACAATGACAAGTACACAGAAAAAACCCAATGTACTAGGCAGTGGGGTGCATGCCTTTAATCCCAGTTGTTACACAGAAAAACCCTGTCTCAAAAACAAAACAAACAACAAAACGAAACAAAACCAAAAAAAAAAAAAAAAAAAAGGAAAAATCCCAGTGTATTTACTGTAGTGAAGAAAAACAAAAACAAGCCCCCCCCAACAAATTACTTACAATTCGACCACTCCAAGACAATTGCTTGTCAATGTGTTTTCTGCCTAAATTATTTTTAAATTGTGAAACACAATCTATTTATTATTTATATTTTTTATGTGTATGGGCATTTTGCCTGCATATATATCTAAACACTAGGTGCATTCAGTAGCTACAGAGGCCAGGAGAAGGTGTCAGATTTGGAATTACAGACCGATGTGAGCCATCAACCCCTGAGCCAGCTTTCCAGGTCTCCAGCCTCGTTAATTATTATCGCTGTGCGTGTACACAAAGAGGTGTGTGTTCACTTGGACTATGTGTAGATCATTTGACACCTGTGGATTCCTTGTTCTTCTTTCACTTTCTAGGTTTTGGAGATCGATACCTATAGGAACTCAGGTCCCCAGGGTAGTGTGGCAAATGCCTTACCATTCTAGCTATATGGGTCGCTCTTGCTACCATTTGTTTGTTTGTCGAACAAAACCTACACAGGATTTCTCTGTGCAGCTCTGGCTGTCCAGGAATTCGCTAGGTAGACCAGGCTGGCCTGGAACTCAAGAGATCTGCCTGCCTCCGAAGTGTTGGGATTAAAGACCTGCGCTACCACCGCCAGGCTTGCTACCATTTTTTGTTGTTGTTTGTTCTCAATAGTACACGGTTATAATTTTTCCCTCATTCTTGCACACTCTGTCAGACTTCCGTTTCTTCACGAAAACTTATACCTTAGTTTTCTAATTTAAACAAAACAAAGCCCCACCTATTTGATTTCATCACTCGGAACCACGCTGGCGAAGTTGGGGTCCCCAAAGCGGAAGTGACGCATATCATCTGCGCGTGACGATAAGGCGGTCACGGAAAGGGCGGGTCGTATCGGCACGCCGCGCTCACGTCCGGAAGTGGCTGCTTGTACAGCATGCTGGCCGAGCTAGGTTTCATCGGTACAATCGGTGAAAATGACGAGGTCCCGGTTGAGCCCGAGTCGGACTCCGCAGACGAGGAGGAGGAGGTGGGAGTGACGGGGGAAAGACCCGGGGGCGGGAGCGGCCCGGAGCGAGCTGCCGGCCCTAGACGGCCTCAGCGTGGGAGGTGTCTCCACGCAGGCCGTGCGAAGTCGACGGCCCAGGCGGTAGTCTCGGTGTTGGGCGGTGGGGATGTAGCCTTGAGCAAGTGGCCGTCGGGCGAGTCGGGCGAGGAAAAAAAACAAAAACAAAAACAGCTGCGTGTCTCACACTTTCATCTGCTCTCCTGACACGGCCCTTCGGAATGCATGCGTCCTCTGCAGTCCAATTTCCTCTGCAGTCCGATTTTGCTAAAGCTTTGCATCTCAGGATGGAGCTGTGAGCTCGCTTTGTGTTCTGCAGGCCAGTTTAGGCGCTTGTCCAAGGCTTCTGCCCTCTGTCCATCCACACACTTTTTTGTTCCTCCCACTGTTAAGTTACACCTGGACACCTGTAGCCCTCAGGCTCGTGATGCGGTCTCATGATGCGATTCCAACCCTGCAGCTGCTTACCTGTGGCTTTCGGAGTGGGTTAGGCTCTGTTGTCCTTGCCACTGTTTGACTTCCACAGCCCTCCTTGTCATTATGACACTGACATCCGGTTCCATTCATTTCTTTTTTTTTTCCCCAGAGAAACACAGGGTTTCTCTGTGTAGCCTTGACTGTCCTGGGACTCACTCTGTAGACCAGGATGGCCTCAAACTCGGAGATCCGCCTTCCTCTACCTCCTGAGTGCTGGGTCTAAAGGCTTGTGCCACCACCTCTACCCAGGTTTCCCTCTGTGCTGTGTAGGCCAGAGGTTCTCAACTTGTGGGTTGTGATCCAACTTGTGGGGTTGTTGTTGAAGGGATCGCATATCAGATATCCCGTATATTAGATGTTTACATTGCAATCCATAATGTTAGCAGAAATTAGTTCCATTACAGTAGAAACAAAAATAATTTTATACTTGGGGTCACCACAACATGACAAACTGTATTAAAGGGTTGCAGCAGTGGTCTTGATACATCAGTCTGCTCTGGCTCTTTGTTGTGTCCCCCCACCGCAGCCTCAGCTTCCGCCTTCAGTCCTTTTGTGGTACCACTGTACAGGACAGTAGTTTCCTGATATCTGTCACTGGAATGAGGCCTTTTAAATAGGATTCAGCCTCGGGACTGTGAACCTAAAGTGTCTGGGTTGGACTTCACTGTTTCCCTCCTGACGCGTACCAGGTGGTGATCTATGAGCTGCTTAGCCAAAGCATTACCTCTCCTGTAAAGTGGAAGTGCAGTGATGCCTCGCTCGGTTAGAGGCACTGGCTGCTCTTTAAGAGAGCCAGGGTTAGGTTCCCAGCACCCACATGGCAGCTCACAATTGTCTGTAACTCCTGTTCCGGGGGACCCGACACTCTCACAGAGACATACACGCAATGAAGGCACCAATGTATGTAAAATAAAAATAAGTTAAAAAAAGTAAAATGCTGAACAGACATTTTGGAATTATGCTTGTTAGGTGTTTGGTCAGATTTTCTGTGGACTTACTCACTTTTGTCCTTTATAGACTACTGACTACCCACTAACACGTGTGTTGAAAACCTCCCAGGACAGTTGTAAACTGGTCACTTCCTTATTGTCCATATTTGCCTTTTATGTTTCTTTTGTATTCTGTGTATTGATTTGAATTCAGGGCCTAATACTCGATAGGCAGGCTCTCCCCACTGATCTGTGCTGCCAGCTCTGGGTTTTTCCTATCAAGCCCCTTCCCTTCCCCCTTCCTATTCTGCTGTTTCTCCCATCTCAGCCCATCACTCTGACTTTCCTCTCTGCAGGGACCTATTGTGCTGGGCCGCAAGCAGAAAGCCTTGCAGAAGAACCGCAGTGCTGATTTCAACCCTGACTTTGTTTTCACTGAGAAGGAGGGCATGTATGATGGCAGCTGGGCCATGGCTGATGTCATGAGTCAGCTCAAGAAGAAGGTGAGACTGACAGGGATGCAGTTCCGATGATAGGCTGCTAGGGCTACGCCGGAAGTGGGTGTTAGGCTAAACCCTTGTCTCATGACCTTTTACCTTCATCTTATGTTCAGCAGCTTTTGAAACGCTTATAGTTTGTTGTTGGCTTGATGGGGTAGAAAGAGGAGGGTCCAAGGATCCTACAGTCCTCATGAATTGCCAATAGTAGAAAGCACTATAAGGTGGTCTTATTGTAGACTATAGTCAGAAACATAGTAATTTGTCTATAGATGACATTTAGAAGTGTCAGAGGTATCTTATTCCAGTTAGTGAGCTGGTGAGGGCATTTGTTACCCGATGAACTGTGTTTAATCCCTGGAACCCACATGGTAGAAGGAGAGAACTGAGTCCCGCTTGTGTCCTCTGACCTCCACAGGCTCTCTGTGGCTCTTGTCCCTCATACCTGCTTCAATAAATAAGTACGTTTTTTTCTTTCTTTCTTTCTTAAATGCCACCTGGGCATGGTGGCACATGCCTGTGATCCTAGCACAACACAGGTGAAGTATGTATGTAAGTGCACTACATATGCGTGCAGTGCTACATGCCTGTAGCGTCTAGAAGAGGGCATTAGATCTCCGAGAACTGGAGTCACGGATGTTTGTGAGCTGGCCTGGGGGTGCTGGAATGGGACCCAAGTCCTCCAGAAGAGCAGCCAGTGTTCTGAAATGATGAGCCATCTCTAGCACTAGCACCAAGATGTATTTTATTTGTGTGTGTGTGTGTGTGTGTGTGTGTATCTGCAAGGATGTGCAGGGATGTATGTGTATCTGTCAGGCGTGTACAGGTGTCCACAGAGGCCTGGACAATGAACTGGATCTTTTGGAGCTGGAGTAAAGATGTCTGTGGGCCTCCCGATGTGGTTGCTGGAAAAGGCCCTATGATTTGAGCAGCAGGATGGTCTTAACTGCGGAGCCATCTCTCCATCCTCTGCAATTGAATCTTTAAAGAAAGTGTTTGTACTGATTCTTAGTAATCTAGTTTTATTTTTATTTTTTTTAAAAACTACTATCTTTTTAATTTAATGCACTGATGTGCATGTAATGTGTTTGGATCAAATCCTCTTTTGGTTATTAATAGTTTTCAGATTGATTAAAATTTCCAATATTAGATAAGCCTTACGTGGGGTGTAGCACTCTACAGTTTGGCCTGGAACACACTTATGTAGCCGGCTGGCTTTGACTTCATGGTGTCTTGCTTCAACCTCCGAAATGCTAGATTACAGGTGTGAGCCACCATGCCTAGCCCAGCCAAGCCTTTTCTATACTAACATTTGAGTCCTGACCCCGAGACATACTGGTTTGGTGTTCTTTCCTGTCTTGATTTTACCTGCAGAGGGCGGCCACTACCCTAGATGAGAAGATTGAGAAAGTACGGAAGAAAAGGAAAGCAGAGGTGAGAATGAAACACGGCGGGGGTGGTTGTAGGCATACCCTGGACCGTGTCTTACGGCTTCGCTGTCTGAGAGTGGCGGGTGGCAGGACCAGGCGCTCCAGTCTGCGTGGTCGTTACTCCTTACTCATGGCCACACAGTCTGTTGTGGCTGTGGAGCTCAGTATGGCTTCTCTTAGGTTCTGAATTTGTTAGTGTGTGTTTTCAGCCTTGCTTGATTATATTTTTCCTCAGGATAAGGAAGCCAAGTCTGGGAAGGAGGAGGAGAAAGAAAGCAGTGCAGGCTGTGACCTGAAGGGGCAGGAGGATCTGGGAGGGAATGAGGCAGGCTCCAGGGACGAAGACTCTGAGACTGATTACTCCTCTGAGGATGAGGAGATCCTCACCAAAGCAGGTAGGCCGATGCTGAACATTCCAAATGGGGCGGGGAATGGATGGACGCGTGCACCTTGGCTCTGTAGGAGATTGCGCCAACTTCTGTGCTGGCCTCTGCTGTCTCCCCACAGTGTAGGGGTATGCTGCGCTGTCACTACACCTTGGGGTCGGCTTTCTTTACCTTCAGATCCATACAGTGTTGGCTCCTCTACAGCTCACCTGCTTGGGGTGACTGAATTACATTGTGTTCACCTATGCGGGGGCGGGGTTCTATGAGTATTTTGGTAAAATTCACTAACCTGTCACACTGTTGTGTTCTGTTGAGAACCTACTGTCTCCACTGTGCTTGTCAGGCTAGTGTCTTGTGTGCAGTTGTCCTTATCTGTGAAAGAAGGCTGGGAGAGCAGCCTCCCTGGATGCTGATGGACAGCATGGAGGACATGTGACACAGAGGCAGGTGCTGGATAAGGACTATGCTTATGGCTGTGTTTTCTCCATAGACACACTCAAAGTGAAGGAGAAGAAGAAGAAGAAGGGCCAGGTGAGCATGGGTGTGAGGCTGTTGGACAGCTCGCCTTTGAAGCCTGAAAGTACATGCAGGCTCAGGTTGCTTTGTTGAGTTCTCTTCTGTGGTCTGATCTGGTGCAGGAAGCAGAAGGATTCTTTGAAGATGCATCTGACTATGACAAAAGCCTCTCCTTCCAGGACATGAATCTGTCCCGGCCCCTCCTGAAGGTACTTGCTTTGGCAACGGTTTGTTCTTTCTTTATTTACTTCTTGTGTGTGTGAGCGCACACATGTGCTCATGTGAAATGTGTTCTTGTATGTGTACTGGTGCCTGTGGAAGCCAGAAGAGGGCATTGGATTCTCCAGAGCTGTAGTGATTGTGAGCTGCCGTATCTGCTGAGAGCCAAAGTCAGATCTTCTGCAAGAGCAGGAAGTACAGGCTAAGCCATCCCTTCAGCCTGTTCGTTTTAGACAGGGACTCACATAGTCCAGGCTTGCTCTGAACTTGCTGGATAGCTGAGGTAGGCCTTGAACTCCTGCTCCTCCTGCCCTCATCTCCCAAGGGCTGGGATACAGGTGTGCATCACCACAACCAGCTGGCAAATAGTTGATTTTTTTTTTTTTTTTTTTAAATTTTATTTTTTTTCCAGATAGGGATTCCCTGTATAGCCTTGGCTGTCCTGGACTGGCTTTGTAGACCAGGCTGGCCTGAACTCACAGATATCCAATTGCCTTTGCCTCCCTTAGTGCTGGGGTCATAGGCATGTACCACCTTGCCTGGCCCAAATGATTTATTTATTTTATATTATGTTTATTGGCATCAGATTCTCTGGTACTAGAGTTATAGACAGTTGTGAGCTGCCGTATGGTTACTGGGAATTGAACCCAGGTCCTCTGGAAGAACAGCCAGTGCCCTTAACCGCTAAGCTATCTCTCCAGCCCCAAGAGCTGATTCTTGCTGTAAGCTCCTTCTAAGCTCTTTACATTCCTCTTTGACCTCCTCAATGCTGTTGTGTGTTCAGCTTCCAGAGAGCCCTCTTGGGCCATAGGTCCCACCAGTTCTCATGGCTCCCGGAGTCCTGATGTTTACTTACAGACTCTTTCCCTTCTGGTCCCTTTTGAGGACAGTTGTAGTCTATTTTCCTTTGCACTTTCTCTTCCCTCTGCTTGAAAGATTCTTCTTCTGGAAGGCTACTGGAGTGCTCTCTCATCCCACCAGGGTTCAGTGAGTCATTCCCTGATATCCCTGTTGTGACTGACACATCCTTCCCGGTTGTCTCCAGCTCCTTCATGGCTGCATTTATCTCTCTAGAAAGGGTGTTTTTCTTTTGGTTTGTTTCTTTCTGCTGGTTCCCAGAGCTAGACTTTTCTTCTTACGTTTTGTCTCCGGCTGTCCAGAGTGCAGCTGGTGCCTTAGGTTCTGGAAGGTACTCAGAGGAAGTTGTGTACCCTGGGGGCTTGCTGTAGTTACCTTGTTGCTTGCTGTGTCGCACTCCCTGCCCACCTGCCCAGTCTGACTGTCACTTTTCTCTCCAGGCCATTACAGCCATGGGCTTCAAGCAGCCCACCCCCATCCAGAAGGCGTGCATCCCTGTGGGTCTCCTGGGGAAAGACATCTGCGCCTGTGCAGCCACTGGGACAGGTGAAAGGATGGGTGGAACAAGGAGGCCAGAACACACTAGGGTTCTCAGTTGCCCTAGTTTGCAAAATACACTTGGCTTTTTAAAGATCTTACGTGAGTCAGGCGGCAGTGGCACACACCTTTTATCCCAGCATTCAGGAGGCAGAAGTAGGTGGATCTCTGAGTTCGAGACCAGCCTGATACACAGATAGAAAGTTCCAGGACAGCCAGTACTATGTAGAAAATCCCTGTCTCAGAAAACTCAAAATAAAATAAAGATTATGAGTATTTTGCTTGCATGTATGTACAAGTATTATATGTGTGAGAGCATAGTATAGGGCATTGTATAACTGTAACAGGAGTTGAACCTCCATGTGGGTGCTGAGAACCCAACCCAGGTCCTCCGCAAGAGCAGCAAGTTCTCTAAACCACCTAGCCGTCTCTTCAGCCCCTCCACTTGGCTTTTTGAACTTTAGAAGGAGTTTATAAAGCTAAATGTGGTGCTATATTCCTCTAATCCCAGAACCGAGAGAGAAAGATTATAAATATCTGCTCAGCTTGGGGGCTGTAGAGAAAGACTATCTTGAAAAAAGTTAAAAAAAAAAAAAAAAAGAAAGAAAAAAAAGTCTGTAGAAATCTGTATTCAATTGGTAATTTTTGTCATTGTTAAAGATTTTATTTTTAATTATGTGTGTATGTATATGTCTTATGTGGGTATGTGTATGTGTGAGCGCATGTGTGTCCACAGTCCAGAAGAAGATGCCAGGTGTCCTGGAGCTGGTGTCACAGGCCTGGCATGGGTGCTGGGGGCTGCATTCATACCCTAGAAGAGCAGCAGTCACTTTTAACCATTGAGCCACCTCCCCAGCCCCTCAGTTGGTGACTTTAATAGCTTTTAAAGCTATGGGGAAAAAAAAAAAAGCTATGGGGATGCCAGTTAATCTTCATAACAGCATGCTATAGAACATTGAATTTTGGGCCTGGAAAGATACCTCAGAAGTAAAGAGCACTGGGTACTTCTGCAGAGGACCAAAGTTTGGTTCCCAGCACCTATTTGGCAGTTTAATGACTATCTATAACTTCAGGGGATCAGACACCCAGTCTCTATTGGCCTCTGTGGACACCAGGCATACATACATAATAGGCAAAATATTCATATACATACAAAATATAAAAATGAATAAGTAGGGGCTGGAGAGATGGCTCAGAGGTTAAGAGCACTGGCTGGTCTTTCAGGGGGCCTGAGTTCAATTCCCAGCAACCACATGGTGGCTTGTAACAATCTATAATGAGAACTGGTGCCCTCTTCTGATGTGCAGGCATACATGCAGGCAGAATACTGTATACATAGTAAATAAATACATCTTTTTGTTTTTTAAAGAAAAGAATAAGTATTGGGGCTAGAGAGGTAGCTTAGTGGTTAAGAGTACTGCTCTTCTAGGGGACCCAGGTTTGGTTCCCAGTCCCAACATGGCGGTTCACAGCTGTTTCTAACTCCAGTTCCAGGCAATCCAATGTTCTTATTTGGTCTCTGTGGACACACATGTGTACATTCACAGACATATACATAATAACAAATCCTTAAAACAATAAATGAGTCTCTGAGAATGTTGATTTTTGTTTCTGGTATCCACTGGTATTGGGATGGGGCTAGGACAGTAGCTGGGTCCTCGTGAGAGCAGCCTGCCTGGTAACTGCTGAACAGGCTCTCCAGCCTAGTTGTTACCTTCACACTTTTCTTTCAAATTTACATTGACATCATGTGACAGCAGGGAAACACTGCCATGCATAAGTTGTTTGTTCCCATAAGCAGAGATGTGGTTTTCTGGCTCAGAGTGGAAAGTGCTGAACCTGCTCTCTGCTCTGCTGCTGTTCTTCCTCTAGGCAAGACTGCAGCTTTTGCATTGCCTGTCTTGGAGCGTCTGATCTACAAGCCCCGCCAGGCTGCAGTCACTCGAGTGCTGGTGCTAGTTCCCACCAGAGAGCTGGGCATCCAGGTACACTCCGTCACCAAGCAGCTGGCGCAGTTCTGCAGCATCACTACTTGCCTGGCTGTGGGTGAGTGAGGGCTATTAGCCTTTGGGAGATGTGGTGTAAAAGGTAGAGGGTGGGGGTGCTTCACCCAGTCCCCAGATGTCAGGAAGGACCTTTGTGTTGATTGGATCCACCTTAAAGTTGATATTTTCATAGTGGATACTGGAGACAGGGGAAGAGATTTTATTAAGAATGAACTATTTTTTGTTTTGTTTGTTTATTTTTGAGAGTGCTCTATCTGTCTATATAGTGAGTTCTAGACTAGCCAGTACTGTACAAAAACTGAAAGAAGACTTAATCTTAACAAAAAAATTAGGCTTAGGGATGTGGCTCTATGGTAGAGGGTTTGTGTTGTCTCCTCTGCCAGTCTCTGAGTTCAATTCCTACTAACACATGAAAATAGGATTACTTTCCATAAAAACTTTTGTAATCCTAGCACTTGGAGGGAGAGGTGGGGCCCACTGGCAGCTTGGACTACATAGTGAGACTTAATAAAGATGATTGTGGTGGTACACACCTTTTTGTTTTGTTTTGTTTTTTGTTTTTGAGACAGGTGACAGGGTCTCTGTGTAGCCATGGCTGTCCTGGACTATCTTTGTACACCAGGCTGGCCTTGAACTCACAGTGATCCACCTGTTCAGTGCTAAGATTGATTTGTTTTATGTATATGAGTGCTGTATCTGCATGTACTTCAGAAGAGGGCATCAGATCTTAGTATAGATGGTTGTGAGCCACCATGTGGTTGCTGGGAATTGAAATCAGGACCTTTGGAAGAACAGACAGTGTGCTCTTAATCCCAGCACTTGGGAGGCAGAGGCAGGCAGATCTCTGTAACTTTGAGGTCAGCCTCCTGGTCTACAAACAAAAAGTCCAGGACAGCCAGGTCTTACTACACAGAGAAACACTATCTCTTAAAAAAAAAAAAAAAAAAAAAAAAGGAAAGAAAAAAAAAGATGAGGCTTCAAAAATCAGACTTGTTTTTGGTATTAAATCAATTTAGGATAGATTTTCTACTTGTTGTTAGTAATAGTGTTTTGGGAAGGGTCCTTGAAGTTACATTATCAACCAGTCTGCCTTTTACCCTCTGTATATAGATGAAAGTCAGGGATGATCTTGGTCCCCATGTACAGGGACATCATCAGTTTATACAGCTGCTTCTCTCGGACCTTGCAAGTGTCTCCGTTCAATTCTGAAGTGCTGTTTTGATGTCTGTCCTCAGCTAGTTGTAACGAATGCATCTGTCTCGTTCATTGAGAAATCATATTGCCAAGGCCTCGGGCTCTCGTTCCCCATGTATGCTCTACATTTGCCCTGAGCTCCAGGCAGGCAGCACCACTGATGTCTGACTGACTAGGCCTTCTTCTTGGGGTCTCCTGTCTGCAGGTGGCCTGGATGTGAAGTCGCAGGAAGCCGCTCTGCGGGCAGCACCGGATATCCTCATTGCTACCCCTGGCCGGCTCATCGACCACCTTCACAACTGCCCTTCCTTCCACCTGAGCAGCATTGAGGTGCTCATCCTGGATGAGGCTGACAGGTGTGCCTGAGGCGCAGGGGCTGGTCATTGTGCACACCCCCTATGTCCTCTCTAAGGCTTGCCACTAGTGTGTAAACATGTACTGTTCACACTGGGTCTCTGTCCAGGGTTAAGTCACATTTCCCTGTGGTTATGCACTCCCCCTCCCGCTCTCCACCTCTTCTTTCTCCCTTCCTCTCTCCCTCCCCTTCTTACTCTTCCTCCTCTCTGGAGTGGGCTGCTTCAGAGGTAGGAGAGGTCATTCAGGAATAGTGCTGCACGCCTATAATCCCAGCATGTGGAAGGCCAGGCGGCTAAGAGGAAGAATGCTTAGAGTTTAAGTCTAGCTCACAGTACATAGCAAGTCTCAGACCAGCCTGGGTACAGTGTGAGACTGTGTCTCCAACAAAAGCTCAGATAATGTGAGCTCTACCACTTCCTGAGATTTGAAAATGTTATTGAGATCCTTAGAACAAATCTTTTTCTTGTCTGTACCTGGAGATAAGAAAGGTGACCATCTCATGCCGGATACTAGAGGGAGAAATGCAGGCAAGGCAGTATAGCTTTCACGGGCCATGTCCAGGACTGCCCCTCCACACTTCCTGCCCTCCCCATTTACACTTCCCACCCTCTCCACACTTCCTACCCCCTCCATACTTCCTGTTCCACACTTTGTGCCCCCTTCATATTGCCCTCTCTTGTTCATTCATGTCCCCATTGGTTAGTTACTTGGGAAGATGGTTTGCCCTCAGAGTGGAGCATGGAAGAACTGAGCAGTGCCTCACAAGTGCCTCTCTCCTCAGCCCAGCTAACAGCAGCCTGGTCCTTCCGTTGTTCAGCTCTGTGTGTTTCACACCTGGTGCACCCACCATGCGCCTGTTTCTCAGCACAGCACTATCTCCTTAACCTGTTTCAGGCTCCTGCAAACCCTTACCAATCAGCCTTGTGCCTAGTATGGTTTATCAGCCCAGTCACCAGTCACCAGCCCAGTCACAACTAGGCAAATGCAGAGAGAGCAAGGCTGAGGATATTCTAGATAGAGACTAAAGAAGCATGACCACCAGCTAAAGCGCAGAAGCATGGAACAGTGGAGGAGATTAGGTCATGTCCAGATGCTCCAGTGCCTGCAGGTGGTGTGACAGTGTGGTGATGTAGGAGCAGGTTGCTGTCTATTGGAAGTATATGTGGGGGATTTGGGGATGAGCTGTTGTGATCTCAAAGGCCTTGCAGAATAGAAGGGCAAGAGTCCTTGTGGCTCAGAGGTAACTTGGTGAGGGTGAGGTAACAGCAGTCACAGGGTAAACAGGAGTCTTGGTACAGCCTTGGCCTGTGGTGCCCTGACTCTTGATGAAGAGCTCTTCCTCAGCTTGTCTGCCTCCTTTCTTTAGGATGCTGGATGAGTATTTTGAGGAGCAGATGAAGGAGATTATCCGAATGTGTTCCCACCACCGCCAGACCATGCTCTTCTCAGCCACCATGACAGATGAGGTGGGTGTGTAGAGACATACAGAGCATCCCAGCTGGGCAAGCCCCGTTTTCTTCTCCACCACATAGAGCTGAGCATTCCTGATCCTGTACTTGGCAGGTGAAAGATCTGGCTTCAGTTTCTTTAAAGAACCCTGTGCGGATATTTGTGAACAGCAACACAGACGTAGCTCCCTTCCTGCGGCAAGAGTTCATACGGATCCGGCCTAACAGGGAAGGGGACCGGGAAGCCATCGTGGCAGGTGAAGACCCAGGGCTAGACTGGGCAGGGTGGGCATCTGTATGCAAGCTCTTGGTTTTTGTCCTCTGGCTGCCTTCATCATTCTCCCCTGGCTCAAACAGTGGCAGTGCTTGCTACCTAGTTGAAGTCGCCTCTTTGGGAAGGCCAGCTGTACTGCTGCCTCCCATTTTCCTCACTCCATGATGTTGACTACATGTGAGAGTCTGTCTTTGCCTTGGCATGAGAGCCCCACAGGCAGGACCCAGGGCCTGTCTACCCAGTGCTAGCTCACTCTTCTCCCTGCAGCTCTACTGATGAGAACTTTCACCGACCACGTGATGCTGTTCACCCAGACCAAGAAGCAGGCGCACCGCATGCACATCCTGCTGGGGCTGCTGGGGCTGCAGGTGGGGGAGCTGCACGGCAACTTGTCACAGACACAGCGGCTGGAGGCCCTCCGGTAAAACTCAGGGGCCACCCTCCTGGGCAGCGCTGGGGGACTTCCTGATGGAGAGTTTGCTTGAGCAGTGGCAGGGGGCACAAACAGTACAGTGTCCCACCTTAAACACGGTGTCTGCCACCGTACCTGTAGTCCCACAGCTTAGGAAACTGAAGTGGGCGTCACTGATGCCTCAGAAAACGTTTTTGAATCTGAGTGCTGTAAGGTTGCCTGTAGTTAGAACTTGCCTGACCTTCGAGCGGGTTGTCCTCATTGCTTTCCTGTGGATCCGCAGCAGGAAACAGACATGGTCTGTGTGTGGCTTTCCCAGTCACAGGTCAGTTGATTGAGACTCACACTGGGCCAGCAGTCATCTCTGCAGCCACTGTGCTGCGTGGTCTCTGTAGGATCTGTCATTTAATTGTTACAGAGCAGAGGAGAGCTACAAGAGAGGGGCAGTTCTAGCGCCCCTTCACTCCAGGCTGAGAGCTGTGTGTAAAGAAAGGACGTTCCAACCACTGAGGCTCTGACCTCTGCTCTTTGCTGTAGTCTAGCTGGACTGTTTCCAAACTTGAGTGTGACGGCAATTGCTGCCTGAGACAGTGTACACCTGGCTTGGTGTGCTCAGGTTAAGGCTAAGTGTATGGAGGCTGGCATTTAACATTGTGCCCAACAGCCTGGGGGTGTGACTCAGGCAGAGGGCTTACACAAGTCCCGGTGTTACTCTCCTGGTTTCTTTTCCTTGTTTCATCTACCCCCATAAACTAAAATGTATAAGTACCGTGACAAACCACACTCAGCCGCTTGCACTCTCAAGAGGATTATATTATATTATAATTATTATGTTAATTTTTATTTTTGTGTGTGCTTGGATATGTGCTATGGTGCCAATGTCAAGGTCAGAGGACAACTTGGAGGAATCAGTTTTCTTCGAGGGATTGAACTCAGGTCCTCAGGCTTGGTAGCAAACACCTATACCTGCTGAGCCATTTCATGGTATTGCCGTGAGGTAGCTTATGAAACCTCTCTTTGGCTCTTTCGAGGCGCTTTAAGGACGAACAGATTGACATTCTGGTGGCCACAGATGTGGCAGCCCGCGGGCTTGACATTGAAGGAGTGAAAACAGTGAGTCTTCCGTTGCTTGCTAATGGTGGTTGTCCCTGTGCCTCCCTGAGCCTGCCCGCTGCACCTCACTGGTTGTCGGTCTGCTCTTCAGGTGATCAACTTCACCATGCCCAACACTGTCAAGCACTATGTGCACCGGGTGGGGCGAACCGCACGTGCCGGCAGGGCTGGGCGCTCTGTCTCTCTGGTGGGAGAAGAGGAGCGGAAGATGTTGAAGGAGATTGTGAAGGCTGCCAAGGCTCCAGTGAAGGCACGGATCCTTCCCCAGGGTGAGCAGCACAGGGTGGTGGGCTCAGGGAGAGGATGGTGCCAAGGGTCCCGCAGCCAGGCAGCATGGGCTCTGTCACCTCCTGAGTCCCCTGGACAGGCTTTCCTCCCCACCCTGGGCGTCCAGCTATGTGCCAAGGAGTGATGAGAGAATGGTAAAGGCAGGGTCCAGCTCATCAGAATTTCCTTAGGAGTTCATCTCCTTTCTCCTCAGCTACTCCTTCCTGTTGGTGGGCAAGAAGGTGAGGCTAGTACTCATTCTTGGTCTTTCATTCCTTTTGTTCTGTTCTTATGGGCACCCACCCTTCATCCTTCCCCCTTTTTTTTTAACCCAATAGTAGAGATGAAACCTAGGGCCTTGTCATATTAGACAAGTACTCTACCACTAAATTTTATCCCCAGACCATGTTTTATTTTGAGATGGGGTCTCATTTGTCCTCTCTGCCCTTGAACTAGATCTGTGGCTCAAGATAGACTTACCCATTTACTAAAATTGCTTGCTTGCTTGCTTGCTTCCTTGTTTCTTCTCTCCCTTCCTTCCTCCCTCTCTTCCTGCCTTCCTCTCTCTCTCCCTTTCTTCCTCCCTCTCTCTTTTTGCCTCTCCCTCTCTTCTTCTCTCTCCCTTTCTTCCTTTTTTTCTGAGATGGGTTCTTGCTTTGCTATGTAAACCAGATTGGCTTCAAACTCAGAGGCCCACCTGCTTCTGCCTCCTGTGTGCTAGGATTAAAGCGGTAAGCCATTATGCCTGCCTTTGGCTTACCTGTTTTAATGTTGCCGAGTGGAATCCACTCTTTGGAATTAGTGATGAAACAAAGAGCTCTCTCTCTCTCTCTTTTTTTTTTTTTTTTTACTTTCTTTTTTTATTTTAATTTGTTTTGTTTTGTTTTTTGAGACGTTTCTCTGTGTCCTGGACTTTGTAGTCCAGTATGTCCTTGAACTCACAAAAATCCATCTACCTCTGTCTCCCTGGGTGCCAGGATTATAGGCATATGTCACTGTGCCCTGCTTTTTCGTTTCGAGATTCTACTTATTTTTATGTATGTGAGTGTTCTGCCTGTCTGAATGTCCATGCAACATGTTTGTGTGATGTTCTTGGAGGCCAGAAGAAGCATTAGATCATCTAGAACTGTAGTGACTAAGTGTAGTTACAGATGATTGTGAGCCACGTGTGGGTGCTGGGAACTGAGCCTGGGTCTTAGAGAAACAGCTATTGTTCTCTCAGCCCTCTTTTTCCCTATTTTCACCTCCTGTTGTTAGTAAAGGAATAACTTCTGTGTGCCCAGTTTCAGTGCTTTGGGCCTACTAGCCTGGGACTGAGCAGAGAACAGAACAGCTGGTGTTCTGCTGTGAAAGTCGGTAAGTTCATAGTCAGTATGACTGAGTGACAGGAGGAGAGGAGCTCGTTTAGGGAAGCTGGTGATCCTGTTTTTACCTCCTATGTGGCTGTAGGAGTAGCTGGGATCACAGATGTGTGCTGTTGTGCTTGGCTCTATGTGGGGTGTCTGGAGACCTGAACGCGTGTTGTGTCTTCATTCTAGTTTGGCATCTCCAGAGCCTTTGTTTGCTTTTGAGATGACTTCTGGCTCTGTTTTGCTCTTGCTGGCCCAGACTCCTGGCCCAAACAGCTCTCTGCCTCCTGAGTAGCGAGGGCAATTGGCCAGCATCACGGGGCTTTGCTCTTACTGGGAGGTATTCAGGAAGGAAGCATACTGTTTTGTGTCAGTAAGTAGGCGTCTGGATTATTTCCACTAACTGCATAGTAGTCACCCTCGGTTTTATTCTTTGTTTCCTGTAAGATGTTATCCTTAAATTCCGGGACAAAATTGAGAAGATGGAGAAAGATGTATATGCAGTGCTGCAGCTGGAGGCGGAGGAAAAGGAGATGCAGCAGTCGGAATCCCAGGTGAGCTGCATGACCATCTCCCATTGTGCTGCTCAGTGTCGGCGGTGGCGCTCACCTGGCAGTGAGTGCTGCAGCTCAGCCATGGCTGTCCTGTGCCATCTCCACAGATCGACACAGCAAAGCGGCTCTTAGAGAAGGGGAAGGAGAAAGCAGACCAGGAGCCTGAGAGGAGCTGGTTCCAGACTAAGGAAGAGAGGAAGAAGGAAAAGAGTAAGTCCTGAAGGCTTGAGGATCAGGCTGAACATAGGTTTAGTGGGTAAAGTGTTTGCTACAAACCTAAGGACCTAACTTTGAATTTCCAGAACCTGCCTCACACCTTTAAGAAATTAAAATGGCAGCATTCATCTTTATCGCTATCATAGGAGTAGATGTAATTTTTCCCTGTTCAGGGATAGGTTTTCCAATTTCTGCCATTAGGCAAAAAGAATAGGAATGTCATGAGAAACAGTGAACATGTGCCCCTTAGTTAAGCAGGCATGTTTGCTCTGTAGGAGCAACTCCTGAAGCTGAAAAGGTATGCCACTAATTCTAATGGCAATTTCAAAATTATCTCTTATATAGGCTATGCCAGCAATTTTAGAAATTTGATGGGACAGGCAGGAAGGGTGAGTGTGTTAGACTTCTGTTGAAGTGGGCTGTGGTTGTTGGTGGAAGGTCTTGAGTACTAGGTAAAACTGTCTTTGTCCTTCTTAGCGGGAGTTGAGACAGTGAGCACCTTCCGGGTGCTGAGGCAGCTGGGGTTGGTGAGGTTCAGATGACCAACAGAGGAGTGTATGTGGAGGGAGACAGCCTCAGCTGCCTTTCTCAGGTGTCCTGTCATCCACCTTGGTTCATTTACTTGTTTGTTTGGTTTGGTTTTTCAAGAGTTTCTCTAGCCCTAGCTGTCCTGGAACTCATTCCGTAGACCAGGCCGGTCTCAAACTCACAAAGATCCACCTGCCTCTGCCTCCCAAGTTCTGGTACAGAACTCAGCAAATGGCCTACTCTGGCTGGCCAGTGAACCCTAGGGATCAAGCCTGTCTCTGCCACCCCAGTCTTGGGATTATAAACAGATTACCACCACACCCACTCTTCTGGTTTTTTTTGTCTTTTTTTTTTTTTTTTTTTAATGGGTTGTAGTACTTGGGTTTACATTTAACCTCAGCACTCTGATGGCAGAGGTGGGTGGATCTCTGTGAGTTCCAAGCAAGCCAGAGCTACACAGCCCCTGTGTCAAAAGCCAGTTTAAAAAACAAGTTGGAAAAAAAAATAAGGCAAGTGGATCGCTGAGGTTGAGGCCAGCCTGGTCTACAAAGCGAGTCCAGGACAGCCAAGTCTACACAGAGAATCCCTCTTTCAAAAACCAAGCAACAACAACAAAAACGTTGGTTCTGGATATGATATTCAGGTCCCCACTCTTTTAAAAATGTGTATATTTATTCTGTCACAGTTTCATTGTCTGTTAGCCTTCATTGATCACACTCCCCACCTCAAGCTGTCCCCTTCTACTCCTGCTCTGTGCTAAGCCTCTTTCCAGCAGGTTGCCTTCCTGCTTTTCATAGCTACTGCATTTAAGTCTGACATGAGCATGGCTGGGGGTTATTTTCTTGAACACAGGCAACTTTGCCAGTGGCTACATCCTTGCGGAATGTGACTCCATCTTCCCACAACCATTAACTCGGTAGCCCTTGACCCTCATTCTTATCCGACAGGCCCTTTACTAAGTGAGCCATCGCTCCCCGCAGTTATTTTTCATCTTACACTTTAAAGACATAATGAAACAGCCCTGAAACTCCATGCTCTGTTCTCACTGCAGTTGCTAAGGCCCTGCAGGAGTTTGACTTGGCCTTAAGAGGGAAGAAGAAAAGAAAGAAGTTTATGAAGGATGCAAAGAAAAAGGGAGAGATGACGGTGAGTGGCCTCCCTCAGGAGTTGGGTCCTGTGGAGCACTGGTCAGTATGTACTCATCCCTCACTCTGCTCCCAGGCAGAGGAGAGGTCCCAGTTTGAAATCCTCAAGGCACAGATGTTTGCAGAGCGGCTGGCCAAGAGGAATCGCAGAACCAAGCGAGCACGGGCAATGCCCGAGGAAGAGCCTACAGCAGGCCCTGGTAAGGGATGCCCGCACCATGGGAGGAGTCCATAGCATGGCAGTGGTCAAGCTTTAGAGGAAGTGGGGTGTACCAGTGTACTTGGCCTTCCACTGACTTTGGAATCCTCTTCCAGAGCATCAGGTGACTTAGCAGCCTCTGACCCAATTTTTTTTTTTTTTTTTTTTTTTTTTTTTTTTTTTTTGGTGTGTGTGTCTGTGTGTGCAGCCAAGAAGAAAAAGCAGCAGAAGAAGTCTGTGTTTGATGAAGAACTCACCAACACGAGCAAGAAGGCCCTGAAACAGTATCGAGCTGGGTGGGTTTTAAGTGCTGCTCTGCCCTCAGTGTGCTACCAGCTAAAGCATGTGTGTCCTTGCCCACTTTCCACCCTTACCAGCTGAGGCATGTGTGTCCTTGCCCACTCCCCACGCTTACCTAGAGCTTCAGAGTGCCGTGACGTGGCCTAATGTGTAAGGGCAGGAGCGGTGTCAAGTGTGTCCTTCTGTAAGCGTCCCTGCTCTAGAGATCTCAACGGGGCTTCTCAGGAAGGGCCTCTACCCAGACTTTAAAGCTTGTAGCTAGCTTCCAGAAAAGGATATTGTTTTGTACACGCTCACAGGAGCCTGAATCCCAGACACTGAGACTCAAACGGCTGCACCCATCCCACCTCACCTTTCTGTGAGGGCGAGGTGGGGTGACATCATTCCCATGCCCCACAGCCTGCCCATCACATTTCATCTCTCTTACAGCCCTTCCTTTGAAGAGAGGAAACAGTTGGGTCTGTCCCGACAGAGAAGAGGGAACTTCAGATCCAAGTCCAGGTGATGTGCACTGTGGAGGGAGAGGCGGTGTCTGTGGGCGGACAGGCAGCCTGTCGTGGGAGGCAGCACTGCTCCTTTCTGCCTTTAATTTGTTGATTTTCTTCATAGGTACAAGAGAAAGAAGTAGCCCCGGTGTCGTGAAGAAGCTGGTGGGACAGTTTTATATCCCTTCCCTGTGGGAAGTTGTCTTGGTCTGTTGTTTTTTTTTTTCCAATTTGTAAAACAACAACAACCCCTGTTGTACAAGCCTGATGTGGGTGTATTTGTTGTTTTTCTGTCTGGGTGAGTTAATGCCTTACTGTCATTCATTCATCCCTGGCTCCTTTTTAAGTTTTGAGTGTGTCACTGTATCCCAGGTCAGCTTGGAACCCGCTACTTAGGCCTCAACCTTGTGGCACTCTAGATTACTGGGGTTACAGGCATACCCTGCTGTGCCAGGCTGTGGCTTCCTTCCTGACCAGCTTTGCTACAATATACCCAATGCAAGAAGTCCATTTTGTGAGTTCACATTCCCTCACCTCGGTCTGGAAATGGTCACTTCTCCAGCTACACATAATCTGGAAATAAAATCTGTTCAGAAATACTAAACTCACTCACACTATACTCACTCACTCACAGAAGATAGGCTTCTGTTTAGAAGGCTGAGGCTCGAGGGACTTCGAAAAGTATGGCAGAATGTAGGCTGCACAGGACTTTACCCCCACCTCAGTACTCCCTTACCACAGCAGCTGGTTTCCTGGGATTTGGAAGGAAGGAGGCTTGATATTTGGAGTTCTGAGGGATGACTACTATATTGATGTATCAGTGACTACCTGGATGTTTTCTGCCTGCGACTGTACTTCCAAAGGACTCGAGATAGGAATGTGACTGGCCTAACTCTTCAAATGGACCACTGAAGTTCTCTGAAAAATTTCCGCTCTCCATTCCCATTTCTCGGATTTTAATTCAGGCCAGGCTTAGAATATTTCTACATCCCCTCTGCAATCCAAGATAATGGAAGAAAGTCCACTCTAAAGCTCAAAAAAATTTTTTTGTGAGACCAACAAATAGCTGTATGAAAACTATAGGTGTTCATGATTGTGGTTTTGATGTTAACAAAGTAGAAAATTCATTAGGACCAGCAGGTGGCACCGTTCGTGAGTCAGCTGAGCCATCCCATGGTGAGAATGTGACACAAACGCCAAGGATACCCAGCCACCTTTTGGCAGTCCTACTGTTCCTACTGCCGATGGTCTTGATTCTATTGTATTCTCCTTCTATCGCCTGCCATAGAGAACCATCAGAGTCTTAGAACACCAGAGATCCACCTAACTGTTCACCCCAAGAAAGGACTTGTTACTGGTTTTTGGCAAATGTCAGATTCCTGTTTTTTCTTAACCTGATTTCTAAGCAATAACCTGGGGTTGTTGGGGGCTAAACTAGTTGCTGCCTCCTTCACCCCACCCAGCCCTGCCCCTAGCCATTGTCCTAGACCTCTTACCCCCTTACAAATTAAATGGCTCCAGATGAAGTGCTGAAGAGAGAGAAAGTGGAGATTGATCTGGTGCTGGGGGTGTGGTTCAGACTAGGCTATGCCTTTGGCAGAAAGATCCCCATGTTAAAAGGCACGGATCCAGTGAGAAGGCTTAGCTGCTGAAGGCAAGACCGCCCTGAGGACAGGGCATCCTGGGGACCCACACAGTGGAAGGAGAAAACCAAGCCCTGCTGGTTAAACACCACACTCAGCCACAAACAAGTGTATTTTAAGTAGCCAAATGCAGAACTCATTAGGAATATGAACTGCTATATAGATTGTCTTCGGAGACATTTTCTTATGGTAAGGCTACCTGGGTAAAATTAGGCTCATCAGCTGAATGACACCCCCCCCCCCCCCAAAAAAAAATGACACATGCCTCACCGTATGCAATGCCCTATCCACAATTCTCTGGTCCCCCAAGTTGTTACCGAAAGGAAAGTGGACAAGCCACTGGGTAAGGCTTGCGATGCTTGTAGAACATAGCAGAAGCCCTGGGTTCATCAGTTACTAATACAGCAAAAAGCAAGCAGAGATATAGACCATAGACTTTTTTTCAATCATTTTTATTAATTGGCTTTATAGGCTAAAGTGCATAGTAAAGACAAAAAAAGGAAATGCATACATAAGAAAGGGGCTTTTGTGGCCAACATTAGAAAGGACCTGAGATGCCTAACTGTTCTACGGAACAAGGAACACGGAAAGAGATGCGGAGGCAGGCAGTGGGCCTGGGGCCGGGGCCTGCAGAAGCTGCTGGCATGCTAACCCTGCCCAGGCAAAGGCTGCCAGGGAAGGGTGCTGGGATGAAGGCTCGCAGGAGGTACTGCTGACGCTGGACCCTCAGGCAGCACCACCACAGAGCCTCTCCTACAGAGACGCACCCACCCACCCCTGCTATTTGAGTGCAAGATTCAGGACGGTGCAGGGGTTGCTCAGCCTGGGCCTGCTGTGGGAGCCCCACCCCGCTGGGGACAGTGGCTATGTAATGGGGTCAAGAGGAGTTGGTGAAGTGTCTGTCACAGGCCTCCATCTCCGGGAGGGCAGGAGCCCAAGGAGTAGGGTGCCGGCGTTCTTGTGCTCCTTGAAGGGTAAGTGGTTCCTAAAGCTCTGGGCTGCTGTTATTACAGTGGAAGTTAGTCAGCAAGTTAGGGCCTGGCCATAAGAAGCAGTGCACCCTGGGAACACAAAGAAGTGCTGACCACACCAAGACCCAATTACCCTAATAGCCCTGGGTGGAGGCCAGATGCTCCAGGAGTCCTGCCTACTGCAGGCGAGGAGCTGAGAGATGTGGGCTCTGCTCAGTGCTGGAGGTAAAGTGCTTACTCTAGCGCAGGGGTTCATCTAGAATCACATGGGCAAGCCCTAAAAGTGGATCCTTAAACAAGTGCGAAGACTAAAGGGCACTAATGAACTGCTTCCTCCACAGGGGAGCCAACCTGGCTGAGGTGGCAAAAGGCTTTAGGGTGCCAACTTTACATCATCCTGTGGATCTCCTCAAAGTTCATCAGGTTGTTGGCTGTGTCTGACCAGGCAGGGTGCTGGGCTCCATCCATCTCAGGGGCAAGCTGGTTGCTTCTCTCGAGAGTATGATTTTCACCACCAATCACCTCCTGACACTCAGGACAGGTGGCCCTCTGCATGGCTCCCCCACACTCAGTAATTACATAGATGTGGCCATTGGGGCACTTGAACCAATGGCCTTGAGAAACACCCATGGCGGTGACAATCTGCACCCGTTCTTCCTCTGAGATGCCCAGGCCAGAGCAGGGAAGGGTGGTTTTCAGGGCATCCATCTTTTTCTTCACAAGCTGTTCATCTTCCTGGGTGAACTTAGATGTTTTTTCGAGAATATTCCGGATGCTGGAGACCTCTTCTGCTATGCTGTCTTTCAGATTCTCTGCCATCTTGCAGCGCATCAGGAGGTTCACCAAGTAGGTGAGCCTCTGGATTTCACTCTGGAGGTCGCTCAGTTCCTGGCCGCTGAAGCTCAAGCGCTTTTTGGCCAGCCACTCGTAAACCTGTTCCAGTCGAGTCCTCACTCTCTGCTTTTCTAAGTAATGCACCTTTTCCAGAGATCCCTCCAGGTTGGCCAAGTGGTCGTAGAAGCTGATGGAATTCTCCACATGGCCCAGGTCCTTCACTGACAGGTTTTTCCGAGCCAGCTTCTCTTTGAGCATCAGGAATTCCTCAGGACGCAGCTGGTAGAAGAGGGTCTTGCTCTCCAGCAGGGCCTTGAGTTGTTCCTGGCTGGCTGCGATCTCCCCTGCAGAGCCCAGGATCTTGCCCTTGACGATTTCTATCTCTTCCAGTCGCTGTTTGATGCTGGCCCCATACCTCAGGTTTTTGCGGATGGGGACCTGGCAGATGGGGCAGACCTTCAACTTGATGGCAACCTCATCATCCTTCTGCTCGTTCATGTAGCGGTCCAGGGCTTGTACCTCAAAGATGTGGTTGCAGTCTTCCAGCTGTACAAAGCGGGCATCAGGCTCATCCTCAAAGCCAAAAAAGATTTGGGTGACCTCATCCAGTTGGCAGACACGGCACTTCTTGGGACATGGCTCCCCACACAGACCAATGCAAGGGTGGCCGCAAGCCAGCAGCTTAGTACAAGGCACATAGCATGGAGGCCGATCGCAGGGCTCTGAGCAGAGTTTGGTACACTGGTAGTGCTGGCAGCGCCAGACACAGGGCTCCACGCAGGGGCTGCACAACTCCCCACACTTCTTCTTGCACTGGCTGTGGACACAGCGGTTCTGACATGTCCGCTGGCAGGGTGGGCACTCACCAGTGCAGGGCTCCTGGCACTTGTGTGAGCAGATGAGCAGGCGCTTGCAGGGCTGTTGACAGCGCTCATGGAATCGCCCTTCAAAGCAACTGTGACAGGAGCCTGGGCAAGGGTGGCCACAGTCTAGGATAGCGCCACACTTGGTGGCACACTTGACTGGCAGACCATATTTTAGATTTTCCACCTCACCACACTTCACCAGTTGACTGTGCCCACAGTTAAGGTTCACAGTGACCTTTTCTGAACACAGACGCACACAATCCTCACCACACATGTGGCTGCATCTGTGGCCACATCTCAGTACCTTGGGACAAGGCTCCTGGCAACAGAAATCTGACTCTGACATTGAACAAGGGACCATCTGTTTGTGACCACACTGGAGAATGATTTTGGGCACTTGCACCTGACAAGGCTCACACTCCTGGAAGCAAACAAGCGGACACCGGTGCCCATCCTGGCAGATGACTTTCTGGCATGGCTTCATGCACTGGAACTCCTTGTGGGAGGAGTCATATGGGTGGCAGGCACGTGTGCACACATGCCCACAGGCCAACCGGAACTCACAAGGCAGGCTGCAGCCTCCTTCCGGCACTTTTTGGAAGTCAGAAGCTTTGGATACAAGGGTGTGGGTGTCAGGGTGGTTCTGGCAACAGAGGCGGAGGGATGGGCCGATTTGGTTGTTCTCTCGAAGGGTATGGATGATCCTGCTCCACAGAGGCACCTTGGCAAGCATCTGCATGTTCCCGATGCAGTACATCCCCTTCTTGGCCCGGGACAGAGCTACGCAGATGCGGTTGGGGGTCTGGAGAAAGCCCGCCTTGCCCTCTTGGTTGCTCCGCACTAGTGAGAGGAGGATGATGTCGTTCTCTTCCCCTTGGTACTTGTCCACCACATGGACCTTGATGCCAGCAAATGTCTGGGCAGGCATGAGTTTTCGCAAACAGAAGAGCTGCCCAGTGTAGGTGGTGAGGATGGTGATCTGGGAGGGCAGGTACTCCTGGCACAGGAAGTACTGGCACAACTCCACCACAAAGTGTGCTTCGTGCTGGTTCTGGTGGCTTTTGCCTTCTTGGATCTCCTGTTCAGGAAAGTTGTGCTCCACAAAAAAGAGGTTGGAGGAGACCCCCTGAAAAGCAAGGTGGCAGCACATCAGAGACTCCCTTGAGGCGCTTTCCTCCTCAGCACTGCGGATGGAACCCAGAGCCTCAAACATGCTAAGCAGGTGCTGGACCTCTGAGCTAAACCCCAGCTCTTGGCACTCATATTTGTTTTTTTTGTTTGTTTGTTTTTTTCTTTTCAAGACAGGGTTTCTCTGTGTACCTTGGCTGTCCTAGACTTACTTTGTAGACCATGCTGGCCTCAAACTCACAGAAATCCGCCTGCCTCTGCCTCCTAGAGTGCTGGAATTACAGGTGTGTGCCACCACCCTGCCAGGCTCTTGGCACTTCTTTTTCTTACCTCATGGACACTGACCACTGACTCTACCTCAAATCTTTATCTTTGAAGTTAGTGGCCATGTGTTTTATCTCAGGCCATGGCACTGAGATTTTAAATGATTAGCCTATTTTAGCTTTCTAAGTATCTAAATCACCTGTAATGGCCAAGGGACTAAGCAACAGTCGGTGATGAGGAAGCAGCTGATGGTGCTGAGCACCCCACTGCTGACTGCTGCACACAGACCCCTCCGCCTGGCTCGGGGACAAGGCAGAAGCAGTCATTCCCACTGCACAGAGGACTACGCCACCTGGATCTCTTGCTGGACTTGCTCAAGGTCACAAAGCTGCTAAGTGGCAAAACTGAGATTAAACCAGGTCAAGATCCTCTGTCCTGTCCCTCTTCCTAAGGCTTGGCAATCCTGAGCTGGATCTATCCCATCGTGCCCCCCTCTTTTTTTCAGATTCTATATTTATTTTATTTATTTATTTATATATATATGATGTTCTATCTGCACACAGATGCTGGCATGCCGGCATGCCCTCCCAGTTGAGGACATTGGACCTCATCATAGATGGTTGTAAAACATCATGTGGGAACTGAACTCAGCACCTCTGAAAGAGCAGCCAGTGCTCTTAGCTGCTGAGCCATCTCTCCAGACCCATGTTTTTTGTTTTTGTTTTTAAATGTGTGTATATATACCCAAGTGTGGGTGCCCATAAAGACCAGAAGATGCAGAGAGGCCAGGAAATGATCAGTACTGGATGCCCTGGACCTGGAGGTAGAAGCAGTCGTGAGGGACCCACTGTGTGTGGTAGGAATTGAACCTGGGTCCTCTACAAGAGCAGTACACTCTTTTTCTTTGAGACAGAATCTATCATGAAGCTCCTGTTGTCTTGGAGCTCGCTATATGTACACAAGACTTGCCTTAAACTCACAGAGCTCCGTCTGCCTCTGTCTCCTCCTCCCCAGTGCTGGAATTAAAGATGTGCACCATCACCCTGGCAGTATACACTCTTAAGTGCTGAGCCATCTCCAGGCCCTCTACTACTTTTAAAAGCTTTCCCCTCAACCCCCGACGGGTAACAGAAACCTCCTAGGCTGCTGACACCAGCAGAGATGGCCGGAGAGGACAGACTGACCTTAATCTGCTCATACTTGAGGACAGAGGGATGGTTCTTCAAATCCTGGTAAATGTGGGGGGTCAAAAGGCGGGCGATTTCAGGGCGCATGCGGTGCTGGAACAACACGTGTGGTTAGCAACATGAGCAAGACAAAGAGCCATTTCCTCTGGAGGCTATGGATACCAACAGGAAGCCTACAGAGATAACAACTAGGAGAAAGCATGATGCAAGTGGCTTCATCCTGAGAAGCAGGGGACCTTGTGATAGGCTACTTCAGCGATACACCAGCTCTAATTGCTGGCAGGTGGCATATACCCCGGTGCCTTCTCCCCTATGTCTGTCGTAACATGAGCCCAGCCTCACCTGGTGATTCAGACGGACGAAGGGGATGTTCACTTTTACCAGGCGTTCAAACAGGGACACCTCAAGGTTGAAGTTCTTGGCCAGATCATACACATTAGCACTGGGGCGTAGCTGCAGAGAGAAACATGAGAATTCTCTGCTGGAAACACACTGATCACCCAGCAGCATGTATTTCAAGCACCGTCTACTGGAAGGCGGCTGCTAGTCTAGGCACTGACAAGTTGAGGATTAATAGGAACCATGAAGAACCCAGGGAAATGTAAGGGAGAGCCTAAGCCTGAGGGTGGGAATTCTTTGGCTAGACCTCTGAACAGTGACCCGAGTTGATAACAGCATGGAGGAAGTTGCAAAGCCATGAACAGGGACAGGAAGGACAGTGAATCAGAGCCCTAAGCAAATGAGTGAGCCAGAGACACAGGACAAAGACCACTCTTATTTCTGAGGTGGTCTCACTATGTAGCAGCTTCTAGGCCAAGTATGGCTGTGCATGTCCCTGTGATCCCACACTTGGGAAGTGGAGGCAAGGGTCAGGAGCATAAAGCCATCCTCAGTTACCAAGCGAGTTCAAGGCTAGCCTGGGCTACACGAGACCATCTCAAAACCAAAGGAGCTTGATTTTTAACATCAAGAGTGGTGAGAAGCCCCGGGGGGGTTGAATGGTGACATGCTCACATTTACTAAGATTTAAGTTTGGGGTCATTTGAGGCAGCTGTACCAGTATGTGGCACAAACTGGCAATGCCTGGATAATTTACTTTTTTGTTTTGTTTTTCGTTGTTTTCCAGACAGGGTCTCTCTGTGTAGCCCTAGCTGTCCTGGAACTTGCTCTGTAAAGCTGGCCTCAAACTTGAAGATCACCTGCCTCTGCCACCTAAGTGGTGGGATCAAAGGTGTGCACCACCACTGTCAGGTGTGTTTCTGTTGTTGCTTTTAATTCACTTTGGCTCCTTTTAGGGGACAGACCAGAAAGTAGCCAAATGAAAGCAAGACTGAAGGAACTAGCTGGGTGGTGGTGGCACAGGCCTTTGATCCCAGCAATGGGAGGCAGAGGCAGGAGGATCTCTATGACTTCGAGGCGAGCTTGCTCTACAGAGCTAGTTCTAGGACAAGCAGGGCTACACAGAGAAACCCCGTCTCAACAAAACAAAACAAAAAAATTAATTAATTAAAAAAAAAAGACTTAAGGAACTATGCAATTGTCCATGATGAGGGCTGGAGAGATGGCTCTATGGATAAGAGCATTGGCTGCTCTTGCAGGGGACCCAAGTTCAATTCCCAGTATCCATGTAGCACCTCACAGCTCTCTGGATTTCTAGTCTAAGGGGATTTGACACCCTCTTCTAGCCTCCACAGGCACTGCAGGTATGGGGTACACCGACACCTAGGCAAAACACTCATAAACATCAAATAAATAAAAGACACTGTTTAAATAATTTTTAAAGGCATGTTGGGCTAAGCAACGTGGTACAGTTCTATAATCCCAAAGACAAGAGGATTAAAATTGGAGGCCAATCCGATCTGTATGGCTAGGGATGCAGAGTTCAGGAGTAGGGCAGAAGGCCCTGGGGGCAATCTCTGACTAGATTGGGGTTGCAGAGGAAAAGAACATGGATTCAAGGAAGAAAGCAAGCACAGAGTCACCAGTAAGCTTGAAGATTGTTAACTAGAAAGGCCAGGGTCTTCTGCTCGCCCTATTCATGAGAACACCCATCTTCTAAGAATTCTTGCTTTACCTGCTGGTGGTCCCCAATCAGAATGAGATGCTGGCAAGCTTTGCTTAGCGTGGCAATGGTGTGGGCCTCAAGAACTTCAGCAGCTTCTTCTACAATGACAATCCTAGGCTCCACCTGCTGCAGGATCTGGCGGTACTTGGCAGCACCTCAAATCAGGAAAGATGAGAGAGGCTCCTTTGAGCTAGGGGTACAAGACCCAAAGGGTCACCTCTTTTGTACCTTTCCTGGGCTGGCAGAAACTAGGCCTCCCTGCTCATCTGGGGCTGGAGTGGCCACTGAATAAGTGAGGGGGGGTGTGAGGAGTGAGTGAGAGTGGTCCTGAGCTTCACGGTTGTTGGTTGTGATGAGTTTTAAGGAATGCAACAAGTAAGAAAATGTCACCAAGAGTTTCCAAGATCAGGGCAGCTGGCAACAGTTCTCACCATGTTTTCCTTCATCTGATAGAATCTGGGCACAAGGTGAACTTGGTTTGAACAGGTAAATCCCCACACCTTCCTACCTGTGGTTGTCATGCCCACAACCTGGGCGTCTTTAAGGATGTGCAGGTCTTCCTGGAGTCTTAGCTCGGCCATTCTTTCTGCTGACGTGCGGTACTGGCGTTCATAGCTGAGGATCTTCCGGCGAGTGTCAGCTTGGTACATCTGCAACCAGAGCCTGGAGAATGAAGAAGCAGGGAAAGGAAGCCTTTCTTTAGTAAGTGCTCTCTGAGGGAATGATGTACCTGTACCTGAAGTGAACCCTAAAGCCCTACAGGGTTTATAAGCCAGATAGAGTGAATGAGGCCCAGAATTACAGAAACCAAGCTAAAAGGTACTGTAAAAGATGTGCAGGGTCCACAGGAGGGAGGTGAGGACACAGAATAGAGACACAGCTCTATTATTAACGCTTCCCAGTAGCCTTTTCCCCTCGAGCTATATGAGATCCTGCCCAATCTGACCCATCCTAGGAACCCAACAGAAATTCCATAGGAAATGATATAGACTGGCTAGGCTTGGGCACCATACCTATAAAGCTGCCAGCGAGAGTTCAGGTCCAGCTGCCAGACATCATGGATCGCTCTGGCCTCAGCCTCCGTCATGGTGTTCAGTTTGCGAAGCTCAACCTTCACTTTCCTCTTCATTTTCTTTTTCTGGCTGCGCTGGGTCTGTAGATATCAACACCAGTCAAGAGAAAGTGAGCAGGGCCCCAGTACAGAAGCAAAGGGGTTGCCACCCCCAATGAACTCTGTCTCACTCTCCCAACAGCTTCTCCATCAATGAAAAGCTGCACAAAGTTCCAGAGAACTGCCTGGACCCCAAGCCTGTCCTGTCTCTTCTCAGGCAGTGTGACCTGGCTACCAGCTTGGCAATGCAAAGAACCATGGGAAGAAGCTCCACTGGCCAGCGAAGGCTGACACTGGCTGTCTTTACTTGTGTTTCACCTTTTAAAAATCACACAAAGGGCTGAAGAGATGGCTCAGAGGTTAAGAGCACTGGCTGCTCTTACAAAGGTCCTGAGTTCAATTCCTAGCAACCACATGGTGGCTTACAACCATCTATAATGAAATCTGGTGCCCTCTTCTGGCATGCAGGTGTACATGCAGGCAGAACACTGTATATGTAATAAATCTTAAAAATAAAATAAAATAAAATAAAACAAAATCACACACAATGTCTCAGATACTATCATGATATTTTGTTTATTTGTTTGTTTGAGACAGTGTTTCTTTGTGTAATGGCCCTGGCTGCTCTAGGCTCACTTTGTAGACCTGAACTCACAAGATCTACCTCCCTCTGCCTCCCAGTGCTGGGATTAAAGGTGTACGCCACCACTGTCTGGCTCATCATAACATTTTCTAGTAAGTTAAGTGTGTCTGTGCCATGCCCCTTCTACTACTACTCCTGTCTGAACTTGTTTGACTAGCATCTATTTCCCTTTCTAAAATGGGTGTGTGTCATCAAAGTAGAGGAGGCCCAGCTATTGCTCAATGTTTTTTGGGCCGTTGCCTAGGAGCAGGTGCTTAATACAGGGCCTGCCACAAGCCTGTGACAATGGTCCAATGCACTCACAATCTCTTAAGAGGAAGCACTCCCTTCTGGATCTGTCACTGAATGAGGCTACAAGACTGTATGAAGACTGGCATGTGAAATAGATGTCACCACACTATTGACAAAATAGAGAAGCACAATAGGCAGTTTTAAGAAATGGGCCTATGCCTCTGCCCCCACGCTGTGCTATTGACTTGAACCTGTAAGGCACAAAGCTTTAGGTGAAAACTATTGCACCCACATTGTCCTTAAGAGACCATCTCCAGAAGTGTTACAAATTGGGATTTGGAGTAGCCGGTTCCCTGCTGTCGTAGTAACACATAGTAAATGTTTGACCCAAACCAGAGGAAAGTTTACAGGGGACTAACTCACACCACTCTAGCTCTAAGTAAGTGTGGATGCCAGGCTGACTGAAGGATGAAGTCTGCTTTCCGGCTTATTCTCACCCTCTATGCCTGCACTGGCTCTTCTCAGACAACATGACTGAGAAGGTAGGTGAAATAATGAGTCACGTTTTTCTGAAAGCTCCACCCAGGGGAGCACCTTGACACCTGCTTCTCAGGTGTCAATGAACCTGTTGTTCGTTCTTTCTAGGCTCCTCTGACCAACCATAGCTTTCTACCCTCAGGCTAGGTGCACGACAGTACAGCAGCCAGCTGTGAGGATGAAGTGACAAGCAGTAGTAACAGCAGTGGCCAAACCCTCCAAAGCCTGTTTCAGCAGAACCTAACCCAGGTCTGCCTGGTAAAACTGAATCCTCTTCCCTGTTCTGTTGGGGGCTTTAGGGAAGGAAGTTGGTTTACCTGCCACTCTTCTGTAGCTTGCTCCTCTCCAGCTGTAGTTCCAGGTCCATACTGGTCTAGTCTCATGGCCAAAAGCATTTTAGCCAACTCCTGATCCGCCCCATTGTCTTCCTTCTTTCTTCTCCGGGGTCTCACCACCTCTTCCTCTTCAATCACTCGGTCCGCTTGAATCAGGTCAGCTTCCTCTGCAATCTCGATTAGGGAGCCCTCCTCGTCCTCTTCCTCCTCCTCTTCTCCTTCTGCCTGGGCTGAGAGAGGAAGCAGGTGGGACAGGGGCACCTGCAGAAGCTACCACACTAGTCTCATGGCACTAAGCAGTCCTGGGACAGGAACATGGGAAGAGGGCCAATGACAAAGCATTCTTTGTGTTCATTTGTTACACTTTATGATGGTTTAAAAATCATAATAAAGAAGGCTCTTATTTTTTTTTTAGATTTATTTATTATTTATACAGTGTTCTACCTGCATGTGTGCCTGCATGCCGGAAGAGGGCACCAGATCTCATTATAGATGGTTGTGAGCCACCATGTGGTTGCTGGGAACTGAACTCAGGACCTTTGGAAGAAGAGCTGGTATTCTCAACCTCTGAGCCATCTCTCTAGCCCAAGAAGCCTCTATTTCTGTGGGCGATGGTTTTTGTTTTGTTTTTCAAGACAGGGTTTCCCTATGTAGCCCTGGCTGCCCTGGATTCTCTCTGTAGACCAAGCTGGCTTCAAATTCAGAGATACATCTGCTTCTGCCTCTCAAGTGCTGGGATTAAAGGCATGTACCACCACACCTAGCCCTGTTGTTAGTTTTTGAAACAGGGTTTTTCTGGCTGTCCTAGAACTTGCTCTGTAAATCAGGATGGCCCTTAAACTTACAGAGATCTGCCTGCCTCTGCCTTCTGAGTGCTAGGATGAAAGTCATGCACCAACACTTGGCTTTTTTTTTTTTTCACTCTGTGTGTGTGTGTGTGTGTGTGTGTGTGTGTGTGTGTTTTGAGACAAGTTCTCACACAGCCCAAGATTGTCAGTTATATAGTTAAGGTTTATTTTGTGTTTTTGTTTCTGAGATAGGGTTTCTCTGTATGGCCCTGGCTGTCTTGGACTCGCTTTTTAGACTAGGCTGACCTTACAGAGATCCACCGGCCTCTGCCTCCCGAGTGCTGGGATCACAGCTGTGGCACTGTACTCTGCTCTGGTTTTGGTTTTATGAGACGGGGTCTCTCAACAGCCCTGGCTGTCCTAGAACTCACTATGTAAACTAAGCTGGGTTTGAAGACACAGAGATCTATCTGCCTTTGCCTACCTAGTGCTGGAATTAAAGGCATGTGTCACTATGCCTGGCTTGAAGTTGTTATATAGTTAAGGATGACCCTGAACTTCTGATCCTCCTGCCCCTACCTTTTGAATCCTGGGATTACAAGCATGTGCCACCATACCTGGTTTCAGGGTGCTGAGGATGGGACCTTCAGCACCTACAGTGCATGCTAGGCAAGCAATCTACTGAGCTGTATCCCAGCACTAACTCTTCAGTTTCCAACAAGCATGTTCCATGTGTGTACTCAACAACAGTGTTCTCTCATTTGTAGTGCTCCTGATCAGTCTGTGACTCACTTTCCTATAAGGCTTTTGCTGACTGACTTAGATTTGTTAAGTATTCGTACTATATTTGAGTCATGTTGTTCTGGCTTCCAGCACACTCTAGCTCATGGTGTCGTGGGTCACATGGACTTCTTACCTGTGTTCTCAGGTCCTGCTGGAGAAGCATTCTGCGTGAAAGAGCCCACACCAAGCCCCAACCATTCAAGCATCATGGAATGCTTTGAGGGCTGGACACAGATCCAGTCAGCATCCTGTGAAGGAAGAATTGTCAGTCATGAGAACTCTGTGACAGCTAGTATGAAGACAGTGTCTCTTTAAAGGACTTAAAATTCTTTCCTGAGGGTAAATTTCAAGGGCAGGTTCTTGCTTCATTTGAATGAAGCCCTGGGTTCTAACCACAGAAAATCTAAAGCCCAAACCTTACAGTTCCGAGGCTGCTGAGTTGGTGATACATGTCTGTCATCCTAGCACCTGGGAAGTTGGGGCAGGGAAATCAGGCATCTGAGGGCCAGCCTCAGCTATACAGCATGGGCTATACACCAAAGCCCAGCTCTAATACAGGTACCATACTCCCTATGGAGGGAATAATTTCAGGACACCACACATTGGATGGTCAAGTAAGGTGCTCGTCCTCCTGATTCTTGTGAAAACATATTTTCAAATATCTTTAGAAACACTTGAGCTTGCGACCAGCATGGGCTACATGTGCCCTTTGTGCCCTTGTCCTAAATAAAATAAAACTAAATTAAATTCGGAGGTTACAAAACACTTTCTTTAATACTATTTACACAAAATGCTAAAATCCAAATATCTCGCTTGTCTTGACAAAGTCAAGAGGATCATGACAACAAGGAGCTTTTGTACCAAATGGCAGCAGGCAGCTGGAGCTAAGGACACCATCCAGGTGACCACAGACCTCTCTGTCCCATTGCTTCTCACTAGCCCAGTGATGCAAGGACAGCCATCTTACAGGGAAGGTCTTAGTTAGTCATTGCAGGGTCCTCTAGGCAGGCAGTGTATCACACATCTGCTTAGTTGGGATCATACTGATATAAACCCGCATTCAGTCTATACACTCCACACCGTTGACTCCTAAGTTCCTGAGATGGACTATACTTCTGGTTAGGATTTTCTTCCATATGACACTTATAACTGGGCATGATGTCATAAGCCTATAATGCCAGCACCTGGGAGATGGAGGCAGGGGGATTAGGAGTTCTAGGTCATTGTGGTCGTGGGTTACATAATGAATGAAAGGCCAACTTGGATATATAAGACTGTTTCAAAAACAAGCAAATGAGCTGGAGAGATGGCTTAGCAGTTAAGAGCACTAATAGATTTCCAGGGAACCTGGGTTCAATTTCTAGCACCCACATGGTAGCTCACAACCATCTCTAACTCCAGTTCAAAGTGATAGTGCCTTCTTCTGGTCTCTGTGGACACCAGACACAAAAATGGTACACAGACACAGGCAAAACACCCATGCACATAAAAAGAGATTTAAACAAAAACAAAGCACCATTTAATCACAGCACTTGAGAGGCAGAGGCAGATGGATCTCTGTTAGTCCGAGATCAGCCTGTTCTACATAGTGATACCAAATCTCAAACAAAAAAATAAAACAGACAATTCCAAACATAAACTTCACAAAGGCTTATAAATACTAACTTTATGTCCAAATAGTAATCCTCTAACAGTGAAGCTGAGCAGTAAAAAAATTTCCATTTTTGTTGTTTTTTTGGGACGGCATTTCAATGTGCAATCTGAGAACTTACTGTAGTTAACCCAGGCTGGCCTGGAGCTTGCAGCGATCCTCTTGTATCTGTTGCTGGGTGCTAGGCATGTACCACTGTATCTACTCAAACTGCCATGTTTTCCTAAGCCAAAATTACAAGTGGTAGCAATTTCATAGTGCTCAACTTAATGCTACTATTGTCCATATGTGTGTGCTTGTGTGTGTGTGTGTGTCTGTGTGAGTCTCTGAGTCAGTCAGTCAGCCAGTCTGTCTGTCAGTGTGCCTGTACTGGGGACCAAACACAGAACCTTGTTCTCATTAGTTAAGTACTCTTCTACTCAGTAAACCCCAAACTCCAACTTAATGTTATCCCCATCTTAGAGCAGAGTAAACCGGCACATAGATCCAATAACCTGTGCAGAGCAAAGCCATCCAAAGCCAGTAGGTGGCCTGCAGAGCTTTGTCCCTAAGGACCCTCAACTGCTTATTACAACAGGAAGCGCGTCACTCCAGCAGCATTGGGTCTACAGACAAATAAGGCTTCTGTTGGAGCTACCTCCATGTGATGAACACCCTCTGGGCAGCCCTACCTGCATGGGTCCGTTCATGAGGCTGTCCCAGTGCTGGGCAGAGATGTACTTCTCCAGGTACTGTTCCCGAAGGACTCCCAGGGTAGTGCACTCCAGGGTCTGTGCCCCTTCCTGAAGTTTTTGCTCAGACTCCTTCATCTCTGTCACAATCTGCCAAGAACAGAAGAAAGAGGTGATGAAGAAACATTCCTTCCCAAAGCCAGCTTCTGCCCTGAGAGAAAATAAAGCCAAGAAAGAAAAGGCAAGAATGAGTAATAAGTAAACATACCAGTCAACAAACCAGTTTCTCAAGTACATCACAAGGTCTTGAAACCCAAGGACCAGTGTTCAGTGGCCTGGCCAGGCAGTAGCAGGGAGAAAAGGACACAGTGGAAAACAGGCCCCAGGCACTCTGGTCAGACTTCAAGCCTCACAGCCTCTTTCCTTTCTTGATAATAAGACCTGAGTTTTGTTTTGTTTTTTTGTTTTTCTCTACTTGCTTAAGACACAGGTTCTTGCTACATTGCCCAGGCTGTTCCCAAACTTCTGGTTTAACTAATCCCACCAACCTCAGTTTTCCTAATATCTGGGAATAAAACTCTGTGCCACTCTACCCAGTTGTGATTTTGATTGGGCACCCTGCTCATATAAAAAGACTTGATGTCACACACCTTTAATCCTAGCTCTTAGGAGGTAGAGGCAGGTGGATCTCTTAGTTGAGGCCAGACAGGTCTACAGAGTGAGTTCTAAGAGAAGAGGTACACACAGAAACCCTGTCTTGAAAACCCAAGACACGCCCATACTCATGAAATCCCGGGTATGGACCTGGCCAGTATTCATGGTCTTGGCCAGTATTTAATAAAGTTCTATTCAAGTTTGGTTCAAGAAAAGGAAAGAAAACAAAAGAAAAGAATGGAAAAACCAAGACACTTCCCAGTCACTAGCTAAGAATGTGGGTAGTTTAGAGAAAGCAGACTGAAGGTCCTGGTAGGGGCAGGAGAGGAACTTTTTCAACTCTGTCTTGGGCACCAAAAGATTAGCAGGATGAAATGCTAGAAGGAAGCTATGTCCTTCAGAAGGCTGAAAAGCCAGCCAGAAAGCAGCTCCTATGCTATGCAGGTCCCTTGAGCCCCTTGGCTCTTCCAGAACAAGGACTTACACTCATATAGGCCCTTCGAAGGTGCATAGGGAGGACGCGGCGGAATTCCCGCTTGTTCCTCAGCTCCCTCAGGGTAAACTGCTTCAGGATTTCACTGTTGCTCCTTCCACCCACTCGCACAATGCTGGTCTTCTGGCACCTGTAGATGCCTGTAAAGCAACGTGCAGTATTCCAGAGCTGAGAAGGGTGATGTTGACTTTGCTCAGGTGAGAGTTGTGTGTGTCTAGGATCTTATCTCAACTGGTCCCGTAACGGAACAAACTTGTGCTTACAGGATATTCATCCCATTTTGTGTGAGAAGGCAACAAAGAAGATGTGGGCAACCAAGCAGAGAAGCATAAAGCTTAAGAGCAAGGACGTGGGCTTGGACAAATGGAGAGAGGACTCTTGGCCCTGACGCCTAATGCTGTACAGCATAGGCAAGGCAGCGAGGTACCTCACTGGACTGGTGCCTCACTCTGTGTAAGAATTGGAGGCAGGAGGAATGACTGTGTGTGGCTACAGTCTGGATAAGCAAAAGCCTATTTCTGCATCTCCGAGCATGGCCCAGTAGAAGCAAGCAGCCAGTACATGTGACCCATTCCACACATGTAATGGCTGCTTACATGTTGGAGACATGGCTTTTGATATGCTTTCCTGTCTCACATCCTGGCTCATTAAACCACTTACTCCAATAGCTATAGCTCTAATACTTAAGGACCAGCTGCTGCAAAAGGACAGAAAGGACCTAAGCTAGCAGATGGGTGGAGCCTACAGGGCCACATAGGTGGGAAAAGCACAGAGAAATAAATTCAGGGCAATGTCTCAACAAAAGGAAGAGTACGTATTAGTTATTCACTAGGCCAAGTAGCATTAAGAAGATTTATTTTATATGTTTATGATTATGTCAATAGAGACCTACTGGGGACACAAGAAGGTGTCCAGTCTCCTGGGGTTGTTACAGGTAGATTGAGAGGTGTTCAATGTGGGTTCTAGAAACTCTACTCAGGCCCTGTGGAAGAGCAGCCAGCACTCTTAACCACTTAGCCATCTCTCCAGCCCCTAATGTGTACTTTTTATGATTAATTTATTGTATAAATACAGTAAAAATTTTCCAGTCCTTAATGTTTAGAGTCCATGGCACAGACACCCCCCCCCCCAAATATTGCAGGGGCTGCAGAGACTTCTCATCAGTTAAGATCATTGGCTGCTCTTCTAGAGGACTGGGTTTGATTCCCAGCACCCACACAACCATCTGCAACTTCAGTTCCAGGGGATCAGAACCCTCTTCTAATCTCTGACAGCACTAGGCATACATATAGTACCCAGGCAGGCAAATGCCCAAACATAAACTAAAATAAATTAATCTTCAAACATTAAAATACAAAAAGAAAAAAATGGATAAAGGGGACTTGGCAATGGGACAAGTCCACTGGGGTCATTTAAGGTAAGGCTTGAAGAATGAGTTGGTACAAGCTGGGCTAGATGCACTCATGCTGAGGTGGGGAGGGCAAAAGGGGACAGCCTAGGGAGAAGAATTCAAGGACTGAAGGTGATTAGTATTCCTGGGTTTGGGAAGCAGAAAGACAGAGAGAGTGCCCAAGGTGTAGAGTAGGGTAGATCAGCCAGCCTTTTGTGTGAGGATAAGGACTGTGGACAAGGGTTAGAGAGGTGTGTCTCTGTGTGTGTGTGTCCCTGTTTGCTTGTGCTCGTGTGTTGCAGAGGATGGAGGCTGGAACCTTGTAACACAGGAAGAAGTGCTCCACCACTGAGCTACAGCTACAGCCCCGGTAGAAAACCATTTTGCCTGAAGACATTCATTACCTTCTAGAAACTGGTCCAAGGCATGATTAGTGTAACATACGACCAAGATGGGGAACTTCTGAGCATTAATTTGCCAAACAGACTTGTTGGTCAGAAGGGCCTGAACAATTTTTAGACCCACATAGGTTTTGCCTAGAAAATAAGGAAAAGACAAGTTACAAAATGTATATTTTAGTTTAGTATTTTTATTCATTAACTTAAAAGGTGAACGGCTGTGTATCTCAAATCTTATTAAATAAGCATATTCATCTGAAATTTGCCTACATGGAGAAAAACAGGATTTCAAATACCAGTTTACTATCTGCTTAAAAACATTCTCATTGGCCAAATGTGGTGGTGCAGACCTGTAATCCCAACACTTGGAAGACAGAGGCAGGAGGACTGCTGTGAATTCAAGGCCAGCTTAGACTACACAGTGAGACTGTCTTATAAAGCAAAGAAATATTCTTCCTCCTTTCATGAGAACACATTTGAAGATTAAAAGTTAAATGCATAAAAGCTAGATGAAAGAAAAAACAAATAAACAAACAAACAAATACCCAAAACCTTTTCTTTGACAGGTCTCTTATAGTCCAGGGTAGCCTGGAACTCACTATGTATCTGAAGATGACCTTGAATTCCTGCCCCTTCTACCCCTGCTTACCCCTCCCTTTCAAGTGCTAGGATTACAGATGCCAACGAACCATTACATCTTGGTTATTTGGTGCTGGCTTCGTGCATGCCAGCCATGCATGCAACTTACCTAAATGATATCCCCAGCCTAGATGAAAAGTTCTGATGTGAATTTCTTTCACTTTTAACTGTGACAATGAAGACAGAAGGCACAAGTAGTCATAGTTCAGTTAAACAATGCACACAGGACACTTGGTGCCACTGATGCTCCGAGAAGCCTTGGTTTGTCTCCACACTCACTCCAGATCACGCCTTCCTCTTCCCACGTCCCTCTCCTTACAGAAGACTCAGGCTGCCGACTCCTGTCTGTGTGCTGCACACATCACTGACTTACAAGATGGAGACTGTGGCTGCCATCTCATCTTCTGCCTTAGTTGGACCAAGACTGCCTCCCTGTCATCACAGGATGCTGGTCTCAAAATTTACACTTTGCAAGAGGGGTAATAAACTACTCAGAGCGACTACCATTCCTGTAGAGACAGTGTTCAGGCTGCGCAGGCTATGCCTCAATTCCTGAGCCCAAGTGATCCTCCTGTCTCAATCTCTCAAGCAGCTGGACTAGAGTAGGTATATACTGGCTCATAAATTATATGTTTAAAAAGTCCATTTGTTGTTGTTTTGAGATGCCATCTCATGTGGCCCATGCAGGCCTAGAACTCTTGCAACCCCTCACTCCACCTTCCAAATGGCAGATTTACAGGCACATCATAACAAAGGCTCTTTGTTTGTTTGTTGTTTTTTTCTAGATAGGGTTTCTCTGTGTAGCCCTGGCTGTTCTTTAAGACCAGCTGTCTGTAGACCAGGCTGGCCTCAAACTCAGAGATCTGTCTCCCTCTGCCTCTCAAGTGCTAGGATTTTAAAGGCATGTGCTACTACACTCAGCTAATTTTTAAAAATTCTTTCAAAAATACACTGTTATTATTATCATCAATTTATGTATTTATTTTTGTTTTTTAAATAATTTATTTAATTTTATTTTATGTGCATTAGTGTGAAGGTGTCAGATCTCTTGGATTTGGGGTTACAGGCAGTTGTGAGCTGCCATGTAGGTGCTGGGAATTGAACCAGGGTCCATTTGGAAGAGCAGACAGTGCTCTTAACCACTGAGCCATCTCTCCAGCCCCTTTTTTCTTTTCTTTTCTTTCTTTCTTTTTTTTTTTTTTTTTTTTTTTTTGAGACAGGGTTTCTCTGTGTAAGAGAGCCCTGACTGTCCTGGACTTACTATAGACCAGGGTGTTCTGGAACTCACAGCGATCCACCTGCCTCTACCTCCCAGAGGGCTGGGATTAAAGGGGTGCACTACCACAGTTGGGCTTCTTTCTTTGTTTAGATCGTTTGAATATAAGCAGCACATATGAGTCTACTAGAAAAACATACTGAAGCCATGTGGTCTTACCGGAGTAATCTGTGTTAAGATTCCTCTGTGACTGTCCAGACAGTGTCCCCAAGCCCATACATACAGAGACTGAGCTCCTCTCCAGAGACTTTCTCCTTTTTCTCTTTTTCTTTTTTAAAAAAGATACAAATAGCAGCAAATTCTTTTCAGTGTTCTTGTTTACTTTTTTCACTTAGAGTATCTTGGAAATAGTTCTCTGTCAGTCACAAAGAGACACATATCATCTGACTTTTAAGAATTTTAGCCAGCTACTTATTTTTTTTAAAACAGGGACTCCTTGTAGCTCCTCTAATCTCAAGCTCACCATGTGGCTGAGGCTGGCTCTGAACTCCTCATCTTCTTGCCTCTGAGTCTGAGTACTAGCTGCCAACCCAGATGTCCACTGACTACTGATAACATCCATATTGCTCTCAATCTTATTGACAAGGTCTCACCACATAGCCCTGGCTGGTTTGAAACTTGCTAGATAGGCTAGGCTGGCCTCAACATCACAAAGATTTACCTGCTCAGGCCTCTATTAAAATAGAGGCTCTTTTGTTTGTTTACTTTTTTCTTTATTTATTATATATACAGTGCTGTCTGCATGTACACCTGCATGCCAGAAGAGGGCACCAGATCTCATTACAGATGGTTATGAGCCACCATGTGGTTGCTGCAAATTGAACTCAGGACCTCTGGAAGAACAGCCAGTGCTCCTCACCTCTGAGACATTTCTCCAGCTGCTGTTTGTTTGTTTTCCTTTTGTAGCCTTGGCTATCCACCTACCTCTGCCTTCCAGAGTGCTAGGATTATAGGTGTGCTCTTCCATGCCCAGCTGGCAAATTCTTTAGACATGCTTTTTGTATACTATGGTACACTTGGGTTTGTGATGAGAAGAAAAACTCAAATACTTCACCATCAGACTCACAGTTATAAAGTCATTAACAATTGGCCATAAATTAAGTCTAAATTTCTACACTGTGTCAGGCTAAAGTAGCCATTGTCCTCAAAAACTTCAAGCTAACTGAGGGGGTGACAGGAAAATTGTGAGTTCAACACCACACAGGGAATGATTGGTTCTTCATTCTGTTTTTTTTTTTCAAATAGTATATATACAAGGTCCATTAGCAGATGTCAGACCTGTGCAAGAGCAAGAGATGCAGCATCAAGGGAAAGACACAGGACTCCTATCTTCCTGGGCCTTCCACACTAACAGAGGTGACAAAAGGTGACAACCACAGAAACCACTACAAAATTGTGAGCTTGGCAAAGGGAAACTGAAAACCAGCAAAACATATTAGATTGTGGACTATCTCTGGGGCTAGGGAGCCTTTTGGGGGAAGGGAAGGCAGAGAAAAAAGGGTACTTGTTGGGCAGGCTACCCACTCTTATCAGTGAATGGCTGCCAAGGTCTTCCTCCAGCAGGAGAGCTTAGATAAGTGGACAGGAGAGAGGGAGAGGGAATCTAGGACAGCCAGGGTTACACAGAGAAACCCTGCCTCAAAAACAAAAACAAAAACAGACAGGGTCTGGTCTACAGCCTAGGCTGGATGGGAACTCATCACGCAGTTCTCACCTCAAGCCCTAGGCAGCCCCTGTGCCTCGGCCTCTTGAGTGCTGACGGTCACCACTTCCGTGATGGCTCTAATTATTTCTCTTTCTCCACAATCCTGGCTGGCCTCAGAGATTCACTTGCCTTTACTTTCCAAGTGCTGGGATTAAAGGCATGTGTCACCTTGCCTAGCTTTTTTTTCTTTGTTACGCTGGCTGTCCTGCAACTTGGTCTGTAGACCAGGCTGGCCTTGAACTCAGAGATCCACCTGTCTCTGCCTCCAGAGTGCTGGAATTAAACAGGTGCATCAGCGGGCAAAACAAACAAACAAACAAACAAACAAACAAAAACTGTATTCATTAAAAAAATATTTTTATTTATGTGTCTATGCAGGCACTACATGAATGTGCAACTGACTTCAGAGGCCAGAAGAGGGCATTTAATCTTCTGGAGCTGCAGTTACATGTGGTTGCGAGCCACTCTTAATTTAATTAACTGAAGGAATACAGGTTAATCATGTGATTATACTGCCAGAAAACAATGTGACAATACTGCCCCTGTTAACATTACAAATGGAGGCTACAGGGATGGCTCAGCTGTTAGGAGCACTTATTACTCTAGCAGAGGACCTGGGTTCAGTTCCTAGCGCCAACATGGTAGGTCACCGTTGTCTATAACCCCAGTTCCAAAGGATCTAATGCCCTCTTCTGGCTGCTGTAGGTATTCGATACATTTAAATGCAGGGAAAACATTAAAATAGTTCCCCCAACCCCGACCCTCGAGACAGGGTTTCTCTGTGTAGTCTTGGCTGTCCTGGAACTCACTCTGTAGATCAGCCTGGCTTCGAATTTATGGAGATCCACCAGCCTCTGCCTCCCAAGTGCTGAGATTAAAGGTGTGCACTGTCACTACCCCAGCACTGAAACACGTTTTAAAAAATTTAGCCAGGTATGGTAGCACATGCTTTTAATCTCAACAGCCAGGAAGCAGAAGCAGTGGATCTCCGTGAGTGTGAGGAAGGCCAATCAAGGCAACACAGTAGCTGTCTCAAACAACAACAAACAAATACAATTACAAATGGATATTATTCTTGACACAGCTATAGATTTCTCTTCTGGACATACAGTGTTTGAAACATGTCACTGATGAGGGAATTTACCAAATAGCTCATAATCTGCTGATACAATGGAGTCTGTGAGATCCCTTCTGGAGTCACCAGGAACACAGCTCACACACTAATAGGGAAGCATCTCCATGACAACAGAAACAAAGTAACTGCAGAGCAGTGTTATAGCAGGGAAAGCTGAACCCAAGTGTAAATCTGTGTGTGAAGACTCATGGGCTATTCCACGGGAGGATACACAGGACAGCCATTTTTGTTATTTGCTTAAGGAAGGGGCTGGGGTGGTAGCAGGGACTTTGAAAACTGTGAGCTGTTATTTCTTAAAAGGTAATACTAAAATTAGTGAGCCAGAAAACAACGTCTCAGATGAACAAAACCGGGTATCATGCAGCTTGGCCTGAAGAGTCTGACTCACCCAGAATCCAGATTGGAAAGGAAGGCGATCCAAACTGAGCATGAAGAGGGGAAGAGGCACCTCCTCTCCCCTCCTCCTACATTCTGCACATGCTTTCATCAGAGCAGTACTTCTTGTTAGAAATAACTCTCTATTCTGCTTCATGATTTTTTTGTTTGTTTGTTTTGAGAGCAGAGATGTAGCTCCAAGCTGACCTTGAACCTGGTAGTAACTGAGAAAAGCCATAAAATCCTGCCCTGGGTGTCAGGGAACTCACTATAAAGACCAGTTTTGAATACACAGAGATTGAATACATAGAGATCCACCTGTCTCTGCCTCCTGACTGCTGGGATTAAAGGTGTGAGCCATTGGGGCTAGAGAGATGGCTCAGAGGTTAAGAGCACTGGCTGTTCTTCCTAAATGGTCCTGAGTTCAATTCTCAGCAACCACATAGTGGTTCATTAACCATCTACAATGAGATCTGGGGCCCAATTCTGGCCTGCAGGCACACATGCAATACAGAATACTGTATAAATAATAAAAAGTTATGAGTCATAACAACTTTCTTCTCTCTCTCTTTTTTTTGAGACAGGGTTTCCCTTGAACTCACAGAGATCCACCTGCCTCTGCCTCTGCCTCTGCCTCCCAGACTGCTGAGATTATAGGTATGAGCCACCATACCCGGCCGCTTATTTTTTTTTTTTTTTAATTCATAAACTGCTCTTACTTCATCCATACTTTGAAGACCTGCTTCTGCCTTCTTGCCTAGTTTTGCATATGCTTTTGGTGAGTTAATTTAGTAGCCTTTGTATACCTGTTAGCATAAATATGCTCAAAATATATGACATATAAGTCAATGTATACAAGAGTGGTCTTATGTTTGTTGCTAAATAAAAAAATGTACATACAAACACGGGACTAAATACAGGTCAGATGGATTGCTAACCACAGCTACTACCCCAGAGCAAGATCAGAGTGCATGTGGGGAAGTCATGTGTGAGTGAGAGTACTGAAGTGCAGCAAAGACAGCCAGGCCTTCCCATCTAGACTGCCCAAGTTCAAGTCCCAGGTCTGCTCACCTGTGTGAGCTTCAAAACCCCTCACAGCTTTTCAATAAGAGGATGTTTAACCTTTCCTTGACTTAGTCTTTCCATTCACAAGATGACTTTATTTACCAGGCAGGGAAAGCAGGTCAGGTGGTGCTTCGACACATCATGCTGTGGTTATATACTTGACACTACAGGTTAAAATAGGCTAAAGCAAGCAAACGAGAAGACGCACCTCTCTTTGACCCCAGCAGCCATCTTGTGAGCTTGACATTTTGGTCCATGACTATGCTTGCCTATGATCCTCCTGGGAATCACTATGAGTCGCTATGCCATGAACTATACTCATTGCATTCAGGGAAATAATGGTAAATGAGGCATTCTAGACACCTAGAGCAAAACCTCCCTTGCCTGATGTCGCAGGCTGTAAGAAATCCTCTTACCTGTTCCAGGAGGTCCTTGAATGATTGCCAGCTCCCTTGTGAGGGCGAACTGTAAGGCTTCCATCTGGGAGTCATCTAGCTTCAGGGCTTCTTTTGAGGGCCATTGGCTAAAGTCTAAGACATTAACTCTAAGACGTCGTAGGACCTCAGCACCCCTCAGAGGCTTCCCAGTAGCTGAGGGATTCTCCATTAGGGGGGTGAAATCGTATCTGCCACCCATTAGCAAGTACCTTGGCTCCTTCACATGGGGGTCACACTCTACAATGTTCCTCTGGAAGGGAACATCTTCCTCCTGGACCTCCTGTAGTCCTTCCAGGACATGCCGGTAAGCCTCAAAGTAGGCTGTTGTCTCTACCATGAGGAAAGAGTCGGAGGGCTGGACATCTGCGAGCAGCTGCTGGCTCTGCTCATTGAAGCACAGCTGCACAATTCCTCGGCAGAGATCTTCGTGCTCTCGGTTTGAAACAGTGGCAAAAAGAAACGTCTCAAAGTTGTCCTTGGACATGCATACCAATGACCCATAGAGCAGTCGTTTGGAATTCTGCCAGCGAACAAACTTCAGTGGTTTTGTGTCAAATTGCACTTTGTACACGATGCCTGATGCGGAGCACATGGGGGTGATAATCCTGGCATCAAAGTAGATGCGGATGTCATCGAACTTTCTCTTCCTCAGACACTGGTCCTCAAAGCTTTGCAGAAGCTCCAAAATGCCTTCTCGAAGGGGCCTGACAAAATCCTCGCGAAGGAGGCGGAAGTGAGTGTCTAGGTAGACAGCAGTGCTCTCATATTTCCCAGAAATGATGTTGGGGCGAAGGAAGGGCCTCTCATCCAAGTGCACTTCATTGTAGGTGGGGTAGATGGGCATGGCCCGGTAGCTCTCAACTTGGCCTTCTACTTCAGACTGCACTAGCGTGTAGGTGTCCACTCTCAAAGTGCCCTCTCTCCTCTTTTCCTGTAGATGTTCGATGATGGTCTGCACCTTTTCCAGATTCTTCTCTGTCTCCTCTTCTATGTCAACCCCAGAGGCTCTCAAAGCATTAAGAGAAGCTGGCAGGAGAGAGATGAGCATGGAGGTCTCCTGCACAGAGCTGGCAGGGAAGACACTGACAAGGTCCTGGAGGAGGGAGATGATGTTGCTTATGTGTTCTGGATACTGGTTTCGAATGTCAGGGACGGGCTCAGTAATCATTCCCACCACATAAGCTGGCAGGCAGACTCTAAGGAACTTGGAATTGTTCAAGATGCCCAACACGTGCAGAATGCTCTGACGGTCTATCCTGGAGCTGCAAGCCTTCCGGAGAACTTGGCAGATCAACTGGAGGAAGCTGGGTTTCATGGAAGAATGAGAAAGCAGCTCCTTGAGCCCTACACTTGTGGCAAGTGTGATGGCCACCTCAGAGGGCTCTTTCTGCAGCAGACTCTCCAGGAACTTGTAGCCCAGTCTTTTCGTCTGCTGTGGCTGCTCTGCTGGATTCTGAAGTGGCGTCCGCCATTGCTGGAAATTGTTACTGGACCATGGTGGTCTGCGGTTTCTACCCTCTTGGTTGTCATTTCTCGTCCTGGTGTCATTCTGGCTTTGTCTCTGGTCTCTGGCTTCATCACTGGTATGATCCTCCTGGTTTCTTCTTCCTTGATGTGGATTCCTGCCCATTGCCCTAAATCTCTCTTCTCTCTGCCGAAAAGGCACAGGATGGTTGCTGGCCCTAGGATGCCTTCCAGCTTGGTTGGTTCCACCGCGGAGTGCATTGGCTGCTGGGTTATTGGCTTGATTTCTAGCTCTTGGTGGTACTTCTCCATCTACAGGACCTAAACACAATGGGGATATTAAAAAAGCACAGAGTCATGAGTAATGCAGTCCAACGAAGACAACAAACGCTTTCATCCTCCACAACAAACAAGCAGCTCAGCTTTTGCTTGGAGAGATTTTAGGAGTTTCTCGCCAAGGCCTGGGTGATGGCTCACTGGTTAAGATCATACACTGCTCTTCCTGAGTTCAGTTCCCGGCACCCACGCTGGGTAGTAAGAACTGTAAAACTCCAGCTCCATGGGGACTCAATGCCTCCAGCTTCTCCAAGCACCTGCACACATGTGTACTTAAACAGACACAGTTTAAAAAACAGTAAACCCTTTTGTTTTTTCCGTGACAGTCTCAGTATATAGCTCTGGCTGTCCTGGAACTTACTCTGTAGGTCAGGCTGCCCTCGAACTCAGAGATTTACCTGCCTCTGCATCCCTAGTGCTGGGATCAAAAGTATGTGTTACCACATCCATCTTATTAATTTTTTAAGTTTCTCATCAAATTATGTAATAAATAAAAGCTAGAGCTACAGAGCCAGCTGTTGTGACTCATATCTGTTACATCTGAAGAGACCGAGGGCAACTTGGACAGCATAGTTTCTTAGACGCCTAACTTGAGCTACATGGCAGCCCCTGTTGGAGGGTATGGGGTATAGGCAGTGATAGTACACTTGCCTTGACTGCATGAGGCCCTGGGTTCTATCCCAGTACTACAAGAAAAGATGGTTATTACTGCTGTACAGATTAGGAAAGGACTATTTTCCTGAAATGTACAAAAGAAAAACTGAATGAGCGCCTGGAAAGTGCCTGGTAGGTGTTGGAGAGAATATCTTATTTCATGCCCCATGCTGGTGCCTAACTTTCAATTTTGGTTTATTTATTTTTTATGTAGATGAGTGTTCTAGCTACATGTACACCTGCATGTCAGAAGAGGGCATCAGATCCCAGTGTAGATGGTTGGGAGCCACCATGCGGTTGCTGGGGATTGAACTTAGGACCTCTAGAAGAACAGGCGGTGCTCTTAACCACTTAGCCATCTCTCCAGCCCTGGTGCCTAACTTTCAGAGGGTTCTAGTCTGGCTGGCACAAACATCAGAACACAGGGCAGCTGGGCTTGACCTCTTCCTCACCGTGTAGCTTTTTGGTTTCTTAGTGTTTGGTTGCTATAGATAAATGTTTATAAAATGTCAGGTAGATGCTGCCAATGTGTATCTCAGTGTTTCATGCAGACATAATCAGAGGAAATTTATTTTAATACATATAAAAATTATAAAATGTTTGGCGCTATTCTTGGGACAGTCTTGTGATTTCTGAAGCTACACTGCTGAAAACTTATCATAGGCAACAAGGCCAAGTGGAATAAACCATGAAGGAAGCACTACCCGACCTTTGCCCAGCAACAGGAAATGCAGCCTGAATGGGAACAAGGCAGGCAGCACTTCCCCCCTCCAAGATGTTTTTTACTTTTGTGGCTGACAGATTGTGTAGAGAATGAAGCACGCACATCCAGTTCCCTTGTAGGAAACTGAAAACTGAAACTTAAACTTTGATTCAGGAAACTGAAAATCGAAACTACATTTGTGCCCCAGTCCCCAGCTTATGAAGTGCCCACCTCATGAAGGAAGCCAGGGAGAGATGCAACAGCCTCCCTGGGAGCCAGCACCATGAAGGCTCAAAGTCACTTCCTTTTCCTCTAAAATGACTCTAGAGCTGACCTTAGCAGAGTGGTGTGGAGAATTGCAAAACACAGGCTGTGCACAATTTAATAATAAAAGTTAGGAAAGCTACCAATGTACGTAATACTTAAGACTAAAGATGACTGGATTAGCCAGGCAGTGGTGGCACATGCCTTTAATTCCAGCACTTGAGAGACAGAGGGAGGCAGGTCTCTGTGAGTTCAAGGCCAGCATGGTCTATAGTACCAGGATAGCCAGGGCTACACAGAGAAACCCTGTCTCAAAAACAAAGATGAGTGGACCATTCTATTACATCAGATGCAAATATCCTTAAGTGTTTTTTTTTTTTTTTTTTTTTGTTTGTTTGTTTGTTTTGTTGAGACAGGGTCTCACTGTGCAATCCTGGCTAGTCTGCAATTCACTATGTAGACAAGGCTGGCTTAAAACATACAGAAATGTGTCTGCCTCTGCCTTCCTACTACTGGGATTAAAAAGTGTCCCACCTGGATAGGTTCTCCGCCCACCCCCTGCCCTTTTTGAGATAGCATCTAGCCCTGTAATCCAAGCAGGCCTCTAAATTTTTTAAAAATTTATTATTATTTTATGTATTTGAATGTTTTGGTCCATATATGTCTATATGTGCATTAATTCTCATAAATGTTAATATCTTAATTATGAGGAAGTTAAAGAAATTAGAGCATTACACTTTATTAAGTTGCTATTAATTTAAAAAAAATTCAAGGTCAGTGCAATGGCTCAGAAGATAAGGGCACATGTTACCAACCCTGATGATCTGAGTTCAGTTCTCAAGATCCACATGGTGGAAGGAAAAAAACTCCAACTCTTGTGAAATGTCCTCTAATTTACACACACACACACACACACACACACACACACACACACACACACAGTCATAAAATTAAATGTTAGTATTTACCTTTTAAATTTCCTAATGATGCTATTAGAGGTTAGAAAGCAGTTTTTAGCTGTACCAAGCTTCTACTGAATAGCCCTGCTACAAACCAAGAGTCATTTTGTTTCTCACATCCCATCATTTTTTTTTTTTTTTTTCAGCCTCACAGTATCAGGGACCAAACAAGAGCCTTACGGAGGGCAGGTACTGAGGCAAGTGCCCTCGTTTTTGAGACAAGGTTTCACTAGGGAGCTCAAGATGGCCTTAATCTTACTGTTTGGCTGGCCTGAAACTCTTAGCTTTCTTGGCCCCCTGCTGGAATGACAGGCCTTCTATCAAAGTATCATTCACAGGTCTCCTATGAAGAATAGCTGATTTTCATGCCATTCATGCTGTAGCTAAGGAGGTCCCTTTTTTGTTTTCTGAGACAGGGTTTCTCTGTGAGGCCTTGGCTGTCCTGGAACTTGCTCTGTAGACCAGGCTGGCCTCAGATTCAGAGATCTGCCTGCCTCTGCCTCCTGAGTGCTGGGATTGAAGGTGTGTGCCGCCACCACCAGGCAAGAAGGTCCTTATCAACTGAAAAATGCAGGCCATCTCACACAGGCTTCGCCTCCTCACTGGGTAAAAACGCTGCTTACCTCTGTGGTTGGTAGGGGGATTCCTGGGCCTGGCCTCCAGATGTGGTCTTCTGTCTTCCATGTCGGAGTCCCGGGTTCTTCCACACTCACCTGACTTAGTTACCTGTAACTGTACAGGCTGAGAGTCACCAGTGCCCTTCAAATGCAGCCAGTGCCCAAACACCAGGAAGCCAGCCCTTCTGCCTTTATATGTTAATGATTTATTAACTAAGAGTAACATGCAGATTTTAATCATGGGCATGAGCACTCAACCCTGTGGATTCCCAAATGTGATAAAAACTCTAAGCTAAACTCACAATTTAGGTAATTCCAAGTGATCCAATTCCCCATTCTTGGAATCCTTCCACTTGTCTGGAGTCAGAAACAGTGTCATCAACTCCCAAACTAACTATCTGGTTTGCCTTCAACCAGGTTACTTAATCCATTGCTTAGGTTTCGTTTCCTTTCTTACAAAATGATTGCTGAGGCAAAAGGAGTTCACATGTGTCAGTCAAAAACCAGGCACGGCCTAACTGCAGTGTTCATTCATGTCAGCCCCTGGGAGGTGGAGGCCGGGGGGTCAGGAATTTAAGAACACTTGGGAAGGAGAAGCAGGAAGATCGGATATTCAAAGACAGCCTCCACTGAGTCTTAGGCCAAGATGGACTAGATGAGACCCTGTTGACACATTACCCAAGAGCTCACCATCCTACTGGGCATTCCTATGACACAGCAGTCTACAGGTTCACCCTACCACCTGAAAATAAGTGAGCTACTAGTGCTACCTCTTGGGACAAGCTACAAGTCAGCAAGTCTTGCCTTTCCTCCGTCCTGATAATTTCTGAAGCTGGGTGAAGAGGAAGGCCCTTCAGGGAACTTCTCAGTAGAACTCATGCATGTCATGTGGGTGCAAGGGGGTGGGGGGATGGTGACTCAGTTCTCAGCAAAAGGAGTTCTGAGACTGTCCTCACAGTTTTAAAATATTCATAGCTGGAAACTGTGAATAGATTTGGCATTGTGTGAGAGGTAGCTTTTATTCTTATCAGAAAAAGAGTCCCTTTTCTTCCCCCTGGGAATATTTTTGTGGTGTCTTTTCTCCTCAATCTTACCAAACCCTGTTCTCATGCTGCAGGCTCAATGGTTAGTGTTTGTTTTTAATTTTTTTCTTAGACAAAAAACCCCTTCTTCCTTATTTTGAAAAATACTAAAATAGAATGCCAGCAATTTGGGAGTGTTAAAAAAAAAAAAGAAGGAAATTAAGTGCTAGAGAGGCAAGGAAAGAGATGGAGGATCACAGAGGAGGGGAATGCTTTGTTTAGGGTTTTGAGGGAATCAAGGCAGGGAGGATAGGAAGAAGATCAGCAACAGTAAAGCAGTTGCAGGGACAAAATTTAGAGAGCTGTAATTATGGGGTGAGAGGAATAAGGATGGAGCAAGAGGTGGCAGCTACGCTGCAGGGTAAGTTTCAAGTCCTAAGAGAAATCTCCCCACCATGCATCCCTTAGAGAAACACTGTAAGGTGAACAGAAAGCAAGCGTGATCTGGGGGCTTAGAGGTGGGGCAGAGCTTAGAAACGGGGAGCCCAGGATAGGATGCTCTGCAGATGCTGGGTGAATGAGGTGAAAGGGGTGAAGCCAGAGGCAAGGGTGGTTGTAGCAGAAATGGGGACAGAGATAGGGAGGAGAGATGGAGGGAGATGGTGAGGCTCCAGAGGCTGGAATCACAGGCAGGATGGAAACTGTGGGGATGAAGTGGAGAGCTACAGGGGACGCTGAGAAAGGCTCCCAAGAATGACTGGGTGCTGAGATGATGGGTCAATCAGGGTGGGGATAGGTGAACTAAAGAGAGGGGAAGGAGGTAATGGTAGTGTTAATGTCTCAGGAGGCGCTGGGTGCTGTGGGGAGGAGACCCTGACTCTGGAGGTGATGGGGGCTGCTAAGGAGAGGAGACAGCAACTCTGGGGAATGATGCTGATGCTGATGGAAAGGTACAGGGATTTAGGGGCGATGAGGCTGCTGAGCAGAGAACAGGGACTGGGAAATGGGCTGCTGATAACCAGATATACTATATATATATATATACACACACACAAACTGAGGGAAGGATTGAGGGTGATGGTGGGAGGCAGGAAGCAGGACTCTAGGGGTGGCAAGGAGAGTGGGAAAAGATCCTAGTGGGTGATGGGAGCTAAGGGTGCACTGAGGAAAAGGAACAGGTACTTCGGGGATGATAGGAGAACTAAGAGGGGCAGAGAGGTACTCTGGGGGATATAGAGGAACTGAGGGAGCAGACAGCAACCCGGGGGCTATAGGGGAACTGAGGGAAGGGGACAGGGACTCCGAGGGCTATAGGAAAACTAAGGGAAGAAGACAGGGACTCTGGGGAAGATAGAAGAACTGAGGGAGCAGGCAGTAACTCCGGGGGCTATAGGGGAACTAAGGGTACAGGGGCTCCGGGAGCTATAGAGGAGCTGAGGGAAGGTGACAGGGACCCCGAGGGCTATAGGGGAACTGAGGGAAGGGGACAGGGACCCCGGGGGCTATAGAGGAACTGAGGGAAGGTGACAGGGACCCCAAGGGCTATAGGGGAACTGAGGGAAGAGGACAGGGACCCCGGGGGCTATAGAGGAATTGAGGGAAGGTGACAGGGACCCCGGGGGCTATAGGGGAACTAAGGGAAGGGGACAGGGACTCTGGGGAATGTAGAGGAACTGAGGGAAAGGGACAGGGACTTCGGGGGTGATGGGGACGCTGAACGGGGCAGACAGGGACTCCAAGACTAACCTGACACCCGGCCAGAGGCAGAGCGGGGCGCCAGCGGTCGCAGCACAGCAGAAGCAGGTGCGGGATGGGGCGGAGGCTACTCACCGGCTCCGGAGCGTCTTCGGCAAGGCTAGCGCTCAGCTTTGGCCCTGGCAGGTCGCGGCCCCGCCCGGCGCCGCGCACTTTCGGTTTCCAGTCCCCGCAGCCCCTGGGCGGAGCGAGGAGCCGGGTGGGCGGCCCGGAGGAGGAGGAGGAGGCCGCGCAGGACGAGGAGGCGGTGCCCCGGGCGCCAGCGAGAGGCTGGGACGAGCTCGCCTGCGCCCCCGCCCTCGGGGCGGGCGGAAGGGCGGTGTCGCCTCAGCCCCCGCGGCGGCGGCTGGACTGGCGGCTCCCGCGGGCGCGGCTGATGGGAGGGCGCGGCGGGGGGCGGGCTGACTGCGCCCCGGGCGGCCGCAAGTTTCGGCCCGCCCCAGAGCCGGGGGACGCGGCGGGCGGCTCGTGCGTGCCAAGCGCGACATGGCGCGGAGGCCGAGCAGTCCCGGAGGCCCAGTGAGCACGGGGAGGGGCTAGAGGCAGGCTGGACAACCATTAACAAGCTGGGGCCGTGCGGCTCGGGGACTACATTTCCCAGGGGGCATAGCGGCCGCTACCGGAAGCAGCTCACATTAGGCCCAGTACGCAGGCGCACGAGCCGCCCTGGTCTATATAAGGAAGGTTCGCCGCGTTCTCTTCCTTTTCGTTCTTCACACGTTTCCAGTGGTCATTGTTTGTGTGGCATGTCTCATCCCTGCGGGAGTCATCTACAAATGGTGAGTTAAGGTCTCACAGCAGAATTTTCTGTTCACTTTTTACCAAGTTTAGTTCTGTGGCTGGTCATAGTCTCCAGGCATGGCGTGTTCAGCGCCAGCCCCAGGTTGACCTTCCGGGAGGTGGAAAAGATGCCTATCTTCTTGTTTGGCCTATAAAGCGTATTTTGGCTGGTGTAAATGATGACCACTTTTTTCCCCGTCATATCGAAAATGCTGATTTCTTAGAAATATTTGCCAGTTATTTCTGATACACCAGCCCCCAAAGTCTTTATGCTGCTTTGTTCTGGTCGAGACAATATGGCGACTGACGATTTTCTTCTGTAGGTTGGCCTGGTCAAGCGATGCGGAATGGAGAATGGCGGTCGAGGAGATATCACCTTTGGGCTTCCAGGAAGATGAGAAATCGCCTACCATCTTCGGTTTCCTAATCTTGTATGTACACATGTCTTTTGGACTAATGTAGGGAACACTGAAGAACCTTTTTAAGTGGGATTTGAAATGTCGTGCAAGAATTAACAATGAGATTAATGGTTTTAGCCAGTGCTGGAGATGGGTCCACTGTTAGTATTAAGCATGTGTCCTGCTTCTCAGCTATTTGTTACATGTCCTAATGAATGGCCAGGTTTAAGAGAAACATCCAGACTATTAGAAACCCTCTTGGTACGTTTTCATGTCATCAGAACTGTTGGGTTCTGGCCCAGACAAGGAGCTGAAGTGCCATTTCAACCAAAGGGGACCTGACCTTCAGGTTCTTCCAGCATTCCTCAATCCCTAGGTGGCTGGCATACCCCTGCCCTCTACCCTGAACTTTTTTTTTAAGAAGTTATTTATATATATATATATATATATATATATATATATATATATATATATGTCTGTCTCTGCCAGTAGAGGGCACCGGATCTTATAGGTGGTAGGGAGCTACCATGTGGTTGCTGGGAATTGAACTCTGGACCTCTGGGAGAGCAGCCAGCCCTCTTAACCTCTGAGCCATCTCTCCAGCCCGTACCCTAAACTTTATAGCCAAGTGGTAGGGGCTTCTCCCTCTTCCCTATATATAATTCCGAGATTTTGGTTCTTCTGCTTCTTTTCTCCCTCTGCACATGCTCTTGTCTACCTTGCTTGATGACTACTCTGCCCGTTTTTTTTTTTTGAACCAGTGAGCCAGCCTAGAGCCCCTCCCAGTAAACCTGCATTTATATGCTTGTCTTGAATTGGCTCATTTCACACACACACCCACCACCAAAAAAAAATCTGTCAGCTGCACAAATGGCTTACTTGGAAGGGAACAGTGACGGTCAAGTATGAGATAGTTGTGTACTTAGCGTAGGCCTTATTGCTGTAGTCAGTGGGCCTTGACCACACAGACCATTGTGCAGGCTTCTATTGTACTTCATACTAGTCTTGGGAACAACCAGCTTTCCTGAGAAACATTGCTGTGTACTAATGCTGAAAGGACCACAGCATGCTTTTACAATTGCCTATAAAGGAGGGATCTGATCCTAACTTCTGCCAACCTATCAATTGAAAGATTAGACTCCTGTGGGTTAGCGGGCATGTGTGATGACAGAACTTTTTTCCCCGTCAGATCGACCATGTTGATCGCACTGTTTTCTAAGCCAGTTTGTCTGACATGCCTGCTTGAGCAGCACCTCCTGCCGTTGTATCTCACAGTTCTCGTAATTGATTGGAGATTCTTTTCTGCATTTTATCTCAGGTTTGCAGACAGCCAAGATGAGGCTTTGAATGGAAGGTGAACTTGGCAAGTAGGAGACTTGGTAAGCAGTTCCCGTGTGTCCCTTTCCAGTATAGAAGTTTGGCTGGTGCAGCTGATGACTTCACTTTTTTTCCCCATCAGATCGACCCTGTTGATCTCATAAGCTAATAGCCAGTTTTTGTCTGATGCATTGGTCCCAGGAATAATTGCTTGTTTTGTTTTTGATCTGTTTCACTTATGATTTTCGCTTCATCTGTTTACTATTTACAGGCCTGAGGGAGCCATGGGTGCCAGTGTTGGTCTGATCTTCCTTGATGTCAGGTGAGGTTCTGTTGCTGAGAGTTTTGACCCAATTCTGGGGATGTTAGTAATGGGGACTCTTGCTGCTCTGCAGTAAAGTTTCCCAGAGAATTTCTTTGGCTTGCAATCATTTGAGACATTCAGATTTACCATGCTGCTAAATGAGAAACTGGAGGGGAATTATGCTGCCAGAAGTTCCCAGGCATTTGCCTTATTACCTTGGAATGGGCCGAAAAATGAGTTAACCAGACATGGGCCAGACAAGACCATCAATCTTTTACTTTCTTCTTAGGCACTTCTGGAATGCAAACCTTATTAAAGATCAGCCCTGTTGCCTGCTTTCCAGTCCAACTCAACGGCTGTGCAGAATGCCAAGAAACTCAGTCTGGAGTGTGGTGTAGCATGTACTGCTGCTGGAAGTAGACACAGAAACAAACTTTGCCTCCTATCTGTAGAAATAAAAATCTGACCAGGTATCTATTGTGTTGATTCATTCCTGGGTAGTGCCTGCAGCTGCTTCCTGTGAACATCCTGGTACTTCTCCGAGTAGTTACTTGGGATGGACCAATGAAGTTGGGCCCAGCGGTTCCCACCCTAATGCCAGTTTGAGTTATAGGTCAGCCTGGGTGTGCATAATTTATGCCTGTCCTGGCTTCCAGAGTTGGAAGGAGATTTCATTGGTTTGCCTCTAGTACCAGATAAGGGATTTCTTCTTGCCTTGCTCATCTTGAAATAGGGGTGCTGTGTCAAACAGTGCATAGGCCTTGGAGTCTTCAGAGTGCTTTACCTTTTCCACTGGTTTTATCTAGGACCACACTGTCCCTCTGATCCATCCAAACCTCAGAACAACCTGGAACAATGAGGTCACTTGCTTGGTTCTCCATCCCTCCCATGTTTAGAGGCAGGGCAGTGAGTGGAGCATGCCAGCACCTCCCCTTGCACAGGTAGGGAGATTGGCCCAGAGCTGTCATTTTCCCAGCTTAACCTGGTGTGGTGTCCACTCCTAAAGCACTTTTTCTTCAACTTTGGAGCCATTTCCCCTGTGGTTAACATCAGTTGTCAGCAGGGTCTAGCCAGGGTTGGTCTGGGCATACCTAAGGATTTTCCCACTGTTGCTGCAAGCACCTACCGCCTTGAGCTGTGAGTGATTTTTCACCTCCCCAGTGGTTTCTAGTGTCTTTCCTGGTGAACATGGGAAGAAAGCCAGTTTCCCTCAAACTGGTAGCCTGAAGATACTGGAGTCTGCAGGCTTTCCATTCAGGGTAGCACATCCCAGGGTCAGCATGTGCTGACCTCCATGGCATGCACATGAAGGTCAGAAGACTGCCGGTCTGTTGTTCAGCTTTGTGGGTTCCAGGAATCATCACACTAGGGCATTTGTGGTAGTCCCATTTGTGTTGACCTCAAGCCTACAGAGATGGATCCACTTGACTACTGGGATTAAAAGCACCAGCCGCATGTGTTGATTAAAAGGGGGGGGGTAATGGATGGGTAGATCCTTAACAATATGCTTTAAGCAAATGTTTTCTGGAAGTGGACAAGTACTCTGTTGGCGGGAAAAGGCTGGGGGGGCCAAGTGGGTGTGGTGGTCTTTATAGGTCCAGGTGCCTCTTTGGGTGTGGTTGCTACGGGGTTTGCCTGGCCACATCTGACCCCTTTACTTTGTAAGGGTGATAACCACGGTGCATATGTATCAGGCTCTGTGCCATGCTTAGCAGCTGTTAGGCAGTCCCCACCTCAGTGGTAGCAGGGGAAACCTTTGGGTTTTCCATATCAGGGTTTACATTTACAGATGTCCTGGTCAGACCGCTCCTGCCTGCCTGTTCCAATTGGCTGAATGCCTCAACCTGTGGCTCTTTTTTGGGTTGCCCACCTAGGGCTCCAGAGGGCAGCCTCCAGGCTCTTATCTGCTGCCAGCTCTTCTCCCTATAATATCCCCTCCTTTTTTGGAAAAAAAAAATTGAGACATGGTCTATAGCTGAACTTCTATCCTCCCCAAGTGCTGGGATTAACAGCATGCCCCACCTTTTGTTTTTTGGGTTTTTCTCGGTTGTAGCCCTGGCTGGAACTTGCTCTGTAGGCCAGATGGACCACTGATGCTGGAGATCCACTTGAGATCTACCTGCCTCTGTCTCCAGAGTGCTAGAATCCTAGCACTTTTTTTTTTTTTTAATTCTTAATTATATGCCTGTATAAAGGTATGCTCATGTGTATGCAGGTGCCCGTGATTGCTAGAGTTGAAAGTAGAGGTGGTTGTGAGCTGCCGAGTGTGGTGGCCGGGAACAGTGCACAGTTGCTCGTAACCACCGAGCCATCTTCATGGCCCTTACACCTGATCTCTTTTGGGTCTCTGGTCATTGCTTCCATTGTGACCCCTGCAGATACAGGGCTCCCTTACTGTTTCCATTTCCAAGCTTTGTACTGGTTCTTGTGTTATTCTGGAATTATGCTCTGAGCCACTCTGTTCATGACTTAGGTATGGAGATAAGGCTAGGATTTGAAACCCAGACTTCACAATACCCTCTGCCAGCTACCTCCTGGGCTAGTTGCTTCTGTCGTTTTCATCTTGCTTGTACCTGCAGGGAGTGTTGTCAAATGCATTTCCATACTTTCTAGGCCACAGACCTTAGAAACAGTCCTGTTGGTGTTATCTAGCTTCTGGTACTCTCAAGCAGGTAGTTCACACACCCTGTGGGCAAAGCATTCAGCAGAGCCAGAGGTGGCAAACACATGTCCATGGAAGAGATGTGCTAATAGCTTATCAGTGGCCTCACTGCATCTGACAGTCCTTCAGATTGGGAAAAGCTATGTTCTTTCCTTCTCTTTTCTTTGGATCTACTCCTCTACAGTGTGTGCTCTGCTGGGCCAGCACACACTCTAGGCTCAAGTTATTGGAGGGGCTGACTGCATGGTGGACTTCAGAGGGGAAGTGCTCAGCTGATACTTTAAGGCAAAGACCCAGTATCTGATAGTAGTTTCCCAGGATATAGTGAGGGCTGGAGAGATGGCTCAGAGGTTAAAAGCACTGGCTGTACTTCCTTCCAAAGGTCCTGAGTGCAATTTACAGCAACCACATGGTTATGAGCCATGGTGGCTCACAGAGCCATCTATAATGAGATTTGGTGCCCTCTTCTGGCATGCAGGCAGTACAGAAATACTGTATAAATAATAAAATGTTAAGAGTATTGTAGTGAGAATCTTGGAATCTGTGGCTTTAAGAATGTTTTCGTTTTAATTCCAGGTATGAGGATGCGGGGCTGCTTCAGGCTGTCCACAGCAGCTGACTATGATTTGCCTCATGCTCTAGCAGAGCCGTGGTTTTGCCAGTTTCAGATATTTTCTGCGATTGTGTTATGTTTGGAATTCTGGGGACTTTTTAGATGGTATAAATGCTAGCTAGAGTCCTGATAGGTAGGGTCCATGGCTGTTGGGATTGGTTGGTTGGTGTCGATCAAGGTTTGTTAAGTGGTCATGTGCAAAGAAGAAACAAGAAAGATATCCCAATGTCAAAGATCAAACTTTCTCCAAGGAACTCCATACCCCTATTCGGCAGGAAGTTGTCCACGTTCCAGCCCTGACTTTATTCAAGGATTCTCTTTCCTCTATCCCTTTTTTCTCACATCTCTAGTGACAGGGGGTTAAAAGGCTGGAAGAAAGTCCACAAAGTAGTAAAAGTCTGGCTATAAAGCCCTTTTAAAAATTTTATGTGTACAGATGTTTTGCTTGTCTGTCTGTCTGTGCACTACATGTATGCAGTGAGAAGACTCTCACCCTGAGGTCACAGATGGTTGTAAGCCACCACGTGGGTGCTAGAACTCCAGTCTGGGCCTTCTGGACCACTGGGCTGTCCCTCCAGCTCTTTAAAGCCCTCTTAATGCCTAAGAAATAGCTCCCAGGTGACGGCCCCTGATCCGTAGGAGGTGCAGGAGACCACATCCCTCCAGAATCACTCGCTGCTTAGACGGCATTTCATTCTTGGTCTTTCCCATCAGCATACGGCCATTGGAACAGATCAGGGCTACTGGGAGTGAGAAGATGTGTGACGGTGGCAAAGCCCTGGAACACGAGGGTGAATGAGCACCATGGGCTCGCAGAATGGTCGCCGCGGCTTTTGTTTTCTCAGCTTCCTTTCCTTTTTTGTTCAGTCTTTTTTTTTGCTATGCAGCATGAGGACTTGAGTTTGGACTCCAGCACCCACATGAAACTGAGCAGTGTGCATCTCTGAACCCAGTGAGGAGGGTGGGGAGACAGGAGAAGCTGGGACTTAATAGGTCAGTCGGTATAACCAAATCAGTGAGCTCCAGGTTCCGTGAGGGCAGCTGTTCCACAAAATATGGTGGGAGCAGTGAGATGGCTCAGTGGGTAAATGGCTTTCCGAGTAATCCTGCCAACCTGAGTTCCTTCCCTGGACCCAGGGTAGAAGGAGAGACCCAACTCCCACTAGTTAACCTCTTGCAGACACACACACCACAACACATGGAACCACAGACCAAGTCCATGGACTATTCAAACCTTTCTTTCAAGCTGGCTATGATGGCACCCACCTTTGATCTCAGCACGCAGGAGGCAGAGGCAGTCATATTTCTCTTAGTTAGAGGTCAGCCTGGAAATCCTGTTTCCAAAAACCAACCAACAACTTTTTTGGAGGGGAGGGAGGTGCTCAACTAGTTTTTTTTTTTTTTTTTTCTTTTCTTGTTTTTGTGTCTTGAGACAGGGTCTCACCATGTAGACCAGGCTCAAACTCAGAGATATGCCTGCCTCTGCCTCCCTGTCTCATGAGTGCTGGGATTAAAGGCATGTTGTCACTGTGCCCAGCTTTGTTCTTGTTTTTAAAAGTGTTTTATGTGTATGTTTGGGCTCCTGTATGTATGAATGGGTACCACATGTGTGCCTGATGCCCTTGGAGGTCAAAACTCCAGTTGTGAGCTGCCATGTGGGTGCTGGGAACCAAACCTGGGATCCCTGCAAGAGCAGACAGTGCTCTTAACCACCTAGCCATCTCTCTAGTCCCCTTCATTCAAGTCTTGCTTTTTGCTGATATCTCGGGAGCACACTTAATGCTCTTACACATCTCCCTCTCCAGAGGATTTTCTATTAAAAAATTTTTTTCTTATGTGAGTTAGTGTTACTTTGGAATTGGCATTACAGACAGTTGTGAGCTGCTATGTGAGTGCTGGGAATTGAACCCAGGTCCTTTGGAAGGACAGACAGTGCTCTTAGCCACTGAGCCATCTCTCCAGCCCCCAGAGAACTTATTTAACTTGGAGCAGTATCTTGCTTTTTTTGTTCAGGGTTTCACTATGTGATCCTGGCCTGGCAGGCCAGGAACTCACTATCGAGACCAGGCTGGCCTCAGACTCAGAGATCTGCCTGCCTCTGCCTCCTGAGTGCCAGAATTAAATGCATGCACTGCTACACCAGGCCCAAGACATTTTCAATAGACATGTTTCATTTATTTGAAAACTTCCTCATCTCTAACTTACAGGGCTCTGACTCACCCCAGTTTCATGCTCTGCCAGGGAGGGGTGCTGAGCTGGAATATTAACACCACAGAGAAAGTGAAAAATTTAGGCTTTACCCTGAACTTTACCATTCACTGGTCAGGCTGGCCAGATGTGTGGATGGAATCGCTTGTGTCCAAGGGCACCATATGCATTTTGGGTTACCCAGCGCCCCCACACACCTGAGAAAATAACCCTTGTATCAGGCACTCTCTTAGTTCTTTGAGGCAGGGTCTCACATAGCCCAGGTTGGCTTCCAGCTCACTATGTAGCCAAGGATGACCTTGAACTTGTGCTTCTACCTCCCAAGTGCTGGGGTTGCAGGCCTGTGTCACCACAACTGGCTTTCGTGCTGCTGGAGATCCCAGGGCCTCCTGCGTATGAAGCAGGCATTCCATCAATAAGCCTCACCCCTTGCCCTGATGCTGCATCTCTAACACCCTGGGCAGGGCTGGCCTGGACTGGGCAGGGCTGAGCTGGATGTGATGCTGTCTGCATTGATAAGGGCCAAACCAAGTTACCCTTGAGGTATGTGTGGGACTGCTGGGAGGTCATTCCCTGGATGCTTCTGGTGCTTAGGACAAAGGGAAGGGTCACAGGGGACAACTCCCTGGCCACCCAGAGCACTAAGATTTAGGACAAGGTTAGGAAAAACAGAAGAGCACAGGCGGCCAACACCAACAGAAGTGCCATCTGTTCCCAGCTTCCAGACACTGAGAGGGCTGTGTTTACCCGAGCCTCGGACCCACCTCCTGGTCAGAGCAGGACCTCAGTTAGCCTGTCACCCAGGAGCCACTTCTCTGAGCAGCCAGGCATGCATCCAGAGATGTCTCCTCCTCTCCCTACGGACATGATAGAGACAGGCCCTTGGCTGCCAGCAGGTTAATTACCCAGATGGAAGCTGACGGGAGAGCTCTGCCTGGGCAGAGATCAACAGCTCTATTCCCTTCTCGGCAAGCATCCAGGCTGGCCCGGAGTACAGACACAAAGTGCAGGGAAGCCATTGCTCTGAGCACGCAAACTAGAATTAAGTTTTGCTTTTCAGAGAAAAGCCTGCTGAGTGATTAACTGCCGATTCCACACACCTCCTCAGTGTACCTGACCTGTGGAAGCTGGATTTCAGCAAAAGCCACTCCTAGAAACCCCTGGCTCCAGGAGCTCCAAAATCCAGGAAGGGATTTTGTTTGGCAGAATGACCTGTTGACGTGTGACAGGCCTCCTGAGTGTTGGGTTGAAGCCTGGGGACAGAAACTGTATAGACACATAAGTAAAATGTGCTTGTGGGCCAGTGAGATGGGTCAGGGATTAAGGCTTTCATTTGGCCAAGCCTGACAACCTGAATTCAATCCTCAGAACTCACGTGGTGGATGGAAGCATCAATCTCCCGTAAATTATCCACATGTGTGCAACGGCATCACCTCCAACAAGCAAGCAAACAAACGAACAAACAAACGATTCAAGTTGATAATGGGTAAAGATGGTGATGGTAGACAACCTAACTCCCCCCGCCCCTTGTATTTATCATAGTCACTCTCCCTGTCTGTTAGTCCCTCTTGACCCTCTCCCACTTAACTTCCCTTCCTCATCTGAATTAGTATGACCCAATGAATTTCATTAGTTTGTTTTCAGGCAGGAACACGGGCACCTTGCAAGCGGCTGCACGACTGAAGGGAATTACTGATTGTGATAGTATTGTCAAGTTGACAGAATCCAGATCCTCCTAGGACACAAGCCTCTGGGCATGCCTGTGAGGATTTATCTAGATTAAGTTGACTAGGCAAGGAGGGCCCCGTCCCTCCTTGGGACGGGGTAAAAAGGACAGAGGGAGCTGGGCACCAGAATTTATGGCTCTTTGCTTCCTAACTTCAGATGCTCTGTAACCAGCTCCATCACACCCATTACTTCTCCAGCCATGGTGGCCTGCACCCTCGAACTGTAAGCCATAATAGACCCTTTAGTTACTTTTGTCAAGTACTTTGGCACAGCAAAGATAAATATAACTAATATACTGTCGTGACAGACGTTTGGAAATTGAACCCCTACCAGGTTGTTGGGAGATGCCTCTCCCTGCTCTCTGTGTCTCTCTTCTGACATTATCCTAAGTAGTTGTCCCTACAGTAGCCAAAATGGCCATAATCGGGACGCCTTAGGGACCTACATACCCCACCATCCCTTTTCTTTACCCCCTGAGAATCATTAACGGGAACAACCCGATTGGTCCTGCTTGGAGCGCAGCTTCATTTCTGAGCCAATCACCGAGTTCAGGAAGAAAGGGAGCCGTGATTGGTCCACTCTGGCGGAGGGCGTAGCTCCTGGACCAGGCACCTTTGGAAATCGGCGTTGGAGGCTTCATGCAAGGACCGGGAGTCTCCTCCCGGTCAACTCTAATAGGCAGAGCCTTCGGAAGGCAACTCTTGCAGCATCGCGGGCTGCTGGAGGGCACAGAGGGGCAGAGTGGGAGGGGCTAGGCAGCTTTGAGCCATCTCTGGAAGAAGCCTTTCTACGCCTTCAGGCTGCCCAGCGGTGGGGCCACCAGGGGGCAGCATCACCTCGTCGTCACCGCGGTCTCTGCAAACAAGAGGCTCTTTCCAGCAGGGGCGCTCACCGTTCATCTCCTTGTTCTCTCGGACAGAGCTGGGGAGAAGTGAGATGAGGGGCAGATGGCAGTCTTATTTCGGATGCGTTGGAATGAGGAGCTTCCCCTAAGGCTTTGAAATTTTCCTTTTGAGACAGGGTCTCACCTAACTGAGGCTAGTTTCAACTCATTAGGCGAGGCAAATCTGGCTTTGAATTTAGGATCTTCCTGCCTCTACCTCAAGCATGTCCGGCAAGCACTCTAAGCTCGCTGGACTTGCACCTGCGAGATTCGCCTTTAATAGTTCTCGTGGCACTTCTTTTCTATAAGTGATCTCTTGCAAAATGCAATGTCGAGCACAAGCCTTCAAACCGCCCTTTTCCATTTGGGTCTACAGCGGGCCCGGTCTTTATCAGCTGTATGATTCTGGCTTCTTGCTTTCCTGTAGCCTTGCAGGCTTTCCCCACCCATCCGATGAGATGATTTGTTCAGCAAATCTTATGTCGTTGGGTGCTGTCTGGGGATTGAACACAGAAGCTTAAAAAAAAAAAAAAGGCTGGGAGACGGCTGTGTTGGTCAAGTGTTTGCTGTGCAAGCAGGAGCCCTTGCGTTTGAGACAAACAGAAGAGGCAGCTGCCACCCAAGCCATTCATCCTGTGTGCTGGTCCCTAGTAGGCATGTCACAGGTCTCCCCAGTCAGGCCTTATGAGAGCAGTGTTACTCGTTCTGTTGTTATTTATATGAGACAGTGTCTCATGTAACCCAGGCTGGTCTCTTAACTGGCTATGTAGCTAAGTGTGACCTTGAACACTTTACCTGAGCCTCCTGTCTCCATCTCCCAAGTTCTGGGATTATAGATATATACCACTGTACTCATATTTACAGTTTTTTTTTTCATTTTTATTTGTATAGGTGTTTTACTTGAAAATATGTCTTTGTGCCACGTGTGTGCCTGGTGCCCTTGGAGGCTAGATGAGGGTGTCAGATCTCCTGGAACTGAAGTTACAGATGGTTGTGAGCTGCCGTGTGGGTGCTGGGAATTGAACCCAGGTCCTCTGCAAGAGCAGTCAGTGCTCTTAACCACTGAGTGATTGATCTCTCCAGTCCTCCTGCTTCCCCTGCCTCTTTTTGAAACAGGGTCTGACTATGTAGTTTTGGCTGGCCTAGAACTGGATATGTAGACCAGGCTAGCCTTAAACTCATAGGGATCCTCCTACCTCTGCTTCCCAAGTGCTGGGATTAAAGGGGTGTGCCACCATGCCCAGACAGGCATTTGTTTTTTGAGTCTTACTATGTAACCCCAAGAATACTAGTCTTGTATTCTGGATCCTCTCACTCCATCTTCCCAGTGCTGGGATCCATGCTTATCTTACCTTTGAAGATTGGGCGATAGTTGTTTGTTTTCTTTCTTTCTTTCTTTCTTTTTTTTTTTTTTTTTTCTGAGACAGGGTTTCTCTTTGTAGCCCTGGCTGTCTTGGAACTCACTCTGTAGACCAGGCTGGCCTCAAACTCAGAGATCTGCCTGCCTCTGCCTCCCGAGTGCTGGGATTAAAGGTGTGCACCACCACGTCCTGCTTTTTAATTTTTTTCTTTCTTTAAGAATCCACTTTTTAAAAGATTTATTTATTTGTTTTTTATGTTCATTGGTGTTTTGTCTGCATGAATGTCTGTGTGAGGGTGTCAAAACCCCTGGAACTGGAGCTAGAGACAGCCATGTACGTGCTGGGAACTGAACACAGGTCCTTTGGAAGAACAGCCAGTGCTCTTAAACACTGAGCCAGACACAATATTTACTTATTTATTTATTTGGACAGGGTTTCTCTGTGTAGCCTTGGCCATCCTGGACTCACTTTGTAGGCCAGGTTGGCCTCGAACTCACATAGATCTGCCTGCCTTTGCCTCCCAGAGAGCTGGGATCACAGGCATGTGCCACCGCACCTGGCTCTGATATTTATTTATTTATGTATTTATTTAATTTTTTATTAGTTAATTCAATTTACATCTTGGTCATAGGCCCCTTCCTCATCTCCTCCCAGTCCCACCCACCCTCCCACATCTCCTCTCCCCTATTCCTGAGAATAGGGGAGCCCGCTACCCAGACACTCCAGCTCATCTAGTCACATGAGGACTGAGCTCCTCTTCCTCCCCTGTGTCCTGGTAGGGAAGTCCCATCAGGGGGAAGTGATTAGAAAGCAGGCAACATAGTCCATGTCAGAAATATCCCCCACTCTTCTAACTAGTGGGCTCACAGGAGGCCTAAGATGTCCATTGGACTTATCTTCTTGGGGTCTGTGCATCTTAGTATGTCTACCCTGTATTGTATGACTAAAATCCTCTCATAAGTGAATATATATCATGTGTGTCTTTTTGTGTCTGTGTTATCTTACTCAGGATGATCTTTTCTAGTTCCATCCATTTGCCTGCAAATTTCATTATTTTCTTCTTTTTAATGGCTGAGTAGTATTCCATTGTGTAAATGTACCACAGTTTCTTTATCCATTCTTTGGTTGAGGGACGTATAGGTTGTTTCCAGTTTCTGCCTATAAGGAATAAAGCTACAATGAACATGGTTGAGCAAATGTCCTTGTTGTATGGTGGCACATCTTTTGGGTGTATGCCCAGGAGTGGTATAGCTGGGTCTTGAGGTATGGCTAGTCCCAGTTTTCAGAGAAAGCACTAGATTGATTTCCAAAGTGGTTGTACAAGTTTGCACTCCCACCAGCAATGGAGGAGGGTTCCCCTTTCTCCACATCCCTACCAGCATGTGCTGTCACTTGAGTTTTTGATCTTAACCATTCTGACGGGTGTAAGATGGAATCTTAAGAGTCATTTTGATTTGCATTTTCCTGATGACTAAGGATGTTGAATATTTCTTTAAGTGCTTCTCCACCATTCGAGATTCCTCTGTTGAGAATTCTCTGTTTAGCTCTGTACCCCCTTTTTAGTGGGATTATTTGGTTTGCTGGTGTTTAATTTTTTGTTTTATTTTTTTTATATACATTCTGTATATTAGCCCTTTGTCAGATGTAGGATCAGTGAAGATCTTTCCTCAGTCTGTATACTGCCGTCTCGGTCTACTGAGAGTATACTTTGCTTTACAGAAGCTTTTTAGTTTCCAGAGGCCCTATTTATTAATTGTAGATCTTAAAGCCTGAGCTGTTGGTGCCAATATTCTATCTATCTATCTATCTATCTATCTATCTATCTATCTATCTATCTATCTATTTTTTGAGACAGGGTGTCTCTGTGTAGCCTTGGTTGTCCTGAATTACTTTGTTCTGAATCACAGGCTGGCCTGGAACTCATAGAGATCTGTCTGCGTCTCCCTCCCAGAGTGCTGGGATCACAGGTGTGCGCCATCGCACCCAGTTTGGAGGATATTTATAAATGTAAATGAACAAATGTTCAGGAAGGAGACACACCCAGGAAGAGATCAGAAACTGGCCAGTCCCACATGGCCCAGCATCTCAGCCCTCTGCATGGAGGGGACCACAGTTTGCCTTTAGACATAGTGCCTTTTGGGGTCTGGGCCTCCGGTTCCTTCCCAGGTTTATAAACACAGGGATTTTGTTTCTTGATGTAACTGAGATAAAGCAGAATGTGTCCTTGGGTATACTGTTACTTTAGCTTACATAAAGGTGGCCATGTACCGTGTGTGTGTGTGTGTATGTGTGTGTGTGTGTGTGTGTGCGCGCGCACTCACGGGTGTGCACAACTGGAGGTAAGAAGAGAACTTTCAGGAGTCAGTTCACGCCTTCCCCTGTGGGTTCTAGGGATCAAACCCCCATCAATAGATTTGAGCTGCAAGTCCTTTATCTGTTGAACCATCTTGTCAGCCCCAAATACATCTACTTTAAAAGGAAGCTTATGTTGCAGGATGGACTGCATACTTTGTCCAGATGACTGCAGAACATAGAAAGGCTGTTGCTACTGTCACTGCCTAATAGACCATCATTATTGGCTTTTTTATATAAATGGAAATATATATGCCTGTATAGGTATAGTATGAATTTTTTGAAATGCTAGCTGTGATTTACAACTTTGGATAAAGTCACCCATTTTTTGTTGTTGTTGGTTTGTTTGTTTTTGTGTTTGTGCACAGTTGTCATAGAACAGAAGTCAACAGCCACAATGGCCTAGAACCATGGGTTGTTCTAGGACCTTGTCCCTGATTTGTACAAGGGTAGAACACTGTCCCAATTATGTGAATTCTTATTCACGAGGGTTTGATGAGAGATGCTAATAAAGGACTCTCTACATGATGAAAAGCAGTTGTAACCCTGTGAAGAGGAGATGTTAGTTCAAGTTATAAATGACAATGAACAGGGGCTGGAGAGATGGCTCAGAGGTTGAGAGCACTGGCTGCTCTTCCAGAGGTCCTGAGTTCAGTTCCCAGCAGCCACATGGTGACTCATGATCATCTATAATGGGATCTGTGTCCTTTTTTGGTGTGCAGGTGTACATGCAGACAGAACACTGTATAAATAATAAATCTTAAAAAAAAATGACAGTCAACGGAGTTCAGGATGTGGCTCAGTTGACAGAACACTTGCCCAGAGTGCAGGAAGTATGGGTTCTACACCAGCATCAGACAAACCAGGTGTGGTGGCCTCTAATCCTGGTGCTCAGGAGGGTCAGAAATTCAAGGTCATCCTCAGCTACAGAGCAAGATGGAGGCCAGCCCTATATAACAACAAAAGACACCTGTGACCCTAGCACTCAGGTCCTGGGCATCAGTCAGGAGTTCTAGGTTGTTTTGCTTTTCCTGTTGGTGTGAGAAAATACCCAGACAAAAGCAACGTAAGGGAGAAAGGGCCTATTTTGGCTCAGAGTTCAAGGGCGCAGTGCAATCACTGCAGGGACTGCAAAGCAGCATGAGCCTGGGGCAGCTGGTCACATTGCATTCACATTCTGGAAGCAGACAGCGATGGATGGATGGATGGATGGATGGATGGATGGATGGATGGATGAATGAATGAATGAATGAATGCTGCTGTTATGTCACTCTCCAGATCAGGGCATGGTGCCACCCGTAAGTGTGTAGGTAGTCCCACCTCAGCTAACCTAATCGAGATAACTTTTCACAGGCATGCCCAGAGGCCCACCTCCCAGGTGCCTGTAGGTGTCATCAAGTTGACAACTGAGGTGATCACAAAGGTCATCCTCAGCGAGTTTGAGGTCAGTTTGGGCTACCTGAGACCCTGCCTCAAAACAAAATAAAACGAGGAAGCCATAAAAACAGCCAGACCATTTGGCTTCTCGAGATGCTATGTGTGAAGCCTCTTCTTGCTCTAGCAGGAAGCTCTAGCGGGAGTGTTAGATGACTGGGGTCCATCAAACCCTAGGGAGGGGTGCCCCCAGAGGACTGAAAAGCCAAGAGAGGCTTCAGACAGCCTGTTCATAGGAGTCTGCTGGATGGAGCCACCCTCCGTTGATACCACACACAGGCAGGCACTGCACTGCTCAGCCCCGAATGAGCACCGTTCGGTCCTCCCGGCATCCCACCCACCTTTGTAACTATCACTGGAGCTGCCTTAATCTCTGCTGCTCTGAAGAGGCACCGTGACCAAGGCAGCTTATAATAGAAAGCATTTAATGGGGCTGGCTTCCAGCCTCAGAGGGTGAGTCCGTGACCATCATGGTGGGGAGCAGGGCAGGGCTAGAGAACTAATTGAGAGCGTACATCTTATTTTCAGGCAGTATAAAGGAGAGACAGAGACAGAGAGAAACTGGGCCTGGCATAGGCTCACCCCCAGTGACACAACTTTCCTGACAAGGCCACACCTCCCAATCCTTCCTAAACATTTTCACCAACTGGGAACCAAACATTCAAATATATGAGTCTATGCGTGTCATTCTTATTCAGACCACAGGATCATAATTTTGGAACAGGTTTGCTCCCATCCAAAAGAAATCCTGTCCCTGTTAGGGTCACCCCTCCCTCATTCCTCCCACCTAGCCAGCCTTAAATGATGGATTTGCCAACTGTATGAATGGAATCATGTGATTTTTGGCTTTTTGTGCCTGGCTTCTCTGACTTGTGAGATGTTTACCCAGTGCCTCCGACTCTTGTCGGGTCTGCTCCGGGGATCATCTACCGAACACCTTACATCTTAGCCCCAGGTCAGGGGCTCTGGGGGGCCTGGGTGGGGAGGGGGATCAGCAATTAATCAGGTGGCCTGAGACGATGATGAGGGGGGCATCCAGCTGTCCTTGGCCTGGTCAGGAACTGGCTTCGGTTGCTGTTACTTGATCCTCCTGCCTAAAGTCGGGACTGATGCTGTCCCTACTCTGGCAGTGTGAGTCACCCAGTGAACATCTCCTCAACACCTGTGTGCCAGTCTGGGGTCAGGGGCTGGGTTACAGGAACTGAGCAATGCACCACACTGCCAGGGGCCGGCAGGGGACTGTCCCACTCACCTCAGAACAGACTCCTGTCTCCACTGGCCGTTGTTTTCCTTCAAAATTTCTTCTTTCTCAAGCGGGACTCTGAGGGCCTGGCTGTGGCTCAGGCTCTGAGCACACAGAGTCCCTCAGAGCACCTGCCAAGTGCCACTGCTGTCCCGCTTCATTCCCTTTAAGCAGCCCTCGGCACAGATGCTCTTTCCCCATGTGGTTATAAAGATGTGAAACCAGCGGTAGCAGAGCAAGCTTGCAATCCCATCACTGCTGGAAGGGCAGAAGCTGAAGGCTAGCCTTGGCTATATGGGGTCATACCACAAAGAAAAAGAAAACCACAGTGCAAACAACAAAGAAAGGAAAGGAAAAGAGAGAAAGAAAGGAAAAAGGAAAGAGAGAGTGAGAAAAAGAAAGGAAGGGAAGGAGGGAAGGAAGGCAGGCAGGCAGACAGGCAAGCAAGCTAGGCCCAGGAAGGACACAGGATGTGTTGAGACCGTAGGGCGGGGGAGGCTGGATGGAGCTGAAGTTTGAAAACGACTTGCCTGCGCTCCTGACCAAGCAGGCAGCAGAGGCTGTGTGGCATACAAAATGGTCATGGGCCAGCAGTTGGGTGCCATCCCATGGGGTTGCCTCTGAGCTGTGTTGCTGCTGTGTGACGGGTGGGGGAAATTCTGGGGATGGGGAGAGTCACCCAGCACCCTGTTTTGGAGTCTTGTTCCATAGCTGAAGCCTTTTGGGGGGATGAGTGACAGAACTCAACCAACTTTGGCAAAAGGGTGAACGTACTCATCCGTGTAGTTAAGCACTCTGGGAACTCTGCTTTTAGGTGCTGCTGGCTCCAGGGGTTTACTAGTCAAAGCCTGCTGTGTCACTTTCCTTTGGCCATGAGCTCCCTGTGTGCCTTCCATTCTTGAGTGGTCACCTCACTCAAGACAGTGACAATGACAGTGGCAGAGGTGGCTGCTAACAGCTCTGGGTCTTGTTCCCTCCAGGCTGAGAGCACAGAAAGATGGCCTCATTTCAATGACCCCGGTTAAGTGGCGAATGAAAACCCTGGGGGTTATTGCTTACCAACCTGGTTCATCTCTCTGGCTTCAGCCACCTGAACCAGTGGGGTAGGAGGGAGGAACAAACTGCTCTGATTGGTTAGGACAGAGCCAGGTGTGTGCCCTTGGACACAGAGAAGGGTCTGAAGGCAGGGAAGGTTTGATTCCCAGTAGAGATTCAGGATCCTGAGACCAGAAGCAGAGGGCATGCTGGATGGAAAGGTTCCAGGCAATGGCATCTTCAGGACAGCAGCGGGGACTGCCACCCAGCTCTGTCACACCCGTCCATATGACTGCTTCCCTTCTCTGTGCCTCAGTTTCCCCATCAGAACAGAGACGACCTCAGCGCTCTCCCAGTTCTTACACTCCTAAGGCCAGCTGATTGAGCAGCCCTGCAGTCCAGCATTCCAGTGTGTCAGAGCTGAGCTGGGAGCTAGGAACATGATCTGAGGATGAGCCTGAGGCCTGCACCTGGCCTCCGGTCCATCCCACAGGGTACAGCCTGTGACGAGGAAGGAGGTTTCTGAGGACGGCTTCGAACATCCCTAGCATTCTTCAGCTATAATCGCCTCCAAACGACATGATCTCATCCCCAAGGAAGGAAGGCTGGGGGCTGGACGTGGTGGCTGCCAGCAGCTGACACAGTTTATGACTAAACCACTTCCCCACGGGAGGCAGGGAGAGATGTCCACGTTCTCAAAGACAATGTAAAAGTTTGGGGTGGGCGGTGGGGGGGATGACGTAAAGGATAGAGGAGGCACCTCCTTCTCCAGCTTTGGGGAGGTCCATGGTGTCTCCACAGGGGTTTCAAACCAGGTATGTCCTGACCAGTGCTCACGGTGAACTCAACCCCAGCGCAGGCCATTAGAATTCCCTACATGTTGAGGTAGAGGCCTGGCCAGCCCCTTAAATGGCATGTCTCTCCTGGATTCCTGGGCTCATTTAAATGCCCATACATTAATTTGGAAGGATAGGCTTGCGGGAAGCCTGTCGCTGCACCATCTGCTAGGCGTTTGTCACGGCCGAGTTACATAAGAAGAAAGACATTTTTTTTTTTTTTTTTTTCAAGAATGCTGCTGCATTTAGTAATTGGATCGCCGGAGAAGAGCCGGGGCCCAGGCATTTGGCACCATGATTCAAAGATGCCACAGGCTTCTCTCCGGGGTGTGGCCTCCCCAGATTCCACGCAGTCTTGGCAGACACCTGAACGCAGCCTGGGTTTGGGAATCAGGCTCAGAGACCTTGCCTCATCTCCCTTTTCTCCCTCTCCCCTCTTCCCCTGGTTACATCCCTGGCGGCTCTCTCCAGTACCAGCAATAACCAACTGGTCTTTCTCTCCCAGTCCTAATTTCCATGACCTGGGCCACTGGCCTACATGTTCTGTAAATGAGCAAAGGAAAATGGGGCCTCGGTTTCTCTATCTAACTGTAAGGTTCTCAGAGCACCGCCTGAAGGTGATGGGTGAGTTTCAAGGGCCTATGGTGAGTGAGTGACAAGAGCCAGCTGTTTTATAAAGCCTGTCTGATACCAAGTAGGTACCAGGTTTGCGTTCAGTTTCCTCTCCCCTTTAGGAGACTCAAAAGTACTGAGGAAGCGGCCCTTGCTGGAGCAGAGCTGGCTGTGAGCACAGGCCCCAGCTCAGCTAATGCACCACAAATGACCCTAAAAGAAAATCAGCGTTTTATTTTAACTAAATGATTGTTTTTGTTTTTGAGGCATACTCTTGCTCAGCAGCCCAGGCTGGCCAGGAACTCACTGTAACGCAGACTGGCAAATCTTCCATGGCAATTCACCTACCTGCCTCAGCCTCCTGGGTACTGGGTACTGGGGTCATACCCAGCTGAGTCAATATTTATAATCCATCCATGGAAAAGACATGGCTTTGTTTTGAAAACTCCAAATGCCTCACTGTGGCCATTTGCATTTTCATACAGCCTATGAGGAGGAGCCTGACCCACCACTGTCCCCATATCAGCTGTTGGCTAGGACCATGGGATGGATTCAGCTTGGCCAGGCAACAGTCATGTGACCTCAGACAAGGGCCCTTTCTTCCTTTAAAATTTTCAAGAGAGAGAGAGGGAGAGAGAGAGTACATCTGTCACAGTTCAGGAGTTATGGTCAGAGGACAATGCTCAGAAGTTGTTCTTTCCCTTACCAGGTGAGCCCAACGCACACTGTGAGGGTTGGCAGCAAGCACCTTTACCGCCTGAGCCATCTTGTCAGCCCTTTAAAAAGGCTCTTTGTGTTTCTGTCTCTCTTCGGGTCGTGGGGTCACACTGCCGCATAAAGGAAGCTCTGGAATCTGCTCTGCTCGTTCTTTTGAGGTCTCTTGGCAGAGCAGCTAAGACAGCAAGGCAGATGGTGGCCACGCCAGGGGCAGGGAGCTGGACCTGCCGCAGCTGTCCGGGAGGACCTCTCCTGCAGTCTTGAGCGACACCCCACATCTCTGCTCACTTTTCCTTCACCTGAAGGGGCAGCATTCACCCTGAGAGTTACAGGCGTCGTTCTGAAGGAAAGCCCTTCAGCCTAGGCCACGAATGGCCACCTCAGGGCCTTTGCCCTGCGCTCTTGCTTTCTATACTGCTGCGTCTGGATCTTTCATGCATCTTGGCCTTTTCATTCTGGTCCAGTTTGGATTGCTGAGGGAAGCCTTCCCTGTGAGACCAGGAAGAGCAGCCCCGACCTGCTCACACATTCTTCCCAAGTGTTGCTGTCTTATTCTTGAGGGCTGCTCTATCCTGACCACTGCTGTGTCCCCAGCCTGGCACATGCTGAAGGGGAGGGAAGGAGAAAGGAAGGAGGGAGGGAGGAAAAAAAGGAGGAAGGAAGGAAAGAGGTTAGGAAGGAAAAGGGGTGGGGGGAGTGAGGATAAAAGAAGGGAGCTTTTTAACTCCTATGGCCACACTGTGAAGCAGAGCTAGAGGCCTGGAGAAGGGATGGTGACCAGCCAAGAAGGGGACCAGAAAGAAGGGAGGGACCCAGGCTTTCTGTTTCTACACCTTCCATGCCTGTGTACCCTCACAGGTAGCAGCAAAGTACAGAAGCAGGCCGCCAGCCCACAGGCCACCCAGAAAGGGTCAACTTCAGGGGGTCATGAAATGAGCTGGGTAGGCAGTCAGGAAGCCAAACTGTTTACAGGGGCTGCTGGCCATCGCCATGACAACTGAGGCCGGTCACAGCTTCTGCAAGGACGCAGGTTTGGCAGGTTTGCCGCAGGCAGGGACATGAGGACAGTAGCTGGGAGGAATGCTGGCAGGAGGGAGGGGACCACAAACACCCATTGTGGGGAGAGAAATTCCCAGAATTGCCCTAGAACTAGAAGAGCCTGGTGTTGCTACACTGAGTGTTTCTGTGTGTATGTGTGCCTGTCTCACTGTGGAGCCAGGGTGACCGGGTGTCAGCTTGGGGATGCCTGTGCTCTGACATCTTGAACAGGTGACTTGCTCTCTTGTGCCTGTTTTCCTCCCACATAAAGCAAAGGTGGCCAGCAATGGCACCCTAAAGCTCCTGTGGGGACACCATGGCACTGGAATTGTGTCTCCTATGTTCATTTTACTTTTATTTTTGGAAACAGAACCTCACTAAGCAACTCAGGCCGTTCTCAAACTCTCCACCCTCCTGTTTCAACCTCTGGAGTGCTGATGTTACAGGTGTGCGCCGCCATGCCTGGCTCTGTTTAGGTCTTTGTGTGAAGGTGGGTATGTGCGTGTGTGTGTGTGTGTGTAGGGTTCTTTTATCTGCCATACCACCCTTCTCCATCCCAATCCCTACTAACATCCCAAAACCAGGTAGGAGAGACTGAAGGTTAGTGGGGAGAGGGGGCACTGAGATCTTTCAGACTCCTTCCTGCTGATTAGGGACGCTGAGTTCCGTGGGGTGAGTCCAATCTTTGTCATCAGGGTATTTCCAACTTCTTCTCATTTCTTTTCTCATGACCACTTGACAAGTGGCAACAGTAGCACCCAGGATCATCAGGGGAAGGGGCAGCTGCCAATCTACAGCTAGCAAGAAATCACGCCCCTGCTAGTGCACAAGGCGGCAAATCATAGCCACCAGCTGTGAAGCAGCCTCTTATCCCACACCCGAGATTAAAACAAAAACATATCCACATAACATAACTGGATTTTCAAAGAAACTAAAACTCTCACTGGGACAATATCAGGTGTCTTTCTCAGTTGTTTTCTACATACACACACACACACACACACACACACACACACACACAGGAGTATATGTACTTATGTGTGTGTATATAATATATATGTGTATACATGCATATATATGTATAAATGGACGTGCACATACATGCACATATATGTTTAAAATTAGGCTTATTTATTTTGTATGATTTTTTTTGTATATGTGTGCCACATGCCTTGTGCCCACAGAGACAAGAAAGAGGGCATCCTCCTTGAAACTGGAATCACAGATGTGAGCTACCATGTGAGTGCTGGGAATTGAACCCAGGTCCTTTGCAAGAGCAGCCAATGCTAAAAGCCACTGACCCATTCATTTCTCTAGCCCTCCACCTTAATTGAGACAGAGCCTCTGACTGGGCTTTCTGATTGCTTGGCATTTGAGCTCTCTTGTGGTCCTCTTATCTGCTTCTCCAGCAGATAAAAAACTTTCTTTTTTTTTTTTTTTTTGTTTGTTTGAGGTTTGTTTAGTTTTGTTTTTCGAGACAGGGTTTCTCTATGTAGTCTTGGCTGTCCGAGACTTGCTTTGTAGACTAAGCTGGCCTTGAACTCACAGAGATCTGCCTGCCTCTGCCTCCCAAGTGCTGGGATAACAGGCATGGGCCACAGTACCTGGCCAGCATTTCACTTATACCTGGCCTTCTTACTTGGGTGCTGGGGATTCAAACTCAGGTCCTCATGCTTGTCCAGCAGGTACTTTCCAGCTGAGCCATCTCCCCAGCCTTGTTCTTCACTTCTTGAGATGGACTTCCATTTGGCTTGAGGCTGTCTTCAAGGAGCCTCATTCCCCAATTTCTCTCATTCCTTTAACAAGCACCTACTGAGCGCCAGGCAGGGTTTCAGAGGCTGGCATCTCAGTGAGTAAAGCAGAGAAAGCCCCTGTCCAGGTAGGTAGACATTATATCATGTCAAGCAGCACTAGATGCCAGGGAAGAAAGTGGGACAGGGACAGGGCAACATCTGTGTTTCTGATGGTGACAGAAAGCGGCAGCGATGCAAGTGGGTGAGGGAGGACTTCACTGAGCAAGTGAATGTTGAGCTCAGTTTGGAAGAGGTGAAGGAGGAAGTTACTGGTTATTTGGGGCGAGAGCCTTCCAGGTGGAGGAAACAGCAAGTGCAAAGGGCTGGAGGTGGGAACAAGAGCTTGAAGCTGTGTTTTTTTGTTTTTTGTTTTTCTTAAAAAAAATGAAGAGGATTTGTCTGTTGTTTGTTTGTTTGTTTTTGTATTTTTGAGGCAGGGTCTCTGTATGTAGCCCTGGATGTTCTGGAACTCTTTGTGTAGACCAGGCTGGCCTCAAACTCACAGGGATCCACCTGCCTCTGCCTCTCGAGTGCTGGGATTACACATGCAGTTTTAATTTAAAGAAGAGTTACCTTGTTTTCAATGTTTGCATGTGTGTGTGCACCTGTGTGTGGGTCTGTGCACATGTATGCAGTGCCCACAGAGACCAGGAGAGGGTGTTCAGTCCCCAGGAACCTCAGTTACAGGTGACTGTGAATCATTTACTGTCCTCTACAAAACCAGTGTGTGCTGTTAGCTGCTGAGCCATCTCCCCTTCTCTGTCTAGGCCTGCGTGTGTGACTTCGTGTGGCTGACAGGCAGGGGGACTCCTTCAGCTAGACAGCACAGTGGCCTCAGGGTATCAGCAGTGAGCACGGTCAGACACGCCCGTGAGCCACGTGCTCATGTGTACTCAGGATCCTTTGGATGACACTGACGTATGTACATATGTGGATATCATTATTTAAACTGCTGGGCGCAGTGGATCTTCTCTCATTCTAGCACTAGGGTGGCAGAGGCAGTGAGATTAGGAGTTCAAGGCCATTCTTAACCACCTATTGAGTTCAAGGCCAGCCTGGGTAACCCAGAGACCTTGTCACAGGCCAACGGACAACACACAAACAATGTGGCTGGAGCAATGAAGAGCTCTGGCTCCTTCCAGAGGACCCAGGTTCAAGTCCCAGCACTCAGCCACAACCATGTGTAACTACAGTTCCAGGGGATCTGACGCCCTCTCCTGACCCCCACAGACACGACTGGGATGCACAGATTCACATTCCCTCAAATCACCCACACACATAAAAATACATAAAATGAAAACCAGCAATGTGAAGCGATTTTTAGAAGACGGGGCTTTTGACGATCTACTCATTTTTATTTGTGTGTAGATGCCTGCCTGTGTGAGTTTATGTGCTCCGCATGTGTGCCGGTACCCTGGAGAGCTGGAGGAACTCTAGTTACGGGCAGGAGTGAGCCACCTGATATGGGTGCTGGGCATCAAACCCTGGTCCTCTGGCACAGAAGCCAGTGTTCTCATCTGCTGATCCGTCTCTCCAGGCTGGCCTTGAACTTGCCACGTTAGCAGAGGATGATCCTTCTGTTTCTATCTTCCCAGCTCTGAAGATTCTGGGCAGGCAGGACACGGAACCCAGAGCTTCAGGCATGTTAAGGATGGCTCTGTCCTGTGACGTTGGTGTTTTGTTCCCCAAAGGTTTTTGTGCTAGTACGGAGGATTCCAAAAGCAGCACTGATGTTAGTGATCTGGATTCCCATGTTTGTTGCATGAGTCCGTGATGGACACATCAGTCTTCTCATGCTGGCTGAGTCTTCAGAGAAAGGCCTGCCTGCTTCTAGTGCCTTAGCTCATCAGCATGTGACCAGAATGTAAACACACCTGGGAACATTTTGTTCCTTTAAGAGGAGACAGTTGGGTGGCAGTGGCGCACACCTTTAGTTCCAGTACTTGGGAGGCAGAGGCAAGTGGATCTCTGAGTTTGACGCCAGCTTGCTCTACAGAACTAGTTCTAGTATAGCCAGGGCTACACAGAGAAACTCTTGTCTTGAAAAAAAAAAAAAAAAAGAAAGAAGAAAGACAAGACTTTGAGTAGGGTGTGGTTGTACTTGGAAGCAGAGGCAGGAGGATCAAAAGTTCACGTCTAGCTACCTGGTAAATCTGAGGGTTACATGGGACTCTGCCTCAAAACAAAACCAGAAACAGGAGCCCAAACTCAACCAAACCAAACCAAACCCAAACCATGGGAACTGGGATGTGGCTGTTGGGGGGTAGATGGGTAGAGCCAACATTCAAGAAGCCTGGGCTTCCATCCCTAACACCATGTGTGATAATGGAACAGACAAGGGTCCAGGCTGACCACACGCCAGGACTCAGCCTGTCTCTCTTATTTCAGGTTTTCTTATAGCCACTCCAGGGGAAGACATTTGTCTAGTCCATCAATGACGTGTGTGTGTGTGTGTGTGTGTGTGTGTGTGTGTGTGTGTGTGTGTGTGCGCGCGTGCGCGCGCTCGCGTATGTCTCCAAGGTCTTTCTGTGTGACCTCAGCAGGTACTCCTACAATACAAGCCCCAGTTTCCCCACCAATAAATGATGGGCATGGTGCTGCGGCCCACTGGGTAAAAGTGAGGTGCTCAGAATAGGGCTGGTGAGGGCTGATGAATGTGGGGTGTTGTCATGGTTCTGCTTTCCTTGAGAGGAGGGGTCTGGAGCTCCCAGCAGCCCTTGGCAGCCCCGTCATCCATCTTCCACCAGACGCCAGGCCCCAGCGCTCCTATCCAGGCGGCACTTGGGAGTTGCTCCCAAGTTCCTCTTTTAATTTTCATTATGTAAATTCCACATTTCCTGGAATAGGGATCTTGACTGTCTGCACTCATTCGGAAATTGAGTCAGCAAAGGCCCTCATTTATATTAATGGGGCCTAGAGTCTCACTCGAGGGGAGCCCAGACAAGGATAGATGGCAGCAATTGCCCTCCGAGCCACGCAGGCGCTACTCATGTGCTGCCAGGGGAGCAGCTGCCTCTGACTGGAGACTGAGGCTCATGCTGAGGGGCTCCTCGCCTGGCCTAGATTCCAGCTGTCTCTGCAGCCCATTGCTTAGCACCTTGTCAAGAGACAGCATAACGGTCTTCCTGGCTTCTCTCTCCCATCTCCTACCCTCACCCTTTTCCTCCCCATCCATCCCTCCAGCCACACTCCTGCCTCAGGGCCTTTGCATTTGCTGGACTCTGCTCCAGAGTCTGTTGTCCCCACTCACCCAGTGGCAAGCTCCCTCTTGGCAATTCAGTTATATCTCACCATCACCATCTCAAAGAAGCTTTGGATTGTCCCTCTGGGACCACAGTCTCCAGTCACTCCAGTCACTTTCTCCATCGTGCCTAGTGACAACCTATTCTCTTGTCTGCCTGTGTATTTACTTAGTGACAGTCTTAGTCCATGAGAATATAAACTCCTTGGGGGCATCTTTTGTCTCCCTTGGGCCTGGCTTGGAAAGGGCATCTCATGAGTCTTCATGGAGCATTGTTTGCTCAGCAGAGCCCTTCTGAGCACCTGTTCTCGGTGAGGTTCTGCACCAGGCACTTGGAACACAAGGTGGAATAAGACAAGATGACTACCGGCATGGAAGGAGTGAGAGACAAACTGTGGCAACTGACATCAGCTGAGTGAGACAAGGATCGTTATAAAAGAGAACTCAAACTTAGACCCTGGATCCAGCCGTGGCATATACCAGCTCACAAGGCACAGAGAAGTGAAATCACTTACCTGAGGTCACACAGCTAGATAACAAAGCAGCCAGGCTCAGAGTCTGAGGCATCTGGCTCCTACCTCCTTGGGTTTATTGGCCTGTGCAAGAGATGGAGGTTAGAATCTGGGGACTTAAGGGCTGTATTTGGAGAGGTTTCAGAGGCTACAGGAGGCCAGAGGAAGCCAGGCTTTGATGGAGGGAGAAATGAAAAAATCCTGAAAATGAGGTACCTTGGTTGTATGTTCTAGATGGGTTTCCATGCCGTGATAAACAGTCTGAGCAAAAGCATCTTGGGAGAGACAGGCCTGTCTCACTTTGTAGATCACTCCATCACTGAGGGTTGTCTGGGAAGAGGACCCTGGAGGCATGGACTGAAGGAGTGAGTGTTGCTTCCTGGCTTGCTTCCTTCCCATGGCTTGCTCAGCCTGCTTTCTTATACCACCTGGGACCAACAGATGAGAAATGGGCCACCCAGAATTCTGGAGGTGGAAGGTGATGATGGCTTGCAACTGTGCACTTCAAAATGGTCAGGTCAGAGCCAGGTTAGTGGCTCATGCTTGCCATTCCAGCACTCTGGAGGTGGAGACAGAAGGATCAGAAGTTCAAGGCCATTCTCAGCTACACAAGAAGTTTGAATTAGCCTGGGCTACATGAGACCCTATCAAAGGAGGAGAAGAAAAAGAAAAAGAAGAAGAGAAGGAGGAGGAGGAGGAGGAGGAGGAGGTGGAGGAGGTGGAGGAGGAGGAATAGAGGTTATGGATGACAAATTTGCTGCTAAATGTATTTCACCAGAATTAAAAACTTGGAGAAAGAGACCAAGACTTCTGTTATTGGTTTGTTCACTCTGGGGAACATCAGTTACTGGGACACTTTCCCAGCAGAGAATTAGATGAGGTTCTGAGGCCTCTGGCCTTCAGATCCACACAGCCACCCCTTGGAGGACTGAGCATCATCTTAGGGGAACTTCTACTCCGATGACTCCAGGTCTGGCCATCTCTTGGCAGCACGTCACCAAGACCCTTTGCAAATCCACACGTGAAGACACTCCGAGATCTCTGATCTCCAGAAACAGGGAGGTGGTAGATGTTCACCATTATTCAAGCCACCGAGGCACAGAGTAACTTGTTTTCCAGTGACAGACAGAGGCGGCTCATCTGTGAAGGAAAGACGACGGTTTCATGGGTTGTTGATTGTAATGAATCCCTCTGTGGTATCTCATGGGTTGTTGCTCTGAACGAATTAGTGAATGCGCAAGGCACACTCGGAGTAGTGCCTAGAGTGCAGTGGGTGCTTACTAAATGCTTACTAGAACGATTTTGTGTTTTCTAGGACTGCTGACACTGTGAAGTGCATGGCCTGGGTCACAGAGTCTCAGTAAGGATCAATTCTACATTTCAGGCTGCAGTGAGCATACCGAGGAGAGCCACGAGCAGGGAGGGGGTGGTAGGGCACACTGGCACCCCTAGATTTTTGTTTTGTTTTTCAAAGAGGACCCCCCCCGCCATGAGCCCTGTTTCACACAGGGTTTCTCTGTGTACAGCTGACTGTCCCGGAATTTGCTCTGTAGACCAGGCTGGCCTCCGCCTCACAGAGATCTGCCTGGGTCTTCCTCCCATGTGCTGGCATTAAAGGTAGACACCACCACTGCCCAGCTTGATTTTTGAGGCTGAGGCAGGATTTTGAGTTTGAGGCCATCCAGAGCAACACGGTGAAACCCTGTCTCGAAAAACCAAATAAGCCAGGCATAGTGGCTTGCGCTTTAGTTTCCCTGCTCAGAAGCAGAGGCAGAGGGATATCTGTGAGTTCAAGGCCAGCCTGGTCTGCAGAGCAAATTCCAGGAGAGCCAGGGATACACAGAGAAACCCTGTCTCAAAAGCAAGCAAGCAAGCAAGCAAACAAACAAACAAACAAAACCAAAAGAAGAGAAGACAGTAATGATAGGGGCTGGAGAGGTGATTCAGCAGTTAAGTTTGTCTGTTGTTCTTTTTAAAGCTCTGGAATTTGGCTGCCAGCACTCACATGAAGGGGTTCACAACTATCTATAACTCTAGCTCCAAGGGATCCAATGCCCTCTTCTGGCTTCTTATGGGCACTGTGCGCGCGCACGCACGCACGCACACACACACACACACACACACACACACACACACACACACACTGCTACCACCATCACCACCCACCACAAAGAAAACAAAACAAAACCATCCAAAGCTGATACAAAGAGGCCTGCCACTATTGAGTACCTACTGCATGCCCGTTCTCAGGATAAACACTATAGCCTTTCACTGAAGCCTCAGCAGCATCCCACATACCGTTTCCTCATTTTAGACTGGAAATCCAAAGAGGTCCAGACAGGGAAAATTAGAGCCCTAGGTCACATAGCAAAGATATCGTGTGGATAGCACTTGAACTCAACTGCTTCAAACTCCCAATTATCTTAAACCGTAAGGCCTGAAATGAAGCTGGGCATCTCCCCAAAGCTCACTGCTTCCATTCAGTAGCCTCTTGCTGCCTGGCACAGGGCCTCATTGTCCAAGTGTCTGACAACAGGATCATTTGTTCCTTTACTGACCCCTCCTCCATCTAGATAAGTCTTTCCCCGTGGGCAATGGGGGAACAGTCTTGGGAGCCGCCTTTTGTCATTCTGGGGTTCCTCTCCCAGCCGGTGGACATCTGGATCAGGAACGAGAGAATGGTATGTGGGTGCTCACACAGAAAGACCAGGTGTGCCTGCCAGGCCCTGCTCCCTCCAGAGTTTCACTGGGGTCTTTAAGTCAGCCCGAGGTACCTCCAGGTCCTGCAAACTGGCTCTGCACAAACAGCTCTCCAGAGAGCTGCTGGAGGCCAGTGGCTGGCAAAAGAACCAGGTCTCCAAACAGGCCCTGAGCTCAGATCATGGGCATGGGCGCAGCCACACCTACGCTGAGCAGGGAGGCTAGGCAATCATGACAACATGGCTTTTTTTTTTTTTTTTAAATGGGTCTTAAGTGTGTATACTTAGGCACAGAATGAGGGGAGGCAGGGCCCAGACCAAGCCTGGCGGGGGCTCAGAGGGACAAAAACATTTCCAGCTGTCTGTGTTCTGGCTAGGGCTGAGCTGGGCCCTTTGTCCACACACTGCTGTCTCTTAGATCTTTTGTTTTGTTTTGTTTTGTAGACAGGCTTTCTGTCTGTGTGTAGCCCTGGCTGTCCTGAAACTCAGAGATACATCTTTCCCTGGCTCCCAAGTGCTGGGAATGAAGGTGTGCACCAAAACACCAGGCTGTGCTTCACAGACACTTTTAACCTTGAGTTGCAGGAAGAGGCTCGTTTCCACCACAACTGTAACATACATGCGTGTGTGTGCACAGCAACGAGGCTTTCATGAGTCTCAGTTCCCAATTCTGAGTGATGTGTGTTGACTTTGACTCTGTATTCTATTCTATCCTATTCTATTCTTTATATTCTACTGTACTTTATTCTTTAAAAGGACCAGTCTTTGCTGGGTGCAGTAGCTGACACCTGTAATCTCAGCACTTAAGGAGGCAGAGGCAGGCATGTCTCTGTGAGTTTGAGGCCAGCCTGGTCTACAGAGTCTAGGACAGGACAGCCAAGGCTACACAGGAAAACCCTGTTGGTTCTCTTCCTGCTTGGGGACTGTCTCCCAGCAGCCCACGAACTCAGGAGGGGCACTAGACGAAGATTGTGCCTGGAATGAGCACGGTACAGGGATCATACACCCTGGGAACCAGCTGATGGCTGATATGACTTTAATTCCAGAGAACAAAGGGGGAGGAGCTCCAAGAATAGGTGTACATAACTGACTGGAACTAGGCCCTCCATGCATGCTTGAGCTGTATTATACAGCTCACTCCTATCATATGAATGGGAACACAGTACCTAATGATCATATCGGTGCCGGGAGGGGAGAGATGGCAGGGAGATGTGTCAGAGGCCCGATAGCAAATGTGGTTAGGGGTGTGTGTGTGTGTCTAAAGACAGTCTCCAGATGAAGTCAGACAGAGAGCAAAGGGGCTCTGCTAGGAAAGAGGGAGTCCTGCCTCAGAACGGCTACAACTTCAACCAGCAGGTTGCCTCCAACAAACCCTGTCCCCAAACAGTGAATTAAAAAAAAAAAAAAAATGACAGCAAGGTGTAAAAAAGGGCCCGGAAAGAGAGAAGGGAGGCCAAAGAAGGGGGGGGGGGGGCGCGAGAGGGTTAAAGGGGGGGGGGGGGGGGGGTTAGTTGGGCAGGTGACATTGGAAGTGGAAAAGCAGATCCCAGCTCTGTGGAGCCCAGAAGAAGCCCCGATAGGCCATTCACTTCAGCACTGCTTGTTGTAGGGGAAGGATGGCTGCAACTGGAACGCCTGGCCATAGACACTGGCCACTGCCACAGGCAGGATTCTTATATGGATGTGGTCCAGGATGTAGCCAATGCGGGTGTGAGGGGCGGGGCAGGCCGATCACAGGTGACTCTGAGGTGAAACACAGAAAGGTAAAACAAAACACTCTACACACGCGTGTGCCACCACCCCCTCCAAGAAGGGCAGGCGCATGAGAGCTGTAGGCAGGGATAGCCTCTAGAAATGGGGGGCTAGGACCCAGAGGCAGGAGGGGGACTTTTGGCTTTGATGTTTGATCCTGTTTTAATGGACCTCAGCTGGAGGTAATTTTGCCCTTTCACTCCCACCCTTCACCCCACCCCCACCAAACCCTCAGAGGCAGCTGCTGGAGATGTAACTGCAGGAGGGTGGTCTGGCATCCAGGGCTGGGGTCAGTGAGGTTGCTAGCATCTCACACAGCCCTCAGGACTGCTTCAGCTGAGAGGGAGACTGAGGCTGCAATGTTTGATCTGCATGGAGGCAGCCAACTCTACTTCTAAAGGACAGCCTCTAAGCCAAGGGTTTGAAACATCCTTTGTACTAAAGGCACTGGTCATGGGCCATGGTGTGTGGGTGCTCACTTTAGCATCTTGCCTTAGGAAATAAACCATTAGCAAGGCTTCTTTCCTTCCTTCCTTCCTTCCTTCCTTCCTTCCTTCCTTCCTTCCTTCCTTCCCTCCCTCCCGCCCTCCCTCCCTCCCTCCCTCCCTCCTTCCTTCCTTCCTTCCTTCCTTCCTTCCTTCCACTGCTAACCTTCTTGCCTTCCTCTCTGAAAGCTGTGAAGACAGTGTGCCTGCTCTATGCAATGCTGGGGATAGAACCTACATGCTAGGCAGGTTCTCTACTGATGGAACCACATTACCCACTGGGAGGGGCAGCTTCTGAGCAGCATGTGGCTGAGTCCCAGTAGCATGAATGACATCAAAGTCACCCAGGTAAAGCTGCTCCTGGCCTTCAGTACCATAAAAACCACAGGAGAGCAGGTGCTTCAAGTTGCTAGGTTCTGGGGTTATCTGGTTCACAGCAGTTGGAAACAAATGGATGTTCTTTACCTTGGTACTCAGGTAAAAGCTCAACACTGGTGGCTATTTCTGATCCATAGTTCTGATCAGCCTATAGCTATGGCCGATAGCCTGTGGCTGTGACTGGCCTGTGGCTATGTCTAGCTTGTAGCTGTGATGAGCCTGTGGTTATCCGTGGCTGTGGTTAGTCTTTGGCTATAGCTGGCCTCTGGCTGTGGTCAGCCTGTGGCTGTGGCTGTGGTCAATTAGTGGTATGGCTGTCCTGCACATGTGCCTCCATTGGCCAGTATACGTAAAGGAACTAGAATTCATCACCAACACTTAAAAGTTAGCAGATCTCTTGTAGAATGATTCTTTTCCATCATTGTTATTATTTACATTTATCTATTTGAATGTGTGTATACGTGTGTGAGAGACAGTGAGAGAGAGAGAGAGGGAGAGAGAGAGAAAGAGAGAGCATGCCACAGTATGCCTGTAGAGGTCAGAGAACAACTTGTGGAGTTTCTCTCCTTCTACCATGCGGGTCTTAGTGGTCAAACTCAGGCCACCAGGCTTGGCAGCAAGGGCATTTACTTGCTGAGCCACTTTGCCAGCTCCAGATTTCTGGTTCTCCTAAGATTCTTATGACATTGAAATCCTAGGTCCCTAGGAGATAAAAATCAACTAGAGATGATAGGTTGGTAGGTGTGTCCTCCAGATGACCACACCCACCCTTTCGTTATTCTTGGAATCCAGGTTGCTCTGTACATCTGTCACCCTCTTGGCCCTGTGGTTATTTAAGCAACTTCCTTCTTTGACTGTTATTTTGTTTTGGGTTTTGGGAGACTTGAGTCTCCCGGAGCCCAGCTGCCTAGAGCTGCTGCTCCTGCTTCTCCTCCCAGGAGTGCTGGGATGACAGGCATGCACAATCTTGCCGAGTTTATGGAGAATCATTCTTACGATTTGGAAAGGGGTACCCAGGTAGAGCACATATAAAAGCCACATGGGCCAGCAGGGGGATTTGACTCATGGACACAGCCTAAGATGGCTTGTGTATTGGGGGTGACAAGCCCGTTGCATTTTTATGCACTCCCTTTTCCAGGGAAAGTGAAGCCAACCGGCATGGACCCTCCAGGTCCTCAGACTCTCAGATTCAGCCTTTCTTACAGCCACCCCAGCCACCCCAGCCACCCCAGCCACCCCAGCCACCCCAGCCAGAAATAAACCAAACTCCATGCTCGTTTTCTCTGGATCTTTTTATTGAACGGCAGACTTCATTAAGGGACCATTTGCTTGAAAATTCTTAAACACGTGAACTTTTTTTTTTTTTTTTTTTTTTTCACAAGACAGGACAGCAGCCAGAGGCCACACAAGGGTCACAAGTCCATCTTGCCACATGCAGAAGACGACACAGGGTTTTGTTGGTTTCCTTGTGTGTGCACTCATGTGTACGCATGAGCACACCAATGTGCATTGTCACATGTACAGGAAGGGCCAGAGCCTTCCATCCATGAAGGTTGAGCAAGACTTATGAACACAACCCAAAAAAGAGTGGCTGAGGACCCTGCTGGAGTATGGCTAATGTGATTGGCTTGGCCCCCTTGAAGGGTGGGGCAATCAAAATGGCTTTGCTGGCAGAACCCCAGCTTTCTGCTGTGGGAGGGACGGAGGGCTTGAGATGATGGGATTGGGGCGCTTGTCATTGTAAGGGGGCCTTTGGGGGCTTGGAGAAAAGGAGAGACCATTTGTTCTTACAGCTCAAGAAATGAGATCCGGTTGCAGACACTGGCTCCCATGTTCCTGCCCTAGTCAAGTCCCACACAACAACCCCCCCCCCCGCAATTCCTTGGACCCTTGCCTTGGCCTACTCAATAGCCACTGTGGTCTGTAGGTGACTTCCCTGTGAACAGAAGTAGAGCAAGCAGGAAGAAAGCCGGTGCTGGCCAGCCTCAACATGGGAGGCGAGATTCTGAGCAGGCCGCTGCCCCTATCAGTATGTGGCTACCGGCTACCGGCATCAACTGTGGGCATTATTGTGACTCCAAAAATGATCACAGAAGAGAGAGTATTAGTGGTGGCAGTTCAAAAAAAGGGGGACCCCATGCTTTCCTTCCCATCCAGGTGAGAATCCAGCAATGCTCTCTTCACTCATCCACCCATCCACTTACCATTCACACATCCATTCACCCCAAAACACAGGCTGGATGACCGCTGTGTGCCAACAGCAGACTGCAGAGAGCCATGAGTTCTGGTGTAGAAAAAGGGGACTCCTTGCCTTTTAGTTTGGACTCAAGTCAAATGGGCCTAAAGAGAAAAAGAATAGTCTCCTGGCACAACCTGTAACTACATTTGGCTCTTGGATGCCTGCTGGTCTTGGGGGGGGGAGGGGTCTCAAACCTTGGGGAATCCCAGAGGCTGGGAGCTGTGCTGTTGAGCTAGACCCTTGAGGCGGCGCTCTTTTGTGATGCAGCCCTGTCTATTCAGATGGAGCTTCGCTCAGGGAGGCAGGAGGTCCCTGAGTGGCTTGGAGCGCATCTAAGTGGAACAGAATTAGGCGGTCCCCACATTTCCTTCCACTGCTCTGTAACTGCAGCTGAGTGTCTTGGGCAATGCCTCTGTGGACTGAGATTTTCAGAACTGGTTTCTGTCTAATTGAGTTTTAGAAGAAAGTGGTCCAGCCGATTCTGGACTACCGGCCTACCTTGCCTTTCAAAACCAACTGAGGCCAACTGGACTCGGGCTCACTCTGAAGTTCACATGCCACCTCCTCCACACCCACCATGTCCAATGAGGGAGAGCCTGCCAGCTCTGGGCTGAGTGGAGGCAGACAGTAGGAGCCAGGCCTTTTGGGGATGGATGTGCAGGTGCAGGCTCTCCTCTTAGAAGCAGCTGGAGCCTTGTTTCCCCACAAAGCTGGATTATAGCTATCTGTGCCTTTTTATATTTTTTCTGGATTTATTTCTGGGGCAGAGACCTTTGGAGATCTTGACTAGGTTCACTTTATTTTAATGAGAAAAAAAGAGCCCTTTGGGAATGGCGCCATTTGGGGTTGCCTGGGCAGTGGGTGGCTGGCTTGTGGGGCGATCACTGAGTCTCTTTGAGGGCACAGGGTCTAGGGGAAGGGGCTGAAGCACCATGCCGTGGCCAACCACAGGTGGGACTTTGTGGTTGGCCCTTTGCTGGCCGGGGAAAGGGCAGCGTGCATCTCTTCCCTAAGTGGTCCTTGTTAGGCCACTGGGAACGGGTTGGATCAATGGCTGGCAGGGTCAGAAAAATTGCAAGGAACAGGCTTAGGAAATTGAATCCTGCTTTGACCCTCCTGCTTTGGTGCCTCCTGAGAAGGCTCCGCCCTATGATCTGAGGTCCCACTAGCTGTGCTCCAAGCCCTTCTCTATGAGCGAGGCCTGAATCTGGACCCAGAATGGTCAAGACACTTGTGCAGGTACCCACATGTGCACACAAGGCCATGTACATACACACACACACACACACACACACACACACACACACACACTAAGAAAGAATTGCTTTGAGTTTCCAGTCCCATTTTGTAGTAGTTCCAAGGCCCATTTGTGCATTATCCAGCCTCCCTGGGAATAGCTGCAATACTCTGGAGCCCCTTACCCATCATGCACTGCATTCCAGGAGCAGATCACCGACCTGATGAGAAAGGGCTTCATTGCTTTGAGTAGAAATGGACCAATTCATACTGAGTGGCTAATACTTTGGGTCACTTCCTTGCCCATGTTCTCCTGCTAGCTTTCAGATTACTTCAGGACCTTGACTGAGAGGGACAGACAGAGGTAGGGCTAGATGTGGAGAGGAGGGCTCACTTGACTAACGGCCCTTCCAAATTCAGTTAAAGTCACCATGTGGAACTTTGGGAGAAATTCTAGGGCAGGGAGAGAAGGTCAGAGCGTAGCCCCTCTTTATTAAGAAGACAGCCAGTGTTTATTTATCTGAACAGGAAACCTAGGAAACAACAGGACAGCAATTTTTAATTTTGTTCTTATGCAAAAATTACACACACACACACACACACACACACACACACACACACACACACATGCGCGCGCACCAACCCACCCACCCACACCCACACACACCCACGCACACACATGCACACACACAACATCTTGTCTGTTTTATTTGGCTCTGGAACAAACCTGATTACCAGGGATTTTAGGGATGGGGAAACTTATTAGAATCACATTCCAAAATAATACATTCAGGGGCTGGAGATGGAGCTCAGGGCTGAGTGCTTGTCTGACACAGCCATGGCTCTACGGTCCCCAGCACCGCAAGACAGAACAAATCCAAAGGGAAGAAAAGAGAGTCCAACCACCAGAATAATAAATTTGTGTGTGGGTTAGCATCCTCTTGGCATTCTTTCAGTGGGGACATCCTCGCTGTCTGAGATGGGGCTGTCCTGGCTTGACTCAAATCTCTGGTGCTGGCAGAGGTTATAGTCCAGAGCTGAGGTAGGCAGGTGACTGGCTGAGCATCCCTTTCACTTTGTGTGCTGTCTGTGCACCACCTGCCCCAGGCTCAAAATCGACTCAGATGAATGTTCAGGGCTGACCAAGGTCTGAAGGCTTGGAAAAATGGAAGTTGGAAAAATACTGCCACTCTTGCCGAAGATCTCTCACTTGGCACTGCCGAGAGGGACTGGATGGGGAGGTCGCAGCTTTGGGCTGTCGTCTGGCCACTGTTTTTTGTTGAGACCGTGAGAAATGGAATAGAGATGCAGTACATCCTTCTGAGGTTTGCCAGAGACTGCATATGCCCTGGTCCCTGGATCCAGTTGGTGGCTCTGGGAAGCAGGAAGCTGGACCTCGGTACAGTCTGGCCAAGGGGGACTCAGGAATGACCCTGAGCTCAGTCATTGCTCAGGGACAAGATTGTTTGTAGTAGGGTCTTGGCTCCAATATCTGGGAACCAGAAAGCTCAGTCCTTTAAGATCAGGAGAGGGAAGGGTGTGCACTCTCCCTGCCCAGGTCCCAACTGTACCACTGTGCACCTGATTTTCTTCTGCACATCTGGATTCTTAAGAGTAACAGCCAGGGGAACACATACCTGATAAGGGGACACAGACAACCACCCCCCGCAGCGCCAGGAACACAATCTTCCAGGATGTCAAACCCCAGTCTTTGCCCACCCCCAGACTGGAATCCCACAGAAGAAAAGAAAAAAACAAAACAGCCCAAGGAACGAACAGTAGAAAGGAATGATGGAGAGCAGAAAAGACCAGCTATGAGCAATGATAAAACCCCCAAGATATTACCGTTACAAAAGAAATTAGACTCAATTGCCCTATTATAAATATACTAAAAATACATATATATATATTTATATGAACAAAAAAATAGTCTACTCTGAGATGTGTGGATGTCCTAGGATATAGATGTTTCTGGAGCCAGAAAAATGGCAACAGAAAACACAGAGGTAACTCTTACTTCCAGGTGTGGCCAGGGCTGGTTTGGGCGGCCCTGGCCTGGTGACATGAAAGCATTTGGGTGTTGTCATATAAACAGTAATAGGTTATGAGATGCCTGAAGCTAGAGTGTTCTATTGTCCTGCTGGGGACCTGGGAAGCCCCATCTTTCTCCTGCCAACTTCTCAGCTACAAACACACAAAGTACGTCTCTGAAGGAGTGTGTTCTAGAAGCTTTTCTGTGCGCCCTCCTTTGAGTTAGTGTAGCCTGTGGTCACTTCACTTCAGACGAGTTGGCAGAGAAATAAGGAAAGGAGAGAGATTTATATATCTATAGCTATCTATCTATCTATCTTTATATCTATAGAGAGAGTGAGACCTGGCTTTAGGGACCCTTGTCTGTGAATTTTAAATATCCCCTTGTTCATGGACTAGGCATTTCAGCCATGACCAGAGTCAGACAAATATGTAATAATTACAAATATCAGCAATACATTACAGTTGTAGAGAAGAGGATGCTGTTGAGTTTTTTTTTTTTTTTCTCTCTCTCTCCTTAGAAAGGCGGATCTTTTCAGGAGAAGGGGAAGAGACGAGGCTGCAGCTATGGAACACAGAAGAGGTGGAAGAGAAGGTGAGACTCAGCTGGAAAGTAAGCTCGGATTCCCAGCAACTGTTGGGGCAAGTGGAGTGCGTTAAGGGTGGCTTCCTCATGACTTTGGTATCTCCTCTCTCCTCGATGACAAAAGTCCTCTTCTCTTTTTCTCTCTCTCCTCTAACGGTGCTGAAGATGGAATCCTGGAGAGAAATCTGTAGCCCAGATCCACTGCTCTGGGGGCATCCAAAGATGAAAAGGTGAAAGAATTGGCTTCTCCTCACCTCTCCCAGGGGTCAGATTTCCCAGTGTGATGGGCAAGCACAGCTGCCTGATGCCTGGCCTTTTCTGATGACGTGATGGGTGCCGGAACTCAGGTTCAGCTGGGTTCTTGATGGTCCTGTTGATTTCATAATCTCCACCATCAGGCCCTGGTGTTATTTGGGTACCTCACTTCCTTTTGCTCTGGTTGGGTCAGGCCAAGGATGAAATGGACCACCAACTTCAGGTGGCCTCTGCTTCCACACCTTGGCTCCCCTCTTCACTACTCAGACCCACCTGCCGTATTCAGCTTCATCTTGGTGAGCCTTATCCAGCTTACCCCACACTTGTAAACACAGGTACCCAGGTCAGGTACATGCGGAATGAAACTGTGTTCCTTTTTAGCAGGTAGAGGGCTGGTAGGAAAAATTTACAGTAGTCTAACTTGAGTCACACGTGGGGAAAAAAGCTATATTCCCACACATACGTAAGTGCAAGAAAAAAAAAAAAGCCAACAAAAGCCAAAACAAAACGGAAAATTTTTACGCATAGTTTACACTGTTTCAATGATTGTTTGTACAGGAACTCTGTCGGACTCTGCCTATTCAGCTGGGAAGGGCATTCTGAATCCGCCATTTGCTCCGTAAAATGCTACTTTAAGGTCAGACAAAGCACAGGAGTGAGGGACAGGCAGGTCCTACGTGACACAAGGCAGAAGGGGCCTTTGGTTACAAGGAAAGTCGCACCAAGTGGTTCTGAAGAAAGAAAGAAATCATTCCTACTCTGTACACCCACCATCGGTTTAACCAACAAATGAAATGCCTTGGTTTGAAGAAGGGGGCGGTAACTTCCTTCTGGCTATATATGGCTATGTTAAGACGTGTTTACTTCCTGATATGTAAAATAGACTATATCATCAGTAGGAGTTTTTACAGATAGCTCTAAAAATATCTGAATCCGAAATCACAACTATTTACTTTTTATCAAAAAAAAAAAAACATTTGTTTGTTTTCCCTGAATTTTCACATTTGTGCTGATGGGTGACGTCTATGGTGATGAGAAACAAAGAGACATGGGAGGTGGTCAGCAGAACGGTCCCACGGTCACGTCAGCAGGCCCCCTGCACCAGGCTGAGCTCAGCAAGGGGGCTCTGGAGGCTCCCTGCTTCCTGCCTCCAGGGTGCTTCTGGTGCAGGTGACATCACGGTCTCGGCCCCTGTGCTGTTTTGAGAAAGCTCTGAGGACGGTGACACAGAGCCAACTTCTCTCTTTTTTTTTTTCTCTTCCTCATTCACACGGCAAATACCAAGTTTCGCCCTCTGGAGGGAGGGGGGACCCTGGTCTCTGGAGAGAATGAGAAGTGTCGTGAACGGTAGAGACGTTTAAGGATGGCGGATGACCGTTTAGCATCCTACCTGGGACAGGTGGCCCGACCTCAGCCGTGGAGACGAGAGGAGGCAGAACGTTGTGACCTACGTGTGCTGATGGATGGATCACGCCATCGAACCACCGGGCAGATCAGCCACACGTTCTACCGAGGACAGGTGATCAGTAGCATGTCACTGCCCCATCAGGAAGACACACACCTGTCACTGTTCTGAGGACAGCGAGGAGGACACTACAGCATTAGGGACGTTATCCACTAACACTATGGTAAGAAAACCACATTACCCCATTGTACCACAGACAGACTGACCAACAACACCGCCGCCATAATGATAGCATCGCGCAGACTGGTGTCACCGAGGAAGGGCCAACAGCACTGTGCCGCTGGGTTACAAGCCGGCAGGACGACGCCAGGCCAACACGCTAGGACAGGAAGACTGACACCAGAAAGTACACCGGAACCTCTAGGGATACACATGGGTACTTATTGCTTTTGGCTGTGCCGTCTGCCTAGATGGCTGCAGGAAGGAGCGTCGGGCTTTCAGGACAGACAGAACACACAATGGCTGGTTGACAAGGAAGAACGGTACAACACCCGACACCCAACTCTTGCCGTGCCCTGCTGAGACGCGAGTGCCTCCTGCACACAAGACTTTAAAGAGAGCCCTGCCTCAAGGGCTGAGGACCCCTCCTGACCCATGAGGGGTGATCCTGAGGGACCGTGAAGGAACCCCAGACTCTGATGTGGTGACAGTAGACCCACCGTGGCCAGAAACGGGCACAAGTAACACCCCAAGTGCAGGGCCAGCATGCGGCCCAAGGGAGATAGTGCTTGTTTTAAAGTGGGAGATCTTGACACTGTCCCTGGCAGAACCTAGATTAGAAAAACATAAAGTGCTTTTTATTAACTTATTATTATTAGCTTGAATACCACAAGAAACAAAGAAAAAAAAAAAAAAAAAAAACTCCTTTCATAGTAGGTGTTCCCTGCAGCAGTATGCAGTCACAAGCCTGCACAGGGCAGTTCAGTGAGGCTTCTTTTTTTTTCCCTTCCTTTTTTCATGTAGAAAATGAAGTTTATTGTTTGTTTTTTTTAATGCTGTTTTTCAGTCACGCACAGTCTCTTTGAATAAGCTATCTCGGTTTGCATATTTGACGCGTTCATATCTTTTGAGCCCAGGCTGGAGCTGTTTGGAACGCTCATCCCTGTGGCAGCCCAGAGACAGTGCCCTGGTTTATCCCCTCGGCTGCGTGCCAGCCGTCGGAAGCCTTCCTCGATCGCCAGGTGGGCAGAAGGACTTGAGTCCAAACTGTCAGCTTACCCTGTCGGTGTCTCGGAATACAGCCCCAGGGACCACGGAATACTGAACCACCGAAGTCCCCTGCTCGTTTAAGGTTGTGCGTTGGGGGTATGGCTGATGGTGCCCAGAATTCCTCACGATCAAGAGTCCCCTGTACCCTTCCAACAGGAGGATCCTGGTTTTTGGGGGTGACTAGGCGACACCCAGTACTACTTGGTCGGCTCACTCTTTCACTAGCAGCCCCTTGCTCCAGCACCCTCCTCCAGCTGAAGCCATGAGAGACGGTGGTGGCTCACTCGAAGGCTGAGAGAGCCTCCAGAGGAGACTAGGAAGTACGTGGCCCAGGCTAGGTCTTAGTGGTGGCTGTCAGCTCCGCTCATGTCATCTCAGGAAGATGCTGTTAGCTGTGGTCCCCGTGGCTGGTCACGTGCCCACGGACCCGGCATGGCTCTCAGGGTCTCTCCTGTCACTGGGATTCTTCAGGGCCTGTGTCTCCAAGTTCAGGCCGAACTCAGCGGCAGGCAAGCCAAACATCCCTCCTCCCCGATTTCTCTTGCAAATCCCTGATTTCTCTGTGGTGGGGAGCTCAGATACTCTGATCCCGGGTGCTCCCGTGTGATCCTCCTCCAGGCAGCATGTGCACGTCCGGGGAGGTGTGGTTCTCCAGCTTGCATTTCTCTTGAGCCCCAGGCCCTTTCCCAGTCAACCCTTCGGAGGAGTAGACACAGTTGGGCCGTAAGAACTTAGGGGAGGTGGGCAGGGGGGAGCTGTCAAAGTGGTTCTTCTCCGTTCTAGCTCCAATGCCGAACTTGGGGCTGGTGCTCCCATGGAGACTCTTGGGAGGACTGGAGTCCACGCTGTAGAGCAGCTGCCCCTCGTCGTCTGTGTCTGTGTCTATGTACTGGTGGACGCCTGCCTCAAAGTTGAACGCTATTGCTGTGTGTTTCTCCGGAGAGCGAGGAGGTGTCCTGGCACTTGCTGTGGTGTAGATGGAGGACTCTGGGCTCAGCACAGGCTTGTCTAGGAGGGAGGCGCACTCCAGCCCTGCGACAGCTGCGGCCGCACCGCCCCTGTTCCTCAGAGAATCATGATACATTCCCAGAGAGGGCAGCAGCGGGCTGGGATCACCCTCCATGAAGTTGACCTTGAGCGCCCGAAGCTTCACGGGGTTGTTGATCTTCATGGAACTCCTGGGGCTCTCAACAAAGAAACCAGAGCGGCTGGCCTCAGGGGTGGGGTTGGTCTCCAGGATTCTCCCACCGCTGGCACCCAGAGGCCCCCGCCAGCCTGCCTCTGGGGCTGTGCTGCCCCCAGCCTTGCTGGAGAGGGACGCCAGAGGACTGTGGGAGAATCTTGTGGCTTCAGGGAAGTCCGTGGCACAGCTGATGAAGCTGTCGATGCTGGACATGCTACGCATGTCAATGACGCCCTCTGTGCGTGTGGGTAGAGGGGCCACGGGGCTGGGCATGCTTCCCATCTCCAGTTCCTCCTTCGGCTTGCTCGGTGGTGCCATCTCCTTGGTGTTGAGGATGGGTTGAGACTGCGCCTTGGCCATCTTATTGTACATGTCTTCCAGTTGCTGGACGTTCAAGTGCTGAGGACTAGAAGAGGATCTGGCCTTCTCTGGGGACCCCTGCTCCTTGGTTTCAAAGGACTTACTTGAGCTGGTTTCGGACAGTGCCCTCTTGGTCCATTTCCACTTGTTGGGAGACAGGTGGCTATCTTGCACTTTATCCTTCTTAGCCAGGTTCTCCCCATTTTTCTCCACCACGATGTCCATCATCTCAATGCTCCGGGCGAAGGCATCCTTCATGTTCATAGACACGATGCTGCCATTCCTCTTGGCCCTCTCCAGAGCCTCTCTCCGCTTGATGGCTTTCTCCTGTCGCTTCTGCTCCTTGTAGAACTCGGAGAAGTTATTGACGATGATGGGGATGGGAAGAGCGATCACCAGGACCCCGGCGATGCAGCAGAGGCCCCCCACGATTTTCCCCAGCAGAGTCTTAGGATAGATGTCCCCATACCCAACGGTCGTCATGGTGATGGTGGCCCACCAGAAAGAGGCGGGGATGCTTTTGAACTTGGTGTCATCCTCATCCTTCTCGGCAAAGAAGACCAGGCTGGAGAAGATCATGATGCCCATGGCAAGGAAGAGGATGAGCAGGCCCAGCTCATTGTAGCTCCTTCGCAGTGTGAAGCCCAGGGACTGCAGGCCGGTGGAGTGTCGGGCCAGCTTCAGGATGCGAAGGATGCGCATGATGCGGAAGATCTGGACCACGCGCCGCACATTCTGGAACTGCAGCACACTCTTGTTGGACTCCGTGAGGAAGATGGTGACATAGTAGGGCAGGATGGCCAGTAAGTCAATGGCATTGAGCGGCCCCTTAAAGAACTTCCATTTCTTGGGTGAGGACAGGAACCTCAGCAAGTACTCCATGGTGAACCATGCGATGCACACCGCCTCCACGTGGGCCAGCTGCGGGTTATCCGTGCTCTGGCCGAATTCGTCCAGGCTTTGCAGCTCAGGCAGCGTGTTGAGTGACAGGGCGATGGTGGAGAGGACGATGAACATGATGGAGATGATGGCCAGGATCTGTGGGGAGAAGAGAAAGGCTCAGTAGGCACCCACAAGAGAAAGCATGGCCTTCACACATGGCCATCACAGCATTCAGTGCATTTTAACATCTCATCAGTTACATCATGGCTGGCCGAGTGAAAAAAGATAATTTCTCTAAACCCATTTGTGACACAGATGTGAAAACTGAGGCTAGAAAATGAAAACAATTTCAAGCTTGTCAGCGAGCAAACCTTCTCTACAAAAACAGAGGAAAAATGTTGGCTGTGGCTGTGCACCTCCAGCCTGGACAAAAATAAAATAACATAAACATAAAAAATAAAAAAAAAAAAGAATGAATGGGTGTGGCTGCCTCTCAATAAAATGTTATTTACAAAAATGTCAGGGGGCTAAGCGTAACTGTGGGTATTGTTCTGAGGTGAGGTGCTGATGTCCAGTGCTGAGCTGGGCAATTTTTGTCTCATGGCTTATTTCATTGTCATTTGTTTTTGCAGACGGGGTTTATTCTTGTTAACCAGGCTAGACTCTCCCTCCTTCCCCTCTCGCCTCTACCTTCCCAGTCCTAGGATTATGGGTGAGACCACCACACAGAGCTCATATATCATTTTTAGATCAACTCTATTAAGTGCTACTCACACCAGGAATCTGGGCTTTATGAGATACCAGCTCCCCGGCCCACACACCAAAGGAGGCGCCCTTAGCTCAGCGGAGGAGAGAGAAAGTTGGCATATGAGGGTCTGGAGAGATGGCTCAGTGGTTAAGAGCACTGGCTGCTCTTGCAGAGGACCTGGATTTGATTGCCAGTGCTTGCAACTGTCTGCAACTCCTTTTTCAGGGGACAAGAGCCCTCTTCCGGGCTCTGCTGGCACTGCACACGTGTGGTACACAGACATACATGCAGGCCAAACACCCAAGAGAGTAACTACAAATCTTAAAACTGTCAGATGAGCCCTAAGGGTCATCTGCTAACAGAAAAAGCACAAGGTCTTTCGGGCCACTTTCCCATGGGTGCAGATGCCCCACATGTGTTTGAAGAAGGGGAGGGCAAATAGGAACTTTTAGGCTCAAGGGCCCAAGCTGCTTTACCAGCTTCACCATTTAGTGCCCTGGGTCAAGAAGAGGGCGCCAGGGCTGGTGAGAGGGCTCAGTGGGAGAAGGTGCAATCACAAGCCTGGCTGGAAAGAAAACTGACACCACAAAGTTGTCCTCTGACCTCCACACAGACACACACTGTGGCTCACAGGCGCACGCGCGTGCGCGCGCGCGCACACACACACACACACACACACACACACACACATGATGATTATAGAAGAGGACTGGCCAAGAGAAGGGGTTCAATGAATATTTGTTGAGATCAATGAATCCAGTTGCAAGTAGATACAAGGAATAGCTTCAGGGTCTTCTTGTAAAAAACATAAATCTATACTGGGTGGTGGTGGTGGAGGTGGAGGCGCACACCTTTAATCTCGGGAGGCAGAGGCAGCTGGATCTCTGTGAGTCTGAGGGCCAGCCAGGTCTACAGAGTAAGTTCCAGGACAGCTAGGGCTACACACACACACACACACACACACACACACACACACACACACACAGTCTTGGAAAAAAAATCCGGTGACATTAATTTCTACTTAATGCATTTCCACGACTTCTCCGTGCAAACCTGAACTCTCAGCCTGTCTGTCACAAGGCCTGCATGTTCTCATTGGCCACCCATCCCCATCCCTCTGCTACTGCCTGGGGCAGGGTGGGGCAGCTCACAGGTTTGTGCTCTTGCCTGTTGCTGACTGGTTTTGGGGTGGACAGGAAACTCAGCCTCAGTCAACTCATCCTAGAGAATCTATGCTCAGAGACCCAGGGAACAAATGGCTTGTGGGAGTTCATCACATGGCAATCCCAAACACTATCGAGCACCTCCCAAACAGTAGGAGATGAGAAGCCGTAAAAGTTCAGAGAGGGAGTCGGGGAGGGGATTCAGTGGGCACAGAGCTGGCCTCGAATGAGGGAGGTTGTGGGCTCCAGCCCCAGCACCGCATGAACCAGATGAAGTTGTGAACACCTGGAATCTCAGCCGTTTCTAACCAACCCTAGAGGTTGGGGCAGGAGTTTGAGGGCACCCTGGCCACATAGTGAATTTGAGGCCAGCCTGGGTTAAATGAGATCCTCTGCTCACAATAAACAAACAAGCAAGCAAGCAAGAACACCAACCTACCAACCAAACCCAAACCAAACAGAAACCACGCCTGTGCAGTCCTTTCCCTCCCTCCAACATGGTCCCTGCTATCCCTGGATACAAGGGGCACTCCACCTTCAGGCCCTGGCTCTGTGCTGCTGTACCATGGGGATTCTGACGCCTCATTCCAGTCGTGTGTGAGCGTATGCACGTGTGTGTGGATGTGTGAGTACAGGCGCACTTGCACGTATGCCCATTGCCGCCCAGAACCTGTCGGTGCCAGGGAAAGGGCTGACCCTCAGCCTTTTTGGGTATCCTGCTCAGGCTCGGGCATCAAACGAGGCAAGCTGAGTGCCTGCAGCTGGCCGAGGACCAGCACAACACCAGCCAATCGAGGAAGCCCATCCCCTCCTCCCATCGCTTGGCTTTCCCACAGCTGCCTGTTTCTCTCAGTCGGACACCAAATTGAGCGTGTTCCCCTGTTACCATAGTACTCTGGGAAAAATTCACTCACCTTCTTCATTGCAGCCACTTTCTACAAAATGACACGCTAACCTGCCCATTTTGCCTATCCAATGACAGATGCGTTAATTCCAAGATAATCATGTCATCACTCTTCATGAGCAGTTGTGCCCGGCTTTGCCATTCCTGGCCTTGAGTGCTGGGCCCCCTCCTTGCCTCAGTGTCCTTGTTTGTACAATGAGGCGGCTACTTAGAGTGCACCTTGCCTTGGGGACACTTAGGTACGTGGCTGCTCCAGCCCACAGGAGGGGTGCAACTGGTATCAGGAGAGGTCAGGGGTATCACCCAGTATCACAATGCACAAGGTGACCCTAGAGACAGAACATTATCCGGGCTAAGGTTGTGAAACTCTGGGGCAGACCTGTGGTAGTTTTGGAGGGGAGACCTGTGTCACCCTTAGCACAGGCTAGGCACACAGTGGGCCTGAACCTGGTTAGTACAAGCACAGGCCTTAGGCTGAAAGCTGCTGGCTCCTGCTCCCATCTCTGCTCCTGCCAGGAATGGATCTTGGGGTCTGTCCCTTTAAGAGCTGGAAGATTCTGTTTCCTCAGAGGCTGGCAGGGAAAGCCTCATTTCTAACCCCAGACAACTCTGAGCAGCCCCACATAGCGAATAGTCCATGTAGGGACTGAGTTATAGATGAAGCTATCCCATACCCGCCTGTGAAGGGTCTGTCACAGGAGGGAGTTATGGATTTGGCTGTGTGAACCCCATGGCTTCTTACCTCAAGGCTGTATCCCCGTGCATCCAGAGACAGGCCCTCCAAGTCCTAATCCTGGATCTTAGGGAAGAGAGAGGGCCATTCAATCATGGGGGTGGGAGCCCAAACTGGCCTTGCTCTCTGTGGGCCTGAAAAGTCCCTGCTTTCCTGGGATTGGAGAATCACTGGGTCAGAGCAGGACTCCAGGCTCCAAACTCAGAGGCAGGAGCCAGCCTGAGATGGGGCAGGGTCTGTGCCCACATTCTCTTCCCATGGCAAGGTCCTAGGCCTTGGAGTCCCCTGAGTATGCCAAACAGGAGAGGAACATAAGAGGGACTTAGGGCTGTTTGGATCAGGTTTTCTTCAATGGCTCCAGCCTAGTGACTGCTCCTATTGTTGCTGTCACCTCCCTGTCCCTTCTTTGCCCTTCCAATAGGGTAGGTAGATAAGGCACCAAATGTCCAAATAGCATAGGGCTCAACTCTGAGAAGACTCAGCAGGGAAAGGAGAGGACGCACCCATCGTCACTCGGCCCACTATGCTCAGCAGAGATGCAAGGACCCTTGGCAAATTACTTAGGGCATTTGGGGCTCCTCAGTCGCTTCTCCTACCTGTATCTAATAACTGTTGTTCCTCAGGGCTGCAGAGAAGCAACAACCAGAAGCCATGATTGGACAAACCAAAGATGGTCCATCCAGGGATCAAAATAGCCCTGAGCAAGCACCTTATGCCACACCCTCAAACAGCTCAGGGAACGCTGTGAAAGAGGCATGAACTGAGAAGGGCTACAAAGCCCTTTCTTTAGGCTCAGTACAGTCGTCATAACCATGACGTCACATCCCCTGCACTGGGCCCACACAGGACCAGTCCTAACTGCCAGTCAGGAAGAGGAAGGGACTCACAGGGGCCTCAGCCTTCGCCTCCGAGTTACCAGTCACCGGTAGATCCTGGGAGAGGGGGATTCGGGGAAAGGGGGATTGTCTTCAGTTGTGTGGCTGCTGCTGAGCCCAGCAAGGTCCAAGCAACAGCTTCAAGGCCACACAGATAGCCTTGTTTAATCTCAGTGAGCCGCAAGGCAAAAAAAAAAAAAAAAAAGCTATGAATGTGAGAGAGGTTTGTGGGGTGGGCGGGGAGGATGAGAGGAAGGTGGGAGATGAGAGGGGTCAGTGTTTAAAGTGAGCAGATGTGGAAATGTTAACAATAATTTACAAAATTAAAAACAACCATTGCATTGTACAGGAGAAGTAAAGCAAGCTTCAACAAAATACGATAGGGAGTCATTTTCTGCAAAGGACATCCGTTGCTTTTAGTCCCCATGACCTCAGGAGTGTCACAGGAGGGAAGGAGCTCCTCTGTTGTTATCTTTCTCAGACAGGGTCTCGTTATGTAGACCAGGTGGGACTCAAACTCAGGATCCTCCTGCCTTGGCCTCCTGGGAGTTGGGGGTCACAGGTGGCTGTGAACCCCCGGCTAGCTAGGGGCTTGCTACTTGCAAATGACGTCCTAGATCCTCTACCGTCACCAGCCACCACTGAACACTAAGTAATGTAGTATCAGTGAGAAAGGGAGGTCTAGGCAGGCAAAGACACACCTAAGCCAGCCAAGGAGCAAAGGTGGGACCTGCCTCCTTCACGGTGCCCCCAGCTCCCAAGTCAGTGCCTGGCAGAGCGGGCGCACAGAGCTGAGGAGGGAATGAACACACCAGCCTCTGCCTTTTGGGGTCACTCAGCGGTGGCTCTGGGATGTGGTTTCAGGCTGCGGGGGCACCCCAAGAAGTGCCCAAGGACGAGGGAAGGGGCTCCTTTTATGGTCCTTCCGCTTCCTGGGATTTAAGGGGGGGGTAGAGAGGGGATTACATCAGGGAGTTTTAATTGGAAGGGTCACAGGAGCAGATCCGATTAAGGGATTGGGAGCAGCCTGAGGGGCTGTCCTCTCCCTGCCTGCTGCAAGGGCTGAGGGGGGAGGCTGGAGTGGCAGGGGATGCTGGTGGGCACATGGGCCTGGGCAAGAGAAGCTGTCACAGGGAGACAGGGGTTCAGGACACTGCCCAGGGGCCACCCATCCAGCCAGAGCCATTTGCCTTAGTTGTTCATGTTTCAAATTGGGAGTTTTTGTTTGAGACAGGGTCTCATTGTGTAGCGTCTGCTGGCCTGACACTCACTACACAGACCAAGATGGCCTGGAATTTGGGATTCTCCTGAGTGTTGGGATGGCAGGCATGCACCACCACATCCGGCTAAATTGGGAGATTTCACATAAAAATCCAGGTTTGCTGGATTCCCTCAGCAAAGCAGAGGCGCTCCACCAATTTATACTTCCAGTGATGGACACTAGGTGGTGGTAAGGAGCAGCCACCCCTTCCCGGAGGCAGGCTCCTAGGGCCTCAGGATCTTTGCCCCTCACCTTAGTTAGGCCTTCATACCCGTGTGCTGTTGCAGTCCTGGGCCATCCTGGTGCCATGACAATGAGAATAGCTATTAACAGACCTGCTACTATGTGTGAAAAAAAAAATGTTTCAGAGATCTGCATAGAATTACAGCCTCTGCCTCTCGGGGTCACTCAGCGGTGGGTGGCTCTGGGATGTGGTTTCAGGCTACAGGGCACCCCAAGAAGTGCTCAAGGATGCAGGAAGGGGCTCCTTTTATGGTCCTTCTGCTTCCTGGGATTTAAGTGTGTGTGTGGGTGTTCTACCATCCTTCCTTATTTTGCCCTTATTCACATCTGGCCAATTCCTGTTCACAGACATTTCCAGACTTGACCTTTCCTCTCCACCACAGGACAGCCATCACCCTGTCCCAAACCATCACGCACTTCATTGGTATAACTGCAAACAGTTGTCTCTCCTGGCCCCTCAAGATCCCTGTAAAGAGCACAAACCCCAGTGTTAGTCTTTTCCTTCTCCCATTGCTGGGCATGGGCCATCTAGGATAAAGGCTCTATCTCCCAGCTTCCCTTGCAGCTATATGTGGTCCTGTGATCAGGTTTGGGCAGCAAAAGGCACCTGAAACTGGTGAAGACCCCTTCTCCTTTCTCTGTCTTGACGGCTGGGAGACAGACTGAGCTTAACCCCAGCACCAGACTGACCTTTTGGGGAGAAGCCCACCAGCTCTTGCTCTGTGTGGTTTGGGATCTCCAGCCACGGGAGCTTGGTCTGTATTCCCAGTGGCATCCGTCCCATCCACCCCAACTGTCCCCAGAGGCACAGGCTTCCCTTCTCTCAGAAATCTTCACAGGGTATTTCGGCAGCATGTTTTCCAGAGATACTTTCCAGTTTGTGGGTATGGACTGAGCCTCAAACGTGAGTCCCTAGGGCCGATGGTAGACCTCAGCAAAGCTGCACAGAACAAAGATGGGCATGGTGGCACACACCTCTCATCCCAGCACTCAGTCTAACGTGGGAGAATTGCTAGTTCCAGGGCAGCCTGGGCTACGCAACAAGACCCCATCTCAATGAATGAATGATGGCCTGGATGTGGCTCAGTGGGTAGAGCGCTGATCTCGCATGCGCAGAGCCCTGGGTTCCACCCCCAGCACCGCAGAAACCAGCTGTGGTGGGGCTCTCATCATCCCAGCGCTTGGGAAGTGAAAAGGAAGGTGAATCACAAGTTCAAAGCCACTAGAAATACAGCTCAGTGGTGGAATGACTGCCTGGCATATTTGAGGTCCTCAGTTCAGTTCCCAGCACCACAAGAAACAACCAACCAAACAAAAGCCCAGCGCTGGGCCAGCAAGATGGCTCACTGAGGAAAAGTGCTGGCTGCAAAGCGTGGCGGTCTGAGTCCTCTCCTGGTGCCCACACGGCTGAAGGAGAGAACACATCCTCACAAGTTGTCCTCTGACCTCCACGTGCACACAGTAGCATGCACGCACGCATGCGCACTGTGGCCCGGACGCATGCACTCACAGTGGCACACACGCATGAACACTGTGACACAATAAAATATCCTTTAGGATATGGAACATAGGTGAGCAGAAGGAAGAGGTTTCCCTGTGGAGGTCAGGGGCTGGGGATCGTCTCCCTCCTGTCTCCCGAGCGACCGAGCGAGAGGGAAGCAGAGGTCAACCCTGGTCTGCCCGGGGAGGGTGGGGAGGAGGTGCTCTGAAGGTTCCTTCCTGAAAGGGAAAGCCAGGGGCTCTGCCCTTCCCGCTGGGTGACTGCCAGTCCCCTAGACCTGCGGAGGACACGGGCCGCCAGGGGGCCGATGGGGCTGTCAGTCAGCACTGACAGATGGCGCAGGCTGTCCCTGCTGTAGAGAATACAGTTAGGAGGGGGTGTGCGGCTGGCTAGGCAGGGTGGAGTCCACAGCTTCTAGGGCCTCAAGGCGGTGCCTTCGACCCCTGGTATGGAGGGATGGGGATACAGGGGCCAGTCCCTGAGAAGCTAGCCATAGCGTTCCCGTAGCTGAAAGCGCCCCCCCTCCCCATGGGTCAGGAGAGATGCTGGGGGAGGGGGAGGGGGAGAATGTGGGGGAGGCGACCGTGCAACAATGGCTATGGCTAAATCTACAGCAAGGGCCCCAGGAGGGCCACCCTCACTGCCACATTTGCTGGCAGACGCCCGTGAACACGGAAGAGCACCGGCTGCCGGAGTGCTTTCTCCCGTCATCCACCTACACCACGGCAGAGGAAGAGACAGCAGACTACGTTGTCCAGGCTGGCCTTGAACTTACGATCCTCCCGCCTCAGCTCCTGGTCCGGCCGGGATGGCAGGCCTGGGCCCAGCCTCACCCCTGTCTTTTTTCTTCACAAGTTTAAAACAAGAAGATGGAATGAATAAAAAAAAACCATTTCGGCACTGCAGCGGATCGAACCCAGGCCCGTGCGCACAGGATCAACCACCTCTGGAGATGAATGGGAACCTATGTCCAGCAGGAGGGGCCGGCGAACGTGCTGGTTAAGACCCTGCGCTCTGGGCTGCAGTGTGGCTCAGTTGGTAGCGCCTGCCAAGTGTGCATGACTGCTACCTCAAATAGCGGCTTAGGTGTTTAAAACGGCCCATTCAGTCTTTTCACTCACTCATTCACTCACCGTTCATTCATTCATTCATTCATTCATTCATTCATTCATTCATTCACTCATTCACTCATGCATTCGCTAGCTCATCTGAGCTCAGGCTTGAAGGATAAGGAGAAGCATCCAGGTGATGCAAAGGTCCCGGGGCTGGGCAAGTGTGTTTGGGTCGAGGTGGGGGAGGAGGGAGAGAGAGCTGAGGGGCAGACACGAGGGGGTCCTTTAACCCTAAGTGCAGCCCGAAATGACTGCTCTCAGCAGAAGAGCGTTGCAAGGACAACCTGGAGAGCGCCACCATTTTTGTCCTTTGAGAGAAGCCGGCGATGTTGAGCTGCTCCCACGAGGTACTGTGGGCAGCAGAGTGCAGCCCCTCAGAACGAACATCACGGGGAGGCTTAGTCATGGGCCTGGGGGTGCTGCGTTGCCGTTCAGGGAAAGGAAAGGAAGCTGTCGGGGAGGGGAGCTCCAGCTCCAACGCTCTGAGCTTGGGCCTCTTGCTCCCGGAATGCTCGCTCTCCCTACCTCCTCTCTTCCCCCATTCGCTGCATCTCAGGGGTGAGCTCCTCGTGGGCCCAGGGCCACTTGAGGAAAGCCGCGTGCTGCAGACAGCAAGTGCCCATGTGCTATTCTTTCATACCAACAGAACCCCAGGTTTCAACTGCCTAACAGATACCCAGCTTGAAGATTACATTTCCCAGCCTTCCTTGCTTCTAGATGGTACTCATATGTTTGGCCAGCAACACGGAGTGGGAAGGGTTGTGTGGGCTCTCGGAAATAGCTTTAAAACAGAGAAGACTGCTTCCTCTTTCTAGATTTTTCTTCATCCTGCTGCCAGGGATGATGATGTGATGGCTGGAGCTATTGCAGCCATAAGGCGTCATCATGCTGAAAGCTGTACTCTCCAGGAGAGGCTGAGAAAAAAGACGAGATGAGCCTGGGGCTGTGTGGGGGTTGGAGAGATGGCTCAGTGGTTAAAAGCACTGTCTGCTCTTCCAAAAGACCCGGGTTCAATTCCTGGCACCCACATGGCAGCTCACAACTGTTTGTAACTTCAATCCTAAGGGATTTGAAATCCTCACACCAATACACATTAAAAAATAAATTATTAAAAAAAAAAAAAGAAGCCTGGGGCTGTGATGACCTTATGAAGCCGCCACAGCACTCCTTGAGTGCAGGAGAGAAATGCACGTTTCTCTTTAGAATCTAGACAGGAAACATCTAGAGACTAGATGTCTCTGGTAGGAATCTGCACAGCAATGGTTACCCCAGCAACACCCCAGGAAATGGAGACTGTGGAGGGCTGCTTGCACGTGGGACTGTCCAGCCATCTGACGGGTGGTCCCACTGAGGCAGGAGGCACCCAGTCACTCGGAGACCTCAGGCAAAGGAGCCACCAAGAAGGGCCTGCAGCTTTCCTCTCCCTCCTCCCCCTGTCCTTCCCTGGCCCCAGCTGGCTTCACTTTTCCCTGTTGCAAAGGGGAGTAACACAGGCTTCGGTGCCGCCCTGTCTGCTGACCCCTGGGCTGGCCCGGGAGTTCTTTCCCTTGCGGTTCACATGGGCGGAAACGCCACCTCCTCAGGAAGGTCGGAAGTGGCTTTTCCAGGTGGAGTCAAACACTCTTTCCCGGTGTCCTGTGCTTACTGTCCCACCGCCACGTTCCCGACAAGCGACAACTAGATCTTGTCCCTCCTTAGAGTCCCGCAGTGGCTTCCTGTTGCTCTGAAGCCACAGAGGCTCATGTGGCCCTGCCTGCGCTGGCCTGGCTGGCCTCTCAGGTCCCCCCAGTCTTACCCGCCGTGTCACCTCCTCTGGTCATACCAACCATCTGCCCCTCCACACGCCAAGCTCTCAGGCACAGGTAACAATAAACAAGTAAGATGGCGGAGACATGAGCTCACACGGCCTGTGGCCTGCAGGTGCTCTGAGGAGGTGATCTGTGAGAACATGGAGGAGCCAGAAACTTTCCAGGACAAGTTGGCAGCAAGGGCAAAGATCCCAAGGTTTCGGAGAGATTGACGCCCGTGAGAAAGAGTAAGGAGAGCACTGGGCCTGGAGCACTGACAGCCTGAAGGTGAAGGCTGTCAGAGGATGAGGCCTCACAGACCTGAGGAGATGCATTCTGGGAACCCCGGGAGCTATGGAGGGCTCCCTGGTCAAGCTGGTAGGGGGTAGTGTGGCCTAACGGAGCTTTGGGACCTGACATGCCCCTTCCACTCCCTGCGTTTAAAGACAACCTGGAGGAAGGCTGGAGTGGAAGCAGGGGTCTGAGCGAGGAGGAGGCCAGAGCAGGTGTTCGGGAAGGCGATGGTGGATGCTATGGACTCAGAAGCTGAATTCAAGGCATAGGCTGGGCTGAGGCCAAGCAAATCACTTGTGGGGCAGACCTGTAGGGCGTGGGCGAGAAGAGCCACCGGGAGAGCGGGGGCATTTCCTGAGACAGGGATGGTGTGACAGTGGCCTGCTCTGCGCTCACTGCGGGCAACAGGGAGCTGTGGGGACTTCTGAGCAACAGTGAAGTTATTCAGCCTTGGTGAACATTCACAGACCATCCCCCTCCTCCTCACAGATAGCTAAGCTCCCTCCAAGCAGCCATAAAGTCCCAAGGCACACACCTGCCCATTGCCAGGTGGGCACAGGGACCCTCGCTGTTCCCAAAGGCCTTCCTTCTCTTCCTCAGCTGTTTTCCTTTCAGAAGGTCATTTAGGATGTGTCCCTTCTTTCATTGCCTTCCCCTCTACGAGCTTCATGAAAGGTGTGAGCTTCTTGTCCCCTCTTTGTCCCTGCATGGTCTGCACACAGTAGGTGCTTAGTAACTATCGAGGAACCAAAATTTCAAAATAAGTAAGTGAGCAGCACAAGGTCACGGCAAAGGACCAAGAGAGACACAGGGTACCATGTCCAGTATGCAGCAGGTGTCTAATAAATGCAGGCAAAGCAAACAGAGACATGTTCACAGGCCAGGGTATAGTGTCTGGAGGGTGTTGAGGCTATCCTAGAAAAGGAGCCTGGAGTGGAGGGTGGCCTGTCCCACACACTCTAGTCCCTCTTGGACATGCTGTCTGTATTAATCCCACTAAGCGTCACCCAGGGTGAGCACGCACCCTGCTGGCTTTAGTGTGACCTTAACTGGAGGTCCTGAAGCACCATGACGACCCAAGGCCCCAAGGCCACCAACAGCCGAGACCCTCTCTACCCCTGCACCTCTGCACCACGGTTCTCCCGGCTGGGTGCTGTCACGGTTTCAGGGATGGTGTCAGGCCATTTGTTAATTCACTCACTCACTCCTTCAGCAAGTGATTACGAAACCCACATCACGCTCCTGGTGCCATCCCATAGCTGGAGGACACAAGAGCAACCAGGCAATCAGACCCTGTCTTCGTGTGTGTGTGTGTGTGTGTGTGTGTGTGTGTGTGGCGTGTGTTAAAGTGTATGTGTTTGTGTGACATTTTGGGCAGGAGAAGCAGACACGCCTCTCAGGAGCAGACCACTCTCATCACTTCAGAGCTTCAATTGCAAGAAGATGTTGGCAGCGGTGACCGGGTGATGGAGCTATTCACTGTGATGACAGGGGCTTCTCTGAGGAGTTGCTATGGACCGGATGCGCTCTGACCCCCAGGGTTCACCTGTTGGAGACGTGGCTCTCAAATATGGCAGTGTTGAGGTGATGGCATCTTTAAGGGGCTGGTGTGTGGTGGAGTCTTGGGTCTTGGGACTCTCACATTAACCCTGGGGAGAGGACTGATTATAAGGCTGGCCCTCTGGCCCAGCCTCCAAACCCCCCTCCTTTCCCAGCCTCTGGGTCCCTAACTTCCAGCCCTCTGCCACGGGATCTCTCGTTTCTCTCAGATGCCAGTCACTGCAGTGCCACCTGCCAGGAAGCCTTGCAGCCAAGGGACCCTCACCCAGGCCGGCTCTCTGCTCTTCCAACCCCAAACCTGTGACACGGTGAGCTAAATAAAGCTCCTTGCCCCAGGGATTTTCTTACAGTCATGGAAAGCAGACTAAGAGTGGAGCGGCTGTCTGAATGAAGAGCAGAGCTGTCTGCAGCCTGGGAGAGGCACATCCGGGCAAAGGGAGGGAGGGGTTTTCATCACCAGCCCCATAGTCCCATGAGTCTGTGCTGTGACTTCCATTCTGTAGACGGGAGAAATAATACTGTTTGCTGAGTGCACTCACGCACCGTATGCCACGCTCTGTTCTGCGAATGTCACACACGTCACGTTCTGGGTGCTGGGAAGGTGGCTTATCACCTCCAGCTCCAGGGGACCCGGTGCCGTCCTCTGCCCTCCTTGCCTTATCTTCATTTCTTTCTAGCAAGTTCTTACTGATCCTTCCATTTCTGAGGCCCCAGGTCAGCTGCTGTGGGTAAAATGACGCCCAGTTCCTCTGGGACAGAGCACATCTGAACCATCGGAGGGGTTCCCATTTCCTGTCCCCAGCTTCTCCGGAACCCCTCAAGGGACCCCAGTCTCATCTGGGCACACAAGGTTTCAGCCTTGGCCCCCGCCGGATTCTCTTAGGAACAGTATCTTTTCTCAGCTGTACCCAGCCTCTTCCTGCAAAGGACACAGTGCTGTGCCCAGGGCACAGAGACTGCACGCGGCCTGCGTTTAGAATGAAGACGCTGCCCGGCTCCTTGATAATAAACATCGCAGACGGAACACCTACTGTAGGCTGGCAAAACGGGGGAGAACGAAAAGAATGAGCTGAGATTGCTGTGGACAAGGCTCCTTCCCAGCCTGCACTTTGTCATTTCTGCTGGGAGTCGGCTGAGGGGAAGGGCCGTGGAGGAGCTCTAGGGTCAGGCCTGGAGCTGGGGACTGAGGACACATGTCCTGTCCTGCTCTGGCCTTCTTGGCCCTGATCTGCTAATTGTAGGCAACAGAGGGTTAGGCTAGATCCTGGTTCTCTACTCAGCTGGGCACTGGTCTTCCTGTAGCCTCCTTCCCGAGCACGAGAGGACGGCCTGGCTCTCACCACCTTGCCAGGCACCCCCAGAACTGAGCCAATGGTGCCTGTGGGATTGCGGCTGGGGCTGAGCGGCAGGGTGAGGCCCTGGGTTCCATCCCTGGCCTGATCTCCCCTGCCAGGGTGGGGACCCCTGAGTCTTCAAGTCCTCATGCCCCAGACAGGCTGGGTCTAGGGAGCTTCCTGTCATGTTTCAGAGGATGAGGAGTGGGACAGTCTCCTCTTTCCTGCCAGAGGGCCTGATCTCTTTGTTCTGCAGGGACCATGGAGGAAGTGCACAGGGCTTGGCCAGGCTGGGTGTGAGACTCCAGGAAGGGCGGGCAGCCCTCATCCTGAGGACCTGGGGGTGTCTACAGGGTGGCCTGGTTATCCTGCTTCTCAACAGAACCCAACAAAGAGGGCTATTATACATATAAATCTAAACATATATATGTACACACACATGTTTATAGTGTGTTTGTGTGTGTGTGTAAGCACTCCAATAAATTAAATTATGTGAGTGAGCAAAGCCAGGCCTGGTGGAGCATACGGTTGGTCCCAGCACTGAAGAGGCTGAGGCAGGAGAATTGTAACTTGGAGGTCAATTTGAGCAAACGTAGTTCAGCCGGAGTCCTCATGTTTTCACAGGTGGAGTCTGTCTCGTCCTCTTATAGCACCTTCCGGTTGCTAGCCGGGTGTCCCTCCCTCCCTCCCTTCCCTACATTATTACGAGCCAGAGCTCATTGCTGCCGAGCACGCAACAGTAACTACGGCAACAGTCAGCACAGAGAAGGGAGGGAGGTGAGGGTGCCACCGGGTGGCAGAAGATGCTACACAAAGGGCCCAGAGAGGTTAAACAGCTTGCCCAAGGTCACACAGCTAAGTGACAAACTGGCTTTGTGCCCAGGCTGTGTGACTCAAAAGACTATGATCTAGCCCAGTGACGGTGCACTGTCTCCTGGGAGGCGTTCTGGAAGCACGGGGGAGGGCAGAGGTTTCCGGTTGCCACGGTGCTGACATGCGGCGCACAGTGGCTTTCAGTGGTGCAAACCAGAAGTAAGACCATCCCGTGAAATGCACGTGGCCCCGAGTCACGCAGTCACACCCTCGTCCCTGTGTCTACGGTGCACTACATCTCTTTCTTTCCCACGGTGGCATCCATAGCTGAGTGCCAGGTGAATCCCGATGAGGGGGGCACCACCAGCACCCCAATTTTATAGAAGGGGATGCTTCGGACCAAAGAGAGGAGGGGACATGACCAGCTGGGCTGCAGGTAGGGCGAAAAAGTTAAGGACACAAATTTTGGAGCGATGCCCAAGACCTCAGTTCACGATGGAGCTCTGCCCTGAGAAGCTGAATGTTGGAAGCAAAACCCCAATGATACAGGCCTCATGGTGGTGGCACACACCTTTAATCCCAGCACTCAGGTGGCAGAGGCAGGCGAGTCTCTTAGTTCAAGGCCAGCCTGGTCTACAGAGTGAGTTCCAGGACAGCCAGGGCTACACAGAGAAACCCTGTCTTGAAAAATAACAACAGAAAAACAAAAACCCCATTGATACAACTACCAAACTTCCCAGCAGAGGCCAACCGCTTCCCAGTGTACCTTTGGTGATGTGGGGCGACCTGTCTGGAGTTTTCTCTTCTTTTTTCCCACCCCCTTCCTTGGGTTCAACAACCCAGAACCTTGCACATAACAGGCAAGCACTGTACCACTGACATTTATATCCTATCCTTAATGCGAGGTTTGTTTGTTTGTTTTTTAATGGTCTCATTAAAATACTCAGTCAGGCCTTTAACCTTGATCCTCCTGTCTCCAGCTTTTGAACAGTTGGGTTGGAAGGCCTCTGCCTCTAGGACAGGCCAGCCCAAAGAGTTGGACTGTCAGGCCACACCACACCTCAGAAGCCTGGAGAAAAAAAAAAAAAAAAAAATCAGGATTCAAAATTGCAAGTAAGGTGTCCACCGAATGAGTCACTGTCACCCACCATCAACCATCACACGAATTCAACATGTGGTAAGTCAAACCACTCCCAGCCGGGGATCGCTCGAAATATTCTACAGGCGATTGCTTTGTTTAGGAGACAAGGTCTCAGTAGCTCAGGTTGAACTTAAACTTTCAAATCTCGTGTTTCAGAGTCCCAAGTGCTGGGATTTCAGGCATGTTCCACTGTGCTTGGTGTAATATTTTTAAAAAAGGTCCAGCTAAATGGCTCTAGTTTCCAGAGTGCTGGGCCAACATGCGTGAAGCCCTGGGTTCATTTTCCAGAGTCACATCCACTGGGCATGGCGGCCTATGCCTGCAATCCCAGCACTTGGGAGGCGGTGGCAAGAGAGCAGCCTTGGCTGCATAACAAATTCCAGGTCAGCCTGGGCTACATGAGACCCCATCTTCACAAGACTTGACACAAAATGCAGGGGGCTTGGATCAGCAGTACAAGGCTCACCTAGCATGTACTTGTGGGTGCGCACATGTCATTAGAACAATCCATAATGATTAATACCCTACCCCCCCCCCAGGCCTGGTGTGATCCGGGAGTCCCCTCTCCTCCCTCCACTGTGGATCCTGGCAGGCGTGGTTAAATATGGGCTGCCAGCCACGCTGGTCTGTAACGCCGGAGGCAGACAGGCCTGTCATCAGCGCAGGGCAGCTGGGCGGCTGCGCTGCTGCAGGCTCTGAGCTCCACACCCTGAGCTTCAAGTAAGTGCTGGACGGAGCTCCCAACACACCCGCCCTACTGCTTGCTTCCCTGTCTGGGAGAAAGTGGCATAGACAGCTATTTCTGCCCCGAGAAAGAGAAGATGAGTTTGTGGCAGGGTGCCGAGCTCCAGTCCTGCCCCTCACTGCTGGGTGGCCCTGGGTAAGTCAGGGCACCCTCTGAACCTGATTTCGTCTGCCCGTGGCAGGGAGGGTTAGAAACCCCACACAGCCATATTGGCATCAGCTCGGCTCCATAAATAAACAGCACAAGGAAAAAACATTGAGTCTCTCTCTCTCTCTCCTCTCTCTCTCTCTCTCTCTCTCTGTGTGTGTGTGTGTGTCCTGTGAGGCCAGAAGGCCTCAGCAGATCCCTAGGACCTACTTGTGGGTGCTGGGAGCCAAACTCAGGTCCCCTGGAAGAGCAACCAGTGCTCTTAGCCACTGAGCCATCTCTCCAGCCCCACAAAATGAAACTGTCACTCAGTTTTGATAGTGAAATCCAGAGGGCACAGGCCCTAGAAATTGTGAAAAGCCAACAATTTTGTTTGTTCTGTTCTTTTCCTTCTTGAGACAGGGTATTGCCACTTAGCCCAGGCTGGCCCAGAACTAATTATGTAACCTAGGCTAGCCCTGAACTTTCCATCCTTCTTCGTACACTGCCTAAGTGCCGGGATGGCCACACCCTACTCCAAGGCCAGCAATAACGAGCTTCCTTTTCTAGGCGGCCTCCATCTCTGAGGCAGGAGAGTGGGTGGTCCATGCTGTGGCAGAGGGTGTAACATGGAGGGAGGAAGAAAGGGAAGGGATTTTAGTGACTTCTTAAGTGAAATTAAAATCAGTTTTCAGAAGCTCGATTACACAGTGCAATTTCTGCAGACCATTTCTAAGGTCCCCAGCCTCCCACATACTCGGGAGCAGCGCTGTCCCCTAGCTGGCTAGTGAGAACGGTGCTGCGGAGACATCACGGTGGGTTGTGTCGGGGCTGCTGGCTTCCCTGGACTCAGTCCACCCTGGTGCTTTCGAGGCCTGTTGACCCCCAGGACTAATTGATGGAGGATGTTTGGGCACGGGGAAGGGACCCTGACAACAGCCCTATAAACAACAATCCACCAGTCAGCTACCAGCTGCTACTACCCAAGTTATCCACGCAGGGTTGGTGTGGATCAGGGTTGGGTCCAGGATCCCAGCTAACTGTTCTGGAAACCCGTGAGGATGTCCCATGACAGCAAAGGATGCCACGGGCAGGCGTGCGCAGGAGCTGGGGTTTCCAGGGACCGGAAGACAACAGATGGGCCTGGTCCTCAGAGCAAAACTCTGGTCTTGATGGTGACAGGCTCTCCAGGTGGTGACAATTTATCTTATTTCAAGCCTAGATTATGAGGTTTTTGCTCTTGTCTTTTTGAGACTGGGTCTCATGTAGCCCAGGCTGTCCTTGGACTCCCTCCTAGCTGAGGGTAGCCTTACATTTCTGGCCCTCTCTCCTCCCTGGAGCTGGGATTACAGATGTGCTGGGTGTGGTTCCCAGGGCTCTACCCACTGAGCCACACCCCCAGCCTTGCTGTGCTTTTTTTTTAATGTATGCTGAACTTCCCAGAAAATGCACTGACTGGAGAAAGGAAGGGACCAGAACTGCCTTTCTTTTAGTTTAGACCTCACATGCCAGGACTGTGGCACAGCCAACAACCTGTCTCTGTGTCTGTCCCTGTCCCACTCTCTGTAGAGTGTGAACACCTGGCAGCTCAGTGGCCTTTTTGTTATCATTTTTGTGGGCAGACATTTGCATATGCAAATGAGCACACATATACCTCACCTCCTTGAAATTCCCTGTTCCCACGAAGTGAGGCTTAAAAAAAAAAGTTTTATGTGTAAAAAATGTGGATTTTTTTTTGTTTTTGAGACAGTCTCCTTATGCAACCCAGGCTAGTCTCAAATCTGTGATCCTCCTGCCTCTGCTTCCTGAGTGCAAGTCTACTATATACAAATGTACAGTCTGATGACCCCCGAGGGGATGAGTCAAGAAAGTCTCCACAGATGGAGGGACCTGTGGCTGGGTGTGGGAAGCCACAGGGCCTCTGTGCCCATGATCCCTCTGAGCTCCTGCCCTTATTCTGCACTCCCAACATGTCTGAATTCTCACATATCTGTTGTGTACACTGGACCCCATAGGCTGCTCCTGCTTCAGGCCCAGGTACTTCTCTTCCAGCCTGCAGCCAAGTGACACACACACACACACACATACAGAGAGAGAGAGACAGAGAGAGAGACAGAGAGAGAGAGAGACAGAGAGACAGACAGAGAGAGAGAGAGAGAGAGAGGATGCTCTTTTCTGTCTTGCTCATGGTTGAGAATTTTCACAGCATCATTTTGACATAGCGTTCCGGAAAACACATCCAGCTAAACCATGTTTTTCTGTGATAGAGACGTGTCACCTTCCCAGCACTGCAGCATGTACGATGACAGCCAATATTTGTCACTCAGAGATGAACCCAAAAAAAAAAGAGTAAGAAAATTTAGTGAGGAAGGAAGCAACAGGCAAACTGCATGTGCTCCCTTGCTCATTTTCATTCACCGACACTGCTGGGTGGGCGGCCGTGGACTCAGCTGCCCACATTTCTTCCTCAGAGACTATCAACAAATAAGGTAACCTCAGCCCATGACAACAGCCTCAAGGGAAGCCAGTGATGGAGGAGGGAAGCAAGCGGGCAGAATATGGCTGTGACTCATCCACCCCTTCCATCAACACGTAGGGAGACAATGGCCTCCCAGAGTAAGGATGCGTCCTGCCTCCCTTGCAGCTAGAAAACACCACGTGACTCTGATTGGCCTTACAGGAGACGTGAGTGGATGAGTGCAGCTGGGTTTGTCCTTAACACTGTGTTGTCTACTTCCCTCTCTTCCTCCCAGCTGGGGACTTTCTCTAAGACTTACGTGCACTTTGTTTGCTTGGATTTTGGTCTTTGAGACAGGGTTCATGTAGCCCAGGTTAGCCTCAAACTTTCTACAGAGCCAAGGGTGACCTTGAACTTTTAATCCTCCTGCCTCAACCTCCTAAATATTAGGGGTGTATCACTATACTCAGTTCAATGGCTTCCTTCCTGGGGATTGAACTCAAGGCTTCATGCATGTCATCAACTGAGTCATATTGCTCAGCACCTCCCCCCTTTAAATTTTTTTTGAGACAGAGTTTTTCTCTGTAACAAGCCCTGGCTGTCCTCAACTCACTTTGTTGACCGAGATGGCCTTGAACAGAGATCTGTCTGCCTCTGCCTCCCGAGTGCTGGAACTAAAGGCATGCACCACCACTTTTGGGGAGCATGGGGGCATTGGGAACTCACGAGCCACTTCCATCTCGTCTAACTGGACACTGGGATGTTTGCTCAAGGCTCCCAGGGCTGGTCCGGGAGCTGAGGAACCCACGTATGTGTGAGAGGAAGTGAGGAGGGAGGTCCATGCAGAAGGCAGGGAGAGCACAGGCATGCAAACACAGACACAGCTGCCCGAGGGTCTACGGGGAAGCAAGGTTCCACTGCCTCTTGCCCAGCGTCACACTGGGGACGAGGCTTACTGCGCCTGCCCAGAGTGTCCCAGACAGCCACCAGCAGGCAGAGCTGGCCATTGGAGTGAATCTGCTGTAGGTGCCAGTCTTGGGGACTCCCTGAGGCCAGATGGAGTCCCTGACTCCTGTCCTTGTACCCCGCCCTGGCTGTTCCTATGGATGTCTATTCTTTGCTATTTGAGGCATACTCCTTTAAAGAACCCATGCTCTGACTACTTTCCCACACCCACTGCCCTGGCCCATGCCACCTACATCTCCTGCAGAGACCACTGTGTCTCTCTCTTGTGTCCCTGCATCCCTTTCATCTCTATGGCCCACGCTCTCCTCAGAACCAGTACACATGAAGTTCATCCCAGGACTCAGGAGATGGAGAGAGGAGCATCAGATGTCAAGGGTCAATCTTGGCTACATGGAGAATATAAAGCCACCTGGGCTATGAGACCCTGTCTCAATAAACTAACTAACTAACTAACTAACTAACTAACTAACTAACTAACTAAC
>NW_026596234.1:10871454-10922919 GCF_907164565.1 Psammomys obesus | reverse complement strand
AACTAACTAACTAACTAACTAACTAACTAACTAACTAACTAACTAACTAACTAACTAACGCCACTTTACCCTCATCTACCCTGTGAGTTTCTAAGAGTTTCAAAGCCCTTGGCTGATTTTTTCATGGCAAAAAATGACTGCTTCTCATACTTGCATGTGGGGTTCCTGAGCGGAGGGGTGTTTCACAAACCCAGGAAGCAGCTCCAGCCCAGGCTCCACCTGCACAGAGCACACGCTCCCTAAATGCTCACTCTGTGAGTGAGTACACAAGGCTTGTCCCAGTGGCAAAGGTGAACCACCTCAGACTTGACAGCTGGGGGTGTTTTCAGGTGTGTGGGTGAAGTGGTTGTTAAGGACCGACACTGGGCCACACCCTTTGCACAGATGTGAAGCTGAGACCCAGATGGAAAGGAATGGGCGCAGTCGTGTAGCCCAGCCACACAGCCAAAGCCATGCCACAGCGGCCCTGCCATCACCGTCCCCAGCTGGGCCCCATGCATCCTGCCTCTCCTAGACACTTGCCCTTCCTTAGAAATGGTACTGCTCAGTTTTCCAACAGTCCCCTTCAGAGCCCTGCTCAGGCTCAGCCTCCCCCCACCCACTGCTACACTTTTGGAGAAGGGGGAGGGAGAAAAGCCTCCACCTTCTCCTTTGGGCTTCAGGGGTGTGGTGGTGAGAGCTGAGTCTCCTGCTGCCCTAGAACAGGGTGACCCAGTCCAAAGGTCCCTCTGTTCCAGCTTCTCCCTGCCTATACCACACACCCCCCTCCCAGCAGGGTGAGTCGCAAGGGACAAGCTCTCCTTGAGCCTGGCTCCACATTTCAAATGGGATGGAAGCCATGGCACCACCAGAAAACAGACCAGGACATCTCTCCTTGCTGTTGCTAGCTATCTGCGGCCACAGCTTAACCATCTACTATATGAATTTTCCAAAGTGCTTTTGTGTTTTCTGGACCAGGGAGCAGGGTGTGAAATATGCTTCCTGTCCAGCAGCACGGGTTCTTGCTGACAGCATCGATTTATGTCTCTCGTTTGCAAAACACACTGTCAGTTCGCCCCATCTCTGCAAACCCTACCAGAGAGAACTCTCCACAGGCCCACTGTGGGACAGGACAAAGCAGGTGGAGGCCACAGGCCAGCCACCCTCGGGGGAGGTGGCACCTGTGTGTGGGGGAGGGGCTCTTGGGGCTCAGTGATGGGATCTCTCTATAATCTTCAGCTGTTTCCCGTTCTAAGGCCCTGGCAACTCCTCTTTTGGTTTTTCTAAGCAAGATGTCAGGATAGGGAAACAGATTCCAGCCTTTAGTGAAAATAATGGGCCGTGTCAGAGCAAGGGCGCCGGGCGCCAGCGCCACACAGGGTGAATTATGGCTGGCCCCGGGGTGGGGGAAGACAGCAGGGTGGGCGGGTGACAGAGGCTGTGGGAGGGATGAGAGAGAGGGCAAGAGAGAAAGGCAAAGCCAGAAAGAGAAACAAGATGAAGGGAGAAAAGGAGGAAGAGGAAAAGAGAAAGAAGTGGGGAGGGAGAGGGAGGAGGATGAGGAAGAAGAAGAAGAAGAAGAGGAGGAGGGGGAAGAGGAAGAAGAGAGGACCAAAGGAGAAAGGAGTCAAGAGACAAAGAGAGAGAGGAAGGAAGGGGGAGGAAAAAGAGAAGTGAGGAAGAAGAGGGGAGGAGGGAAGATGTCGAGTCAAAACTGTTTCCATTTGGCCTTGCTCTGGCCTCCTCTGACCTCTCCTTCCAGAGAACCTATGACTTTTTCTCCAACATCTAATCTCACCACTCTTTTGCTGTAGAGCCTTCCAAGGGTCCCCAGTGACTTCAGGACAAATGCTCCTCTTTACAGTGACTGAGGACCTGGAGGATCTGACTCCTGCTAACCCTCCTTTCACAGCCTCCTCCATCTCTTCCCTGGGCTGTGCCCAGTTCCTCCTGCTGAGTGAACCCCAGCTCTGCCCACCTTCAAGATCTGATTAAATACCTCTGGAGTGGGGGGGGCAGGGCTGACGTCAACTAGTAAGACCCCTTTCTGGTGCTTATAGTTCAGAGCCTGGGAGAGGAAGGTGGAAGACATGGAGGCCATGTCAGGTGGCTCCTGGTAGATGCAGAAATGCAAGATACCTAACTACAGCGAGCCTTGAGCTTCTGGAGGTCTCAGCCCCAGGCTGTCTGGAGCCTCCACGGGGCACTGGGCGCTGGCTCAGAACTTCTAGGGAACAGATTGCTGTCCTTTTGCTCAGGCTAGTGACCACTAGAAGGAGAGATGGGGTGGGGTGAGGCTGGAGGTGGGTGGAGAAGAGAAGGCAAGAAAGCCAGAGAGCTGGAGGATCCTGAGCCTCACGAGCCCCCGTTCCCTCTGGTTGAGATGACCAGGGTAGTGGGAGATGAGAGCCCCCCACTGAAGCCTGTGGGGGCTGGGCTGGGGGCAGGAGTATGCATCTGAGTTCTGTGGCAGCGAAGAGCCCCTTCTTGCTTGGGCAGGCACTGAAGAAACATCTGGAAAATGAAGCGAAAGAACGCCTCCAGTCTCGCTAGCCACACGTGCCTCCTGACATGCAACAGCCTCGTTCATCAAATTCGTGGCTCCTCGTGGCCCACTTGTCCTCCAAAGGCCCATCTTGCCTCTTCCTTTGGGAACTACCCGTCAGCCCTGTTCCATGGCAGCCTTAGAGGCCTTTGGGCTGCTTTCCTACTACACGAAGCTCGCTGCTACCCAGGAGCCTTTGCATTGCCGTTTCCACTATGGAGAATTACCCCCCACCTCCCACTCAGTGATGGCGTTAGGCAAGCCACAGTTTCCAGAAAGCAGGTGGGGCATATCAAAGGGCACACCACACTTTCCATAAGTTTCTTAATTAAGATCAGGAGTAAGATTATTCTCTCCAGGGTTGGGGAGATGGCTCAGAGGTTAAGAACACTGGCTGCTCTTCTAAAGGTCCTGAGTTCAATTCCCAGCATCCTCATGGTGGCTCACAACCATCTATAATGAGATCTGGTGCCCTTTTCTGGTGGGTAGGCCGAACACTGTACATGTAATAAATAAATAAAATAAATCTTAAAAAAAGATTATCCTCCTCAGTGTCCTTTAGTCAAAGAGTTTGGAAACAGGCTCTGTGTTCATCATGGCTGACATTAAAACTCATCGTGGAATACTATGCAGCTGTAACAGAGAAGGGTGTGTTGTGATGAGCATACACAGAGAACATGCTCTCAGTTGTCCAGCTAGCAAACAAAACCAGGTGAGGACCATACAAACACAGGCTCCAACTCTGGCAAAAACAGAAGAAAAACATGTATGTATGTGGGCTTGTTAGCGCATGAACATACTATTTCTGAGAGGTTTCCTAAACTGGTGCCAGTGTCTGCCTCTGAGGAGGACCAGAGCTGGGGTGAAAGAGCACTTCCCCTCATGTGACCTTTGAGCACTCTGACTTTCCAACAGTGAACTATATTCGCCATTCAAAACCCAAGGCTGCAGTATTTTTAGAATTTCGACCTTATCTCTAAATGGGCCGCAGTTGCGAGTACAAACATCAGCAGAGTGATGGCGTGTAAAAAGGCTCCTGTATCCATCACCAAGTCACTCCCAGAGACCAGCACAGAGCAGAGGACGAAGACACCTTCATCCACAGAATCCACCCACTGTCTGTCTTGTGGCTTGACATTTGTGCGGACTGGCTGGACCTGGCATTTCAAATGCACCAACCCGAGAGGTGTTTTCTTGTTTCTTTCTACGTTGATCAATATGCCAGGAGCTGCGGAAAGTAGAAGTGTTCCAAGCGTCTCCTATGCTGAGGGACCCTCCCCCTGCTTTCCTCAGGGAGGAGGGAGGCCGAGTTCTCAGGAGGCAAGACAGCCGCATGCCCACATTTAGCCTCCCCCAGGGGACAGTGATAAATTTGCCAAGGGCACAGGGCTTCGGGGCCTGCTCCTGGGAACGTGGTTCTGAGTGAGTGTGGGGAAAAGGTGCCCACCCCTGGCACTCAGCCAGGGCCTGGATCTGGTCCTGAGTCCAGAGCCCACGTGTTTTGCCCTCCACATCAAAGTGAGAACCGTTGACCTGACTGTGACTGTGGGCTGACCTGATCCAAGGTGGGAGTCTCCCGCCAGCCGGGGGAAGGCAGAGATGCTAAGAAATGTCTTGTCTACTTGGCAGCATCACCTAGCCCTTCTGTCTCCGCAACCCAGTTGCCTGAACCTAAACTGACGTTCAGTACCACCAGCCTCTCAGGGGAAGTGGTGGTGCTGGGCTGGCTTCCTACTGTCCAGATATACTGTCCTGGCCCTGCCACCCCCCAGAGCTGAGGAATGGCTTACACAGTATTTCCAGTGATCTCAGAGTCACCCCAGGAAGCTGTGTGCTCTGATAGGAGCCTCTGGTCCAGCCACTGGCTGCGGCAGCCCCGATGAGACTGGTGACAAGAGGACACTCCCGAGACACCAGTTCTGAGACTCGGCACACCAGTGGGCCGCCAGCCTGGTTTCTGAAAGCATCCAGGAGGCACCTACCTCTTAGCACTTTCTGGTGAGCCTGAGTATGACCACAGCCATCTGGAGGGACCCATTAGAACCCACAGCAGGTCCCCACTGCTCCCATCTCTCACCGTACTCAAGGCAAAAGCCAGAACCTTCACACGCCTCCCAACCGCTGCGTGCCTGGCTCCTCTTCGTTAGATGCTCCTCCTCAGCTCCCCTCGCCGCTGCCATCCTGACCTCCGCTGGCTCCCGAAACACAAATGCAGCTTCAGGGCCTTTGCACCTGCTGGACCCTCTCCTACAACCCTCTGCCCTCAGACCTGTCCTCTCCTCTCCTCACTTTCCATTTTCTGCTGTCCCAGGACAGCTTCCCTTGACTGGTCCGTTTTGTCCGTTCCCCTGTCCCTTAGTCCCCACATGTCACATCTACAGTCAGGTATTATATATCAAACTGGATCTTATTATTTGTCTACTGGTTTTTGAGAGAATGAACCTCCATGAGCCCCGGGTCTCTCCCTAGGTCTTCGATGCTCGGCCCTCAAACGCCTAGCAACCGTCCAGTGAAGCAATGGTCTGATGAAGAGCAGGTGTTGAAAGATTTCTTGGAATAGCTGGGAAGACAGCTTGGATGGTAAGGTGCTTGTGGATCAAGTATGAGGACCTGAGTTCGAGCCCGAGAACCCACAGAAAAGCTGGGCACGGAGGCTTGTGTCGGGAGTCCCAGTACCAAGGAGGTGGAAACAGTAACCCCCAGGGCTCCCTCACCCGGCAGCCTCACTGAATAGGTGAGTTCTGGTTTCTGTGAGAGACTGTCTCAGAAACTAAGGTGGAAGAGTGACTAAGAAAGTCACTTGGCCTTGACCTCTGACCTTCACATACGTGTGTGCACATGCACACACACACACACACACACACACACACACACACATACACACACACACACCAGTAGACTCTGGGCTCCATGCTTCCTGGCTCTGTGGTCTCTGTCTTTCTCCCTTTCCCTCCCTCCTCCTCCTCTTTCTCCCTGTCCATGTGTCCAGGTGACTGCAGGAATGACGTTCCTTAGTTAGAACACTTCCGTGGCTGGAGATAAAGTCCACCATTTCCTCATTTCCTCAAGGCTGTCAGTCAAAGAGCCGAGGTGATTCCAAGGGAGCCGTGTAGAGCGAGCTCCGCTGGGACTTAGGGCTTTCGGGGAAACAGGAGGAAGGCAAAGGCTGTCTCAGTAAATTGCCTCAGTGAGGCTTTCCCTCAGGCTGGCTTCCCCTTCCAGGAAAGACTCAACATTTTATCATGTGGAAAATAACTCTCCAGAGCGATAACGTGAAGGTCAACACGGCTGTGACGGGCATGGCGCTGTGTGGAGGACACTGTGTGCCTTTTTACTCAAACCTCCACCGTCTTCAAATATTGTCCCTGCTTACCAGAAAAGGAAACTGAGGCTTGGAGAGGTGAGGTGCCTTCTCCAGTGTCCCACAGACTTGAAGAGGGGCATTACCTTGAAAGCATCCTCACCCTCCCATGGTTAAAGCCAGAGCCCTGGGCCGCCATGCGCACCGTGGCCCTCTCTGAGTAGACACAGCTGGGGCTGGCAGGAAGGTCTTGGATTCTACAGACTCAGCCTTCTGGGGGACAGAGAAAGGACAATGACCAGCAGCCAAGGTGCTGACGACCTTGGGTTGCCTTTTCCTCTGCCCACCAGGCAAGATGGACTTGGCGCTAGCTGTCTTTAACCACCGTGGAGCGCTGAGGCATGTCCTGACAGCCTTGTGGTCTGTCAGTCCTGTGGAACGCCACCCTTCCACACCTGATTCCTTCCTTGACTTGAACCTGTAGACACAAGAGCATCAGGACCAGAGACCCGCATGGACTCTGGTCTCTCTTCCCCTTTATTCCGACTCAGAAACTGATGCTTACCATAGGTGACTACTGTGGTATTTTGCTTTTATGAGCTGTCTAAGAATAGCACCGTAAAGGTCTCGGTGGACCGGCGCTCACCTGGCCAAGGGCAGGGGAACACGACAGTAGGCACATGGACATGAGGTCACTTTAGGAATGTCCTTAAGTTAATTGTGGTGGCAGCTGCTCAATTCTGTAAACTTACAAAATCCACTGATGCATAGACTCAAAATGAAGCAGTTGTGTGCTGATGAATTATACCTCTAGCCAGATGGGGGGGGTGCACACCTGTCATCCCAGCTGCTTGACCTGCTGACTGCAAGTTCAAGGCCCATCTGGGCTATTGAATAAACTCACCCAAAGGCTTGAATGAGTTCAAGGCTTTCGTGAGATTCTGTCTCAAAATGAAAGGTAAAATGCGAGACGGGCTGCAGCTCCGTGGTAGAGCGCTAGCCTAGCACACACAAAGCCCTGAGTTCAAAATCTAGTAGCTTCTCTTGCCCCGGAAAGAACCAGGGGATGTGAGAGGAAAAGGAGGCTGGAGGCTGGGGTGTGGTTGCCTCCCTGGGACATGTTAGGATGATAGGTGTATGTTGGCTGGAAGGGGTTAGACCTGTGACATACAAGACCTACAGCAGCGAAGGAGTAAGGGTGATGGCAACAGCCACGCCCCCTCAACCCCATACCCTGCCAGAATGGCTCTTATCACAAGATGGCATGTGCTTGTCCAGAGCCCTGTGGGGAAGTGTTGGGGGCCAGCTCCCGTGGATTTCCCAGTCTGTGTCTCTCCTGAGCCTCCTCTGGGTTGTCTGGTTATCAAGCAGCCTGGGCAGACTGAGCCAGCATGTCGTTTGAGACCATAGACAAAAAAGGCATCTTTGTTGCCGGACACACCTGGAGAGGGGGTTTCCTAGCCCTGGGGGATCCCCAGCTGTGTGTGCTGGGTCCCTGTGGACTACTCTGCATGGATTTTGAGCACAAAGGAAAGCAACCGAAGACCCTTCATCTTGCACCCAGGAAGCTGCAGTCTTCCACCAGCCAGCTGGGTTCTCAAGGCCTCGGTCTGTCAGGATACACCTCCCGCCCAAGCTACAGAGCAGCGCTCAGAGGCCCAGAGAGTCTGAGCCTCTTATCCAGGATCACACAGCCACGTGGGGGAAAGTGCTTGCTGTGCGAACACAAGGACCCGAGTTCAGATACCCAGAATCCAGGTGCAAGGCTGAGGGCGGTGGCATATGCCTATAATCCCCATGCTGGGGAGGCAGAGACAGGCGGATTATTAGGTCCCACTGTCCAGCTAGCTTACTCTAATTTGGGAGCTCCAGGTTCATTGAGAGACCCTATACCAAGACATAAGGTCGAGGGGCTGGCAAGATGGCTCCTTGGGCAAAGGTGCTTGCTGCCAAGCCTGGTTACTTGAGTTCAACCATCAGGGTCCATGTGGTAAAAAGAGAGTAAACTCTTGCAAGTTGACTTTTGATCCCACACTCATGCCATGATGTGTGTGCCTCCTCCCACAAGAATTAAATAAACATTAAATAAAAACCTCTGTTAAAAAATAAGGTGGAGCGTGACTGAGGAAGACACCCAACATCCATGTGTGATACCCACTCAAACATGCACACATGTGCTTGTCCGTGTGTGTGTGTGTGTGTGTGTGTGTGTGTGTGTGTGTACAGAAAACCAGCGGCAGGTCTGGGGCCACGCCCCAAGCAGAGATGAGAGCAGCTAAGAACAGCAGCATCTAAAGGTCCCAGTGGTACCCAGAAGGTCACACCTCAGCATCCCAACTCCTGCCCCCTCCAGAAGCCGCCTGTCCCCACATCCGGCTGCTGGGTTTGAGCAGCCAATTTGGGATGACCGTGATATATTTAACGGTGAGTCACGCTCTCCCCCGGCAATCAGCAGTGGCTGGGGAGGATGCAGGAGCATCTCTGGGAATCCATGCCCGAGGGTCGCCATGGCAACCCCACCCGAGTTGCTTGCCAGCAGCTGGGATGCCAGTACCTAACGAAGGCAGAAATAGTCTCAGAGGCTGAGTGCGGCCAAGGATGGGAGCACCCGTTGCAGCATTCTATCGGGGCACAGGGGCAGCCAAGGATGGGAGCAGAGCAGGGTTGCAGCATTCTAGGGGGGTTCGGGGGCTGACTGTGAGTGGTGAGGTTGGGTGGTTAGGAGTCTCCAGACCAGGGTCTTTGATGCTGTCTTGGAGTCCCTGGCTTGCTGGGATGGACACATTGCTGTGAGCAATGGTGAGCGAGAGCCATCGCTTCTGCCTTTGACACCTAGGGTGTCTGCATTCTCACCACCTCCCAACACTCACAGAGATCCCCTCTCCACATATAGGCTCAAGTCAAGCCTCATACAACCCGCAAAGACTGACAGACACCCGCACAGTCACCTTTCTGAAGACTTCAGAACCTAGGAGGCGCTGGGCACACCCACACACCCTGTCACATATAAATGTTCCTGTGAAAGCAGTTTGGAGTTCATCCATCCCTTCGTCCATCCAGCCATACACCCATCTGTCCATCCGTCTGTCCATCCGTAGGTAATCCTTACAGTTGTTCATTCTCAATTCAAATCAGGTCCTGGGGGCCCTGCCCAGAAATGGACTTTCCATTATTTTACCCTCATCTCCTTCCACTCTCACTGCACTAAAGCCCAAAAGCCTGATTGCTGCCTTCAGACAGAGAAGTGCTGGCTTGCCTCAGGGCCTTGGCATAGTCTCTTCTATCTGGAAAACTCTCCCCTCAGATAGCCGCAACCTGACTCCCTCACTCTGTTTAGGTCCCCATTCCAAAATGCCACCTTCTAGAGATACATAATCAAGACTGCTATTGAAAGCAGTTGCCAATCTAACCTAAGAGATATAGCCCGTACATAGGTATATATGTACTTATGTATATATGTATGTATATATGTACATATGTATATCATAATACACATGCGCATATACATACATACATAAACACATATATAAAACACGATACATATGTGTATGCCTTAGTTTCTGCATCTGTAGCAAGGAGAAGGAGAAGTTAAAAATGGTGCCTGGTGTTTGAGTCTATTCCCACAGGTAAGCTTTGCTTCAGTGTTTCAAAAAAACTTGTACTAACTGTTACCATTCACATATTTAGGAAATTACATTTTAAACCCCTAATTTTTTTACTTCAAGTTTTGAAAGAGTGAGCTACATGTAGACTTCCTGTTGGTTCACCAAAATCCCTGTGTGGTCTTCCTCCTCTGTTCATGGAGCCGGCCTCCAGGAGACTGTTTGCAACCCCATTCTCAGGTCTGAGGGGTGGAGGGCCATGGCTGGAGACGATGGAGAATGTGTTGGCTCAGGGCCGAGGGATGCGGGCAAGACCTTGCCCACTTCACTGCACACAGCCTGTGTCTTCCTGTGGTTTCCAATCCCAGGGACTAACTTGCATACGGAGCAGTCATCTGAACGGTAAAGTACTCAGGAGGAGCCTGGTGAGCGGGACACAGCAGTCACAAGCTAAGAAAGAAGGAAGGTCTGGGGAGAGTGGGTCACTCAGCTTGGCTCACCAGGAAGGAAGGGCTCTTTGCTGAAGCGTGAAAGACTTCAGGCCATGCTTGGAGTTCAAGTTTCTGACTCTCACTGGTCTGAAGAAGGCTCCACCCAAGGGGGTATCTCCACCCTTCCCCAAGACTTCCACGACAATGATGTTTGCTTCAAGCAGGCATCAGCTTAGTGCAGCCCCACCTACAGGCACTCTATGGACACCTGCTGTTTCCAGCAGCTTCACCTTCTTCACCCTCTTCAGTTGGAGCCTCCCCTCCCTGTCTTCAGGAAACAGCTCCAGAGGTGGGTATGGACCAAACCTGCCTGGTCAGAACCTTCAGGATATTGGTTCAGGGGTCCCTCCAGGCCCATGTGTACCAGACAGTACTGTGACAGAGCCACTGGCACCACTATGATAGTTGGATGCAGCCTGGGGCTGCAGGGAGGTATCCTCACTGGCCTTGACAGTAAAAGCCAATGCAAAGGAGACAAGGGCCAAAGACTGAGGAAACGGAATTAGCACACGGAATTAGTGTAACCTGAAAGCCTGGATTCAGCCATGTTTGCAGCCATTAGCCATGGGCTTCTAGTTCTTTAAGGCAGCCATTCACTGTCCTTGCCCTTCCCCCTTCAGTTCGTTGGAAGTGATTTTATAGACAAAGCTAGGCTTTCTAGGTGGCAGCGTTGGGTGACAATGATCCAGAGGCATCAGCACACTGAACACGTCCTGGGATTTCCAGTGAGTAGCTGGAGTGAAAAGGTGCTGGCTGTGTCACGTGACACTAGGATCCACAGGGGCGTGAGTGGCTTTGCCAGGTGGCATCAATTTTATCCAGGGGTAATCTACAGAACAGTCTGGAGGAAGGAAGGGGATGTAACCAGAATTGGAGGTGGTGTGAAGACTGGCTCAGGATTCTCTCGGGGTCATCCTCCCCCGAGGCTGGGGTGCACGGGATGGCGGTGGGGTGGTATCTGCCGACAGCGGTCTCAGATCCCGGAGCCCCACCCTAGCTGGTTCATAATAACAGTGTTTGCAGCAGAGACATCCCAGGTCCCCTGCCGAGGATCACTCAGCTACCCTCTCAGGGAGAAAACAGAAAGCCGTGGGTTTCGTGCACTATTTTGAGCCCTGCCCACGTCTTTGTTCTTTGTGAGTACACTCCCAGGGTGCCCTTGCTCAGCTCTGGCCAGGTGTAGCTCACCAGGCCTGGCTTCATTGTAGAGACTGACTAACGGGTGGTTACTACGAACCCCGTGGGGCCAAGGGTGCTCTCAGAAGGTGCCAGAGCAGGTGCTGGTGACCGAGCGAGCAGATAGCTCATCCCAGGTCACGTGACCACCCATCCCCATGGCTGCCTGCCCCAGCTGCTCCAGAAGCACCACCCAGGATGCCACACAGAAAGGGGTGGCTTGTGCTGTATTTGACCCCTGCACCCCTTCAGCCCAGTAGGCTGAGAGGAAGGAGGATTCTCCTGATTCTGTGTGGGCCCAGCCCAGATTTTCAAGTGGCACGGCTGAGGCAGGAAGAGAAAGCAGGTTTGCTCGGGATGACGGAGCACTGGCCACAGCCATGGCCTGAAAAGACCGGAACATAGGTCAAACCTCGGGGGCATTTCTTCATTTGCATTTGCTGCCGAAACGCCATGTCCTGGTAAACAAGCATGGCTGTGATGAATGTGCATGAGACAGATGAATAGCATCTCTACCGCTGTGTTTGGATTCTGTCTTCATGAAAACATAGATTTAGAGACATTTAGTTGCCTAGTTGAGATCACCCTGCTCGGAGAAGTAGAAGTAAGATTTGACTCTATGCTGAAGGCTTGGGACATTTCTTAGAAGCTTGATAGAGAAGAAGAGACCTTGGGAGAGCCTACCTGTGAGGCGACAGTCTTGACTTGCAAGGATCACTCACAATTGAATCATACTGCAAAGTTTGATTCACCAAGTACACAAAATATTAAATATAAAATATTTCTGTACAGTCCAGTGATCTGCTGCTAAATAAATGGAAACACTGAGAGAAACAGCAGTGGACCCATTCATCCACCCGTCTGTTCACTCACTCACCCATCCAGTCAATACCCATCCACACACCCATCTAGCCACCATCCAGCTGTTCACCCACCCACCTGTCCACTCACCTTTCTCTCCACCCACCCATCCATCCATTCACCCACCCATTCATTTACTTATCGTTTACCCATCCAAGCATTCATCCAACCACCAATCTATCCACAAACATCCACCTATCCATCATCCATCCATCCACTCACCCAACTATCGACCCATATGTACACATCCATCCACCCATCCATCCATCCACCCACCCACCCATCTACTCTCCCATTTATCCATCCATCCATCTACCCAGGAACCATCTATCCACCCTGTCACCCATCTGTTGACCCATCCACCACACATCTCTTTACCTATCAATCCACCATCCGTTCTATTTACCATCATCCAGTCATATATTCATTTATTTTTCCATTCACCCATTCATGCATTTCTCATTTATTGGATCCATGTACTGAACAACAATCCTTACTGAAAGCCTGCTCTGCACCAGTGTTTATTGCCACTGGGAAGAGAGGATAAAGAAGACCTTTGTCACCATGAACTCACAGTCCAGTGGGAAACCGGTCACAGCACATATAAGTGTATCTGTAACTGAGACAGACACCTCTGAAGAAAAGCCTAGAATAACATGAAGAAAAAATGCTCACTCTGAGTGTAGGGAGAGCTCTCTGAGGAAGGTGATGTTAAGATGAAATCTAAAGTATGATTTACGATCTACCAGTCAGGAAAGATTTTGGCTTACAAATTAGAGGAATGAGTAAAAGGCATGGGATTTGGTATCCCATACAACACAGTCCCGTCTCTGAATTCTCTGCCCTCACTCTGTTCCAGGCTGCTTCTCCTCCTGAACCCAGCATGGCTGTCACTGCCTTCACAGGAAAGTATGCCTTGTTCAAGGGAAGGAAGCAAAGAGCCTCTCCTCCTCGCTCCCCAGAATCCCTCAGCAGCCCTGACTGTGGTACCACAGGGTCACACTGATCACCACTGGCTACTACAAATCCTCTGGTAGTTCTCACTTAGGGTGAATGTGCCCTTCAGACACATTTGAAGGGATTGTTTTAATCCCCCTTTCTCCCTTGGCATGTGGTGGGAGGAGTCAGGCTGTGGTAACACATCCTCTAACTTATAGAGCTATTCTTCACTGAGAACATCTAGCCACGGATGATAGCAAGGTTGAGATGCTTTACACTGGTCATAGTTAGCTCCTGAGAGTGCGCAGCCAGCCTAGGAGGCAGCCCTAGCTCCACCCCTCCAGGCAATGAGGTAAGAGTGATGAGCATGGAGGTGTGGACAAGCCCACCACTTATTTTCTCTTCCAGGAAAACAGGCAGCCACTGAGGTAGGGACTTCCCCAGATATTTTATTCTTCTGTTCCCATCCAGGTACAGTCACCAAAGTTCCTCAAAACATCATTGTCAAAGGGACCAAGTGCAGACCCACTCTTGATAATAAGGTGCCAACTCCAAAGCTTCAGCAAATCACACAGGGAAGGCTGGAGACAAAGATTTTGGGATGAGCTTAAAAGAATGACAGTCATTGGGCACGGTGGCTCACTTCTTTAATCCTAGAACTCAGGAGGCAGAGGCAGGTGGATCTCTGAGTTCAAGGCCAGCCTGGTCTACAGAGCAGTACAGCCAGGGCTACAGGGGAAAACCCTGCATTGAAAAATAAATGAGAGAAACAGAGAAGGAGAGGGAGAGCGAGAGGGAGAAGGGGAAAAAGAGAAAGAGAGAGATAATATAACAGTTATGAGAAAGATCCCATCCAGAAATCATCATACTAATGGGGAAACTGAGGTACAAAGAAGAGGAGACCTCCTTTCAGTGTCACTCAACAAGAAGAGACAGGTACAGGTTAGATCCAAGTGGCCCTTCCATAACCTATGACCAGGATCTGCTGCTGCCGGTGTGTGTGTGTGAGATAGGTGGGTATGCATGCAGAGGTCAGAGGGCAACCTTTTTCAGGTGCCAGGTGCTGTCTGTTTTGTTTTTGTTTGAGACAACACCGTCAGTGGTCTGGGGTTCATTGACTAGGTGTCTGTCCACCCTACCCCAGTCACCCATCCTGTCTTTACCTCCCCAGCGTTAGAATTATGGGGATGCCCCAGAACACACAGCTTTTTGGCTGGGATCTTTGTACTTGTGAGGCCAGCGCGTCCCTGCCTAGGGCTTTTTGTTTTGTCTTGCTTTTCTTCAGACAGTGTCTTACTCTGGAACCCTGGCTGGCAAGAACCCACTGAGGAGGTCGGGTAGGCTGTAAATGCCATCCTGTAGTTTCAGCCTGTAGGCTGGGGTTCCCGGCATGTGCCACTATGCCTGCTCTAATGGCAGACCCCGAGTCGTCACTGAGACCCAGGATGTGAGGGACAGATTCCAGTGTCCGACCCTGAGCTTTTGGGGAATGGGGCTATTCCCTACCTCCCCTCACAGAGCTGCCTTCTCAATAGTTTACTCCAGGCCTGGGGTGCAGTGGGGTGGCTCCCCTGGGAATGACATACCTGGATTAGATTCCAGAATGGTGACGGCACTGGCCAGCCCAAGAGCCAACCCACAGCCACAGCCTGTTTGTCCTCATGGCTCTTATAGGACAGTTCTTGTCTGGGTTCTTTGCCAGCACACTGCCCATCTCTCTGACACAGTCAGAGGTTGGCAGCCCTGAGCCCATTTTTCTCATGTCAGTAACTGACCGGAGCTACACGGCAGCCAGGCACAGGCACAGGCACCCTGTCCAGCTCTGCCTGGCCCGGGAGGTATTGTCAGGTTGCAGTCTTACCCCACAGCTGATGGAGATGGTGTGGGTGCGTGAGGCCGCTCCAGGACCCCAGGCGGGACTCTCTCTCTTCCCTAGGGAGGAAGGAAGCCCTTCCGTTGCTGTGGCAACCTGATGCTGTTTATACAGCATTTTCTACCTGAAGTCCGTTCCTCAGATACGAGATGACTGTTTCTGGCACCTCAGGCCCAGAGAGCATGAAGGAGGAGTGTGATATGTGTTCTCCAATCTGGGCCCCAAAAGCAGACACCCCACACACCTCCGTTTGTTCAGCAGACCCAGGGCTGGGGTGTTGGGCTGGCTGGCTTACATTCCACCTTATGTAAAAACACTAGAACATTTTTGACTAGAGATGGAGGAAGGCGTGGGCGTATGAGATGGGGCTCTGTTTTTGGGGCACATACTCATCCCTGCTGCCTCCCTTCCCTCCTCTTCTCCAGACAGACCCGAGGGCACCCCAGTAGTTGCACTTCCCTTTGCAGGTTTCCAGCCTGCCTGACACCCTGGACCCCCTCGGCTCAGGGAGGGTGGGGAGAGGCTTTTAGGCTGCTAGGAAATAAGTAAAAAAAAAAAAAAAGATGAAAGGGCAGGTATAACGCTTCCCTTTGAAGAGGCTAAAGCAGAGGCAGCAGCTACCAGCAGCCTCATTGAGAAGGGAGGCACAGAAAAGAACACTAATTAACACCCAGGTCCCCCTTGCAGTGCCATCCATGAATATTAATGACCCTAATCATCCAGCATTAGAACTAATGCCTTGTAAATTAAGGGCATTTTCTTGGGAGTAAATAGTCACATTAGTGGCAGAAAAAGGTGACAGCAGGTGACAGCATTCCCACCAAGGCCGGGCTGGGTGAAGCCTGCCCGGGATGGATGGCATGAATCGCCAGGGCAGGTCCGAGGTGAGGCATGGTCGGTGGATGCAGGGGTGGGGCAGAGGGATGTCGTCAGAGCAGATGTAATAATGGGCCCCTTTGAGGAGTCTGGGAAAAGGACGAGTAGGCTGCAGGGGAAAGAGAGGCCACAGCAGGGACAGAGCTGGAGGACAGCAACAAAGAGCTTAGGCATTGGGGCTCAACCTGTGAGGTACTGCTTTGAGACTGGCTCTCATTTTGTAGCCAAGGCTAACCTCAAGCTTACTCTATAGCCCAGGCTGGCCTTGAACTTGTGGCAATCCTCCTGCCTCAGGATTTGGGTTTCTGCAGATTCTCCTGTCTCTGCCTCCACACCAGAATGCTGGGATCACAGACACGCTCCTGAGTCTGGCCTTAAGTTAGTTCTGAGGATTTGAACTCAAGTCCTCAAGTTTGCATGACAAGTCTTTCACTCACTGAGCCATCCCCCCCAGTCCTAGTTTTTTTTTTTTTTTTTTTTTTTTTTTTTTTTTTTTTTTTTTTTTTTTTTTTTTTTTGGTTTGTTTGTTTCTTCATTTGTTAGTTTGCTCGAGACAAGGCCTCTCACTATGTAGTCCAGGATGGTTCAGATCTCTATTCTCCCCAGTGCTGGCATGCACCACCATGCCTGGCTCCTCCCATTGTCTTGATGGGACCTGTCTCTCCCCCTGCCCCACTTTTTTTCTCCTGCCTCCTCCAAGGTCGACTTCTGCATAGTGCACACAGAGCCTGGGGCTCACAGGACTTCCTGGTTTTAACTACAGCTTTCAGGATGAAGAAAATGCTGTCATCTGTCACTCGGTTTGATTCTACACACAAGGAGCCACAGGCAGCAGGGTTGATCATTTTTATGAAAGAAGACAAGAGTTCAGAGAGCTCACACATTCACCGACAGTCTGCCCCCTCTTCCACCTTTCCCTTCCCTCTTCACCCTGGGGACCCTACCATTCACAACAAAGGAGTTTCATCCCTGCTGACGGGGGACACTACACTGAGGACTTGCAAATAACCTCTGGGACCCAAATCAGGGATGGAGGCCGCTCACACCCTTCCCTTCTAGGACGCTCTGGAATGCTGGGCCCTGGGCAGATGGTGGCCTTGCACCCTCTCTAAATAAACTGCCTCGCTCCGAACCCTTTACCTGGGCTCTCCTGTGCCTGAAAAAGATCATGCTCTCGGTGGCACGCCAGGAGAGCCGGATTGATTAAACCAGATGGACCTGACAGTGTCTCTGAATAGCCTTTGAAAGATAACAGCTCTGAGGACCAACCGATGGGCTCCGTGCTCCCTTGTCAGCCAGGGTAGACACGATCGGCAGAGCTTACTGCGCAGACAAAGGCGGGTCCTTGTTCAAGGTAAGGACTTCAAGGTGACAGCAGAGACTCAAACAACGTGTGGGGCTTTCCCCAGAGTGGGCCCTGGGTCAGCTCAAGGTGAGAGTGAGCGCTCCCATGCCCTCCCCTCCCTGTTCTTACTCTCCCTCCCTCCTTCCCTCCCATTTCAGCCAAGAAAGAATGACTCCTTCCTCCAGTCTATGCTGGGCAATAGGCACCTCCCCCCAACTTCAAAATCAGACCAAAGGTAAAAATAAAATAAACAAGACAATAAATTTAGCAGGCACTCGTGGGGCGCTAACGTCAGCACCATGTGTGTCTTAGTCTGCCTTAATTCTCACAACTGTCTTCTGAGGTGAGTCCTAACAGTATCTTCATGGGGAAGATGGGGGAACTGAGGCACAGAGTGACATCATTTATTCCTGGCCAAAGAGAAAGGAGTGGGCGGGGCTGGGGCTCCGTGGGGCTGGAGTGGGGCCAGAACAGGGGAGGTGTCATGGTGCCGAGCCCTAGTTTCCAGGTCGGAGGCCCTGGACCAACAAGAGCTGTGTCTCTTGGGGCAGACCGGGGTGATCAGGACATAAAATCGAACCTCAGGGCCTTTGCACGGTTGCTGTTGTTTCTACTCACATGGGAGGCTTGAACTTATGGATTACATTTATTTATTGGTGCAGGGGTCACATGTGTCCTTGCATGTGTGGAGGTCCGAACAACTCGCAGGAGTCAGTTCTCATTTTCTGCTTTGTGGGTTCTGTGCTCCAACTCCGATGACCAGGCTTACAGCAGCCTTTACCTGCTGAGCCGTCTTGTCATCCTGCCACGTATTGGACGTATTATTATTGTTGTTGTTATTGTTATGCTTTAAATTCAAAGAGCAAGATATGCAGGGAGGGGTGTGATCTGCCTTCCCTGAGGGAGGCCTCAGACTGCCCTGCCTACCCGTGTACAGCAAGTTCAAGAATGGCATGCCACAGCAAGAGAACAGATTCATGGCCACAGCTGTCACCCCAAGCCTCTCCTCTTCCCGAGACTTCAACGAGCCTTGGGATGTGGTCACTGTCCACGCTGCAGAGGCAGCTTGGGCAGGACAGGACTCCGCTCAGTCACTGTGAGTCTCAGATGGGTGCAGCAGGGGGCACGCCAGGCCGCTTCGAGAAGATGCTGCTTGACCAGAGCCTGGGGCCAGGGAGCGACTCTGACCTCGCTTTCTCCCCTTTCCTCATGTGCACAAGGCACCCCTACAAAGGCCGAAGGGCATTTGGAAGAGGGACACGGCGAGAACCTCTGCGGAGCTGGAAGGGAGGGCTGGATGTCATGTTTCGAAAGCCTAGGCCACAAAGCTGGCAGCGGCTGTGGGTCAACCATTAGGCTCGGCTAAGGGTGGTGTGGTGTAGCGGCCTCTGGTGCTTTTCACGCGCATCCTGAGTGAGCAGAGTGGGCCTTACCCAGGACACGGACCACCTCAGAGGCCTCCTGAGGCTTCCAAAGCTCCAGCCTTGGCTACACCGTGTCTGAGCGGGCCTTCCAGTCAGCACGGGGTTCACCCCACTCTTGCGGGGTATAGAAATGGAAAGCACAGCGAGCAATGCTGGGCATAGCGGTGCATGCCTCTAATCCCAGCACTTGGGGGGCAAAGGCGGCAGACAACCAACAGTTTTACCAAGCTGTGACGTGTACGGCCAACGACCAGCATGGCACTTCTAGAACCCTAAGGGGTAGTAGTGGCACACATACCTTGTTAGTAACCAACAGCTCTCTAATTGGACTGAAGGCCTACTCAACAACAACTAGACAACTACCCAAGGGCTAGTGAACTCATGAATCTTGGATGAGAACATACAAGCACTAAGCCAACTAAGCCAGCATAATCGCTAACTACATTCTAAATATTTGCCCTTGTACACAGAGATAAATGCAGCCCTCACCCTCTTCAAATACACTTCTCTTTGCAATAGATGGAGAACATTATACAAAACCACAGCCAATCAAAATGAAGAGGAAAAGGGCCTGTGTGGTTCCCAGTCACTACTGACACATCTACAACACAGCTCTTGCACCTAAGGCTCAGGAATCAGAGCAGATGAGGGGGTGGAAAGATTGTAAGAGCCAGAGGAACAGGAAGTTTGCTGTGAGAGTGTGTCTCCTAGAAATGTCAGAGAATATACGCCGGTTAAGCCCCATCAACACGGCTGGGCTGCCTAAATATGACCTGAACAAGAATAACACCAATGTTGACATAGAAGCCAAATTAACCCTATCCTCCTCGAATTGATTTTGGTCAGTGTTTAACACAGCAACAGAGAGGCAAACTAGAGCGGGGAGATGCTGAGGGGGATGCGAGCAGGAAACAGGGCTCGGAGCGGGGGAGTTGCTTTGGGGACCAGAGGCACTGGGTCTTGGAAGGTCACTCTGAAGAGGTGACATTTGGAGGACATCTGAATGAAAAGAGGGCGCTACAGGAGCACAGGGTAGCAGTGACGTGCTGGCCAGGATGAAACATAATGAGCAGGAAAGCATGTGATAGCGGAGGCTGGGGAATATCGGGGCTGTAGACCTTGGTAAGGGTAGACCCTGGTTTTATCCTGAGGGCAGTGGGAGCCACAGGAGGGTTTGGGTTTTTAGAACCTGGCTGTCAATGGGAGGTGGGGCAGGGCAGATGGGAGCCAGAGACCACTGAGAAGCTTCCTGCAGTAGAGCAGGGGAGACACACTGGGGCTCACAGGAGATAGGGTATCCAGGTTGGAGGAACTCATGGCTGGGACCGAGGCAGCCATTTGCTCACATTCTCACCCAGACTCCTGAGGATGACAAGGATTTTCTTCATCGTTGAACTTGAACCAGATATCAGCTGGGACTCCCCAAGTAGCAGATGGTCTATAGGTCAGTCCTGAATCCATAGCCCCTCCATGGAACCCCAGCAGTGTCCACAGATTTGCACACTCACGATCCCTGCTACTTCTGCTTCTGGTATCAAGCGTCCTGACCACAGCCAAGCAGTGTCTCAGCCTCCACCCACCCACAGTGACCTTCTGGCCAGTCATGAAAGCATCACCAGGATTAAAGAAAGAACCGAGGCAGAAACACCCCAGATCTTATCACAGCGCAGCCGTGCTTGGTGCCCAGGGATACGCGGGAGGCTGCCTCCTTCTGCAAAGCATCAGCTCGCCTACCGCCATCCCACAGACGTTCTCATTCTGTGAGCCACAGAGAAGCCATCTTCTGGGGCCAGGGAGAAATTCTGCAGCTGGGAAGAGGGGTTACTCTTCCGCTCATCTGCTCCTGGGGACACAGACACCCTTGGAAGATGTAAAGATCCAGCCCAGGTTATGAGATGTAGGTGGGGCCAGGAGAAGCATTCTGTCCTTATCAGGGCAAGAGGCCCCATGTCGGTTTAAGGAGAGCCAGTTTCATTGGGTGTCGGTTGTGTTCTGCACCACCTCTTCAAAGGCTGCAGTTACCTAAAGTGTGCTTTTAAAAGACTCTTAGTGACATTTATTTATTGTGTATGTCTATGACTGTTTGCCTGCATGTATGTAAATGCAACATATACATGCAGCACCTACAGAGGTCAGAAGGCGGCACTGGATCCCTCGGAACTGGAGTTATAGATGGTTGTGAGCCAACATGTGGTCGCTGGCAATGGAACCCAGGTCCTCTGCAAGAGCAGCCAGTGCTCTTAACCGCTGAGCCATCTCTGTAGCCCTTGCTATGTTTTGAGAGGAAATACACGTATAAGCTTGAAACAAATATAAAAAGGTACAGAGTTAGAAGGGGGTTTCTTCCTGTCCTCACCCGAACCCAAGCCAAAAGCAGTCGCTTTTCCCAGCCAGCAGAACTTTGAAGCAAAGGGCTATGAATGGCAAACTCTTTCTTCTGAATCCCATTTTTATTTAGATGGCAAAGTGCCCAGCCAGGAAAAAAAAAAAATCATGTTCCCAGACTCCCTTGCAGCTACAGCAGTCATGTGACTCAGTCCTATCTGATGGGTTATAGATAGAAGTCTCTCAAGGAGAGCATTCCTTCCCACTACTGCCTGAAGTCACAGTGCTTAGGAAAAAAGGTATTTGTGTTTTCCTTTTGCCTTTATCTCCAAACCCACTTCCCTTCTTTTCTTTATGGAATGTGGTTTTGATGGCTAGAGGCCACATATTTTGAACAGAACAGAGGGAGGCCTGGATCTAGGTTCCCTGAGCCTTGCAGCTGCCCATCTTCCTGAGGGGCATGCTGTGGCCAAGAACACGTTTGCATTTTTTCCACAGACACTGCAGCACGTCCCTTGCCTACCCTTCAGGATCTTACATCTTCACTTAATGATAGGTTGTTACACTTCAGCACACACAGCTACCCCAGCTTTGTGTGTGTGTTGGGGGGGGGCGTAGGTGTACTTACAGCTGCATGGGCAAGTGAAGGCCAGAGGTGAGTCGAAGGTGGCCTCCTCTCTCACTCTCCACTTTATTCTTTAAGGCAGGGTCTCTCACGGGGGCCTGGAGCTCAGATTCAGCTAGGCCAACAGCCAGTGAGTCCCAGGAATCTTCCTGTCTCCTCTTCCCCAGTGATGGGGATGTGTGTGTGTGTGTTACCACACCAGACTTTGCTACCCCCATTTTTTTGTTGTTTTCATTGTTTTGTTTTTTGAGACAGGGTTTCTCTGTGGAGCCCTGGCTGTCCTGGAACTCACTCTGTAGACCAGGCTGGCCTCAAGCTCACAGAGATCTGCCTGCCTCTGCCTCCCAAGTGCTGGGACTAAAGGCATGTACCACCCGGCTGCTACCCCAAATTTTAATGACTGTGTCACTGACCTGAGCTGATGTTTCATTGAGTCTTCCGCTGGTCCCTCCTACGAAGCTGTTTCCAATCTTGCACTATCTCAAACACCACCATAAAGACTAGCCAAGCGCACAGTCTCCTGCCTGCCTAAGAGCGTGTGTCCAGAAGAACGGCTGTATCGAAGGACAGGCACCCCTCAAATGCTCTAAGGTTCTGTCTCTGCCCCTGCTGAGATGTGTGACCTGTTTGCACCGCACCAGTTGTGTGTAGATGTCACCACACAGTGACCCTGACCCTTTCAATACTAAACACAGAGGTATCCACTTTGCTGAGGCCCAGGAACTTGGATATGGGCTGCTCAGCTGCCCAACAGGCTAGGCTCTGAGACTCTCTAGGAAAGGGAAGAGCAAATGTGACTAGAGAGAGGTTTGGCCCAAGAGAAGTGAATGGGGTAGTCTGGGGGGGGGGGCTGTTCAGGACAGGATGGGTGTGTGTCCTGCTCCATTTGGTGGGGGTGGGGGGGTGCTCAATGTCTTCGGTGCAGGGCTTGGGGTTGTACAGCATCTTCACAACCCATGTCCCGGGGTCTCCTGGGAACTGCTTTTTAGACCCCAAAATGGAAACAATCTTTGGAGAGGGAAATTTCCTCCATTCCCATCAGAGTGAGGTTCTATTTCCATCTTCGTGCTAAGGTCACACTCCCTGGGGGACGCTGAGCTGTGGGAGGAGCCTGGGGGGCAACCGCTGTCTGCTTCCTCCAGCCCCCAACACTGACTCCAAGCAGGGCCCTGCAAGCCAATCACGGCCTCCATGATCCCACACCTCAGCTGCTAGGGCGACAACCCCTACTTCACAGATAAGGAAACAGGCATAGAGAGGGGAGAGCCTGGCATCTGGCTCCAGGGAGTCTAGGACCAGGGCTCTGCAACCATCACCCAACAACCCCACTTTTGTCATGAGGATATTTTGGGGGGACTGTTTGGTTGTTGGGCCATCCTAGGCAATGTGGGGCATTGGGCAATACCAGTGGCCTCTCAGCTATGACATCTGAAAACATCTCAGATCTTACAAGAGTCCTCTGTATCAAAATCACACCCCTTCTTACCACTGAGAACACTGCCTTTGCACAACTCGGCGGGGAGAGATTCTGGGTCCAGCCAGGGGCCATGATTCTCCTGAGCTCCTCTGTGAGGTGACATTAACCAAGGTCATGACAGCAATGTCACAGGGGACCTTCTGTGCAAGGAGCACTAGTGGACAGTTGGTGAGGACCCAGAGGTTGACTGTGTGACCTCAGGCAAATGTCTTAACCCCTTTGGGATGTGGTCGCCTCAGCCCAAATGAGCAGCAACCCTTACAGAATTGAAATGAGATGCTTATCAAAGGGGTCACATTCGTGGATGGAAAAAAAAAAAATCAGACCTAGTGGAGTGTCTAACAAAGTTGGCAGAAGCATGGCATCTCTGCAGCCTGGGAATATGAATGTGGCTTTTGGTTGATGTTACATCTCTGAGGTAGATTCGCTTGTGACTAGCTAAATTAAAGCACAGAACAGCAGAATGACAACCTCCCATTAGTATTAGGGAAGTGGTGGGGCGGGACGGATCTTTAACATCTTTCTACTTAGGACCTACTATGAGCCGGGTGCTATTGTAAGCAGCCAGGAGCCAGCGACAGATAAAATGAACGAAAGTCACTGTTCCCACAGGCTGGTGGGATGTGGCCATGAACAGATCTGTGGAGATTCCTTGTAAAGACGCACAAGGAGACAGTAAGAGTGCTGGTCTGTGGCGTGGAGCGAGGGGGGGTGTCTTCACAGGTCAGCCCTGAGGCTCTGTTTAGGGTGTTTTTCGTTTTTTTTTGGGGTGGGGGAGGCTTGTTCATCAGAAGTGTCAGACTCTAAAAGACTTGAAAAGCCTGGGGGAAAGCAGAGAGCAGGGCTTGGCCCGGGGGACAGCAGCTGGCGTGACATCACCTGGACATCACCTGTCTGATGATTGTTTTCTCAGCACTTACTCCGCGCTGGGTGCTAGGGACACAGTGCTGATAGAGGAGACAGCTGTGGCAGAGAAGTTGGAGAAGTCACCATATTTTTATGATGACCAGAACATACTGGACAGGAAGCCCCCCGGCTCTGGGGACTGGCCAGAGGTCAGATTCTGGGCCCCACTCTCTCCGCATATGACTTCTGCCTGTTCACAAGGTACGGCCCCTCGACAGAGCAGGCACAGTTCATATTCACTGAATCCTTAGACCTGGCCAGCCATATTACAGCCAGCACTTCACACACACCGACTTTAATTAATCCCTCCTACAACTCCATAGACGTTATCCTTAGTCTGTCTCTTGTTGATGAGAAAAGTTGAGGCACGGAGAGTTCCGGTAACCTTCCCAGGGGCATACAGCTAGCAAGCGGCAGACCCCAAATTCAACAGGAGGCCTTCTGCATGAACACGCCCTCACGCTCGGCGGATCTTCCTGGTCCCTGGGCTCGGGAGGTATCCGGCTTTGCTCTGGAGCCCAGGAGGTGGAGGAGAAAAGTAAACAGGAGTCAACCAAGTGTGCACTCTGTTTCTCTACCTGAGGTCCTATAGGGAAGCATTGTTATGTTTCTCTCAGAACTCAGATGTCCCCCAAGGAATCTACCTTCTGCTCCAGAAAGAAGCACAAGCCAAGCCCCTACCCTGCTCACAATGATTCCGAGGATACTGATTCTAGGCTCTGACCCTGGTCACACAGTCACAGACGCAAACTGAGCCATTCCTGTCAAGAATCAGCCTGATACCTTATCACACTGAGCCCTGATCCTAGCTGCACACAAGTCCCTAGCCTCGGTCCCTGCTGATCCCTGACTGGGGCAGCCAGATCTGATGACTCCTTTATTTACAGCCATCAAACACCCTGGAGACAGCCCAGCAGCCAGGTAGACGGACATGTGGATAGGTGGCTTAATTTTCATGCAAACAATGGGCAGGCGGGCCCAGCCACCCACCATATGGACCCCACAGCTGCCTGGCTTGTGACAAAGCTGGTCATCATGACAGACTAGACAGAGCCAGTCACCAGACACTGGAGGATGTTAGGAAACAGGCACACGGTGGTCTAGTACCCACAGAACACCTTCAAAAGCCATGGCAGTCCTTAAGCCCTCGGAGGAGCTTCCTAGAAGAGGGGGAGGACATGCATGCAGAAAGGGGAGGGAGGGTGGGATCGGGAGGGGCTTATGGGGGGATACAAAATGAATAAAGTGTAATTAATAAAAAATTAAAAAAAAAGAGGGGGAGGAAAAGAGGAGAGAGGGGGAAGGGAGAGCACAGAGGGGAGGAGGTAGAAGAGGGGGAGGAGAGGAGGAGGAGGAAGAAAAAGAAAAAGCAGTGTTCCGGGTTGGTCAGTTGCCTCTCTGTCACTCTGTCCTCTGTTAGTGTGTGATGTCCACACACGTGACCTGACTTCTGTGTCATCACCGGGTCCCCCTGCCCTACCAGGAGGTGACTCCTTTTCCTTGGATGCATCCAGCCTCCTTCCATAGCCCACAGGAAAGCAGAGGAGCAGCCAGCCCTGTGGCGATGGGTGCATGTGAATGAGTGAAGGCACGTGCCCTCGAGTACAGGATTTTGGAGGTGGTGGGCAGAGTACTCCCTCAGCCTTTCCTGTTCCCAGCTCTGCCGAGCCCCTGCCCTGCTTCACGCTACGGGAGTGGGGGGCCCTGCCCCCTAGCTGTAGGGGTACACTGTCCTCTCTCCCTGCTGCATGCTCTGAGGGTGGGCAGCCCTCCTTCCCAGCTGCGTGATGTGGGGGCGGGGAGCCCTCCCTTCCTGTTACATGGTGTAAGTGTGTGGGGAGTCATCCCTCCCTGCTGTGCCGTGGGGGCGGGGAGCCCTCCCGCCACTTCCCATTTTGGGAATCAGGCTAAGAACTATGCATGAGACAGAAATAATTCCTTTTTCGAGCCTGGCCAGGGCTGCAGCAGCTCAGACACTGGCTGGCACGAGACCAGTGCTGGGGAAGGGCCCAAGCAAGGGGCAGCGGGGTGGGACTGAGCCCTGGCGCCCTGATGGACAAAGGCCTGGCGTGTGTGGTGCACCTCCTCATCCCAGGGCCGGGAAGATTCCAGACTCCTAGTGTGAAGCTGCCAGGCTAGAAAGGGCTGGGAGTGGGGAGAGGTGGGAAAGAGTAAAAGAGAAATCCGCTTGCAATGCCTCTGCAGAGCATGCACGTAGGAGACAGGACTGGGAAGGACCTAGCACACAGTAGGCGCCTACTAAACACAGGCGTCCTTCTAAGTATGCAGAGCCGGCCTCACAGCCTCCTGGGCCAGTCACCACAGCTCCTGGCCACACGTTTGCCATCTGCAGAATGGTCTCACCCACCTTTGGGGGTGGCCACAGGACTGAACGGCTATGCCGCAGCAGGTGTGTAAAACATTCTAGTCTCTCTTCCTTCTCAAAGCATCAGAGACCCTCCGGGGGACCCTAACCACCCGGGGGGAGCCTGGTGCGATGCGCTTCCTCTCTGCGTTTCAGCATCAGAAATGATTGTTGAGATTAGGAGAACGCATTCTCAGCGGACTCCCCCGTGACTGCTGGCACGCCCGGGCAGTGGCCTCATCGCCAGCCCTTCCTTACTCTGCCTGGACACCCCAGGAATAAACCCCCAGCCAGGCCAGGCCAGGCCAGGCCCAGGAGCCTCTCAGAGCTTGTGCCCTCAGAGGCAGCCTGGGGACACCTGGAGTGAGTCCTCTTTCCCTCAGGCTGACCCCGTGTGATGTGAAAGGGGCTGCAGCCATCGGGTCCCAGAGCAAAACTGCCTGGTCAGAGCAGCACAAACCAGATACTGGGAACTCCTCCCCACCCCGACCAACGCCGCTGCCCCTCCAGGGCGGGGGTCACACCTGCCGTTACCAGCGTCATGTGGCGTCTTGAATGCAAATATGCGCACCCAAGACCTCTCTCTTCTTGTGTTCCCACCCCGACCCTCACACAGATGCTGTTCTTTTTCCTTTTCATGAATAAGGAGAGCGAGGTGCAGTCACGTGAGACTGTCTTTCCCCAAAATCGCAGAGCCTCCAAGCGACCACAGCAGGATTTGAACCTGGCACTGGCCTACGATCCTCGAACGGTGTGATGGCACCCTGTCTTCATGTCTGTACACATGGGTAGGAGAAAAGTCATGCGAATCCCAACAAATCCCAGCAACAACCGGCCTCCGGGGCGGCTGATCTCAAAGAGGTAGATTTCTCAGAACTGATGATGGGGCAGAAGCCCAGAAGGGGTCGGGGGTGGGGCAGCGCGCTTCTTCACCGTGGGGTGGTCTGAGCCTCTCTGGGGGGTTCCTTCTGGTGACAACCCTCCCCACACTTCTCAAGAGCCATCTCTTCCGGTCATCCCTTCTCTGGGATCCGGTCAGGACGCACAGACGAGGGCCAGTTCGGCCTCCCTCTCCAGACTTGGCCAATCAGAACTCTGCATTCTACACGCTTGGCCAATCGGAACCCTATGTCTGGAAAACGCCAACAGTGATTGGCTTAGTTTGGGCACGTGATCAGGAAATTAGACCACCTCCCAGATTAGGGCAAAACTGGCCGCAGTGGCTAGGAGTTCAGGAACTTACTTGGTTTTCACCGGCTTCATTTAAGACCTGTCTTCTGTCTGGAGTGGCCAGCTCTTCCTGGCTTGCCAGATCACTCGGATTTTAAATTCAGAGCTCACGTCCAGGATCTGCCGTAGTCCCTGGTTTTGTTTGGGGCCAGGATGGTTGGTTGCACGTTCGGCTTATGAATATCAGGTCTTTTATGACTATTTATGAATATTGGCTTTAGTAATACCAGGCTGTTTCTTAAATTAACCTGTAAATTTAAGTAGTGAATTGGAAGCTGGGCGCGGTAGCACACGCCTGTAATCCCAGCAGCTGGGGAGGCAGAGGCAAGTGCATCTGTGAATTGGAGGTCAGCCTGGTCTATAAAAGCCAGCCTGGTCTACATATTGAGTTCCAGGTTAGCCAGAGCTGCATAGTGAGACCTTGTCTCACGGGGATGGGGTGGGGTGGGGGGAGTGAGTTGGGATCAGAGGATGGGATCAGAGTAGTTAAAGTGCCTGCCCTATAAGCCTGGGGATTTGTGTCCACAGAAATGCTGGGTGGAACTGACGGCTATCCTGGAGTCTCAGTCTCCAAAAGCTGAGGTCAGGACCAGTTCATCTAAACAAACTGGCTAGCAGGCGCAGGCACATCAGTGAGCTCTGGGCTTGAGGGAGAGGCCTGCCTCCATGATCAGGGGAAAGAGTAATGAATGATAACTCCCCACATTGGAACCACGCCTTCACAGACAAACGTGACCACACACATGCAAAATATGCACACACACAACACACACACATGACACACAGTCACACAAAAAAGAGGGGTCAGCTCACGTCTGCATCCTTGGTAAGAGAAAATGGCTCCCGAGTCACAAACATTTCACTGAGTGGAGACACCCAGTGCCTGGAAATCCATCCCCTGTACCCAGGTCTATGGCTAACACTGGATGTTTTGATCCTGGACCTAATTACCCTCCCCCAGCCTCCACACCCTCCTCGGTTCACAAGGCCAATCAAGGAAGCGGGAAGCAGCAGGAGGCTGCTCATATCTTTACCAGACTACCTCTTTAAAGTATAACCTTGGGCCAGAGAGCTGGCTATGAATGCTGGCTGCTTTTCCAGGGGACCCAGGTTCAATTCCCAACACCCACACGGTGGCTCACAACCGTCTGTAACTCCCAGGGAATCCAGTGCCCTCTACTGGCGCTCATGGGCACTGGACATGCCTGTAGGCAAACACTCATACACATAAGATATTTATATTTTTAAATTACCAAAGTGTAACCTCATCTGGGACAAAACCCAGAGCCAGCAGCAGATTTTCACTGGCTCCTGGGAAAGGCTGTCATTCCCTATGCTCAGCTGCTGCGTGCACCCAATGGGGTCCTATCTGCCCATTAGCCACCATTCAGCAGAGACACCCTTTCGAGATGCTAATTGCCTGGTGCCCAGGCCTCCTCAGCCCTCCTGGCACAGGCAGTTGGCTGTCGATCCCCTGCCATTATCTTCTGATACCAGTATTTGAGTTGTCTACAGAGACCAGAGGTCCTGCCTGTCGCTGCTGGTGCCTCAGTATGGGCCAGGGCTGCACAGGGTGCGGTTATTAACCCTCACCAGTGGAGTGCCAGGTGCCAGCGACGTGTGTGCAGCGTCTGTGGCCACACAGTCCCATCGGCAAGCCCGCCCAGGCCCCTGAGCGCATAAACCGCTCACACACCCGCTTAGAGGCAGCGCCGACACCCGCACCATGGACCCCAGTCATGCACGCTGGCCTGGCATTCAGGAGCGAACCTTTCTTTAGTGGATGCACTCTTGCCATCGAGTGAGGTCTGGTATATGCGGAATAAAATGCACGTTTATGGGTTCTTTGCAGTGCCTCTGCGTGTGTTCACATGTGCGCACCTGTGTATAGGAGCCAGAGGGCCGCTGTTTTTCTCACTAGTTCCCCACCTTATATTTTGAGACAGGGTTTCTCGCTGAACCTGAAATTCTCTTATTTGGCTAGCCTGGCTGGCCAGCAGCCCAGGGACTCTCCCGTCTCTGCCTCCCCAGCTCTGGGACTACAGCTGTGCCTCCACCGCTGGCTTCTCACATGGATTCTGGGCCTTAAGTCAGGTCCCTACACTTGATCACCCGAACTTTATGACTGAGCGTCTCCTCAGTCCTGGAAATGCTTTCTTATAGAAAGACATGCTCGCGCCTCCCCTGACTCTAACTAGGCAGCAGAAGGCTTCCATCGAAGGAAGCTGTTCCAAGCTCTCACCGGGTTCGACATCGCCTCCCATAAGCTCATGTGCATGGAGCTGTGTGGTGTATCCTTCCCTACGATGAGGGGGCATGCTCAGGCGTGCGCAAACACGTGCAGCCACACACTAGCACACACATGCAAGACAGTCGAACAATCTTGGGTTGGGGCGTGTCTGCACCACGAATCTCTTTCCCTTGTGTCTCAGGGGAACTCACGATGAAGCGGGGCTGGGGCTGTCTAAGCCCTAACTTAATCCATCCCCTTAGCCAACCCCACAGCCAAACAGAGATGTTACCAGTTCCGATGATAAGGACCCAGAGACACAGAGAAGTCCACTGGCCTGCCCGAGGTCACACAGTTGGGAGATGGCATGGCTAGGATTTGAAGCCAGTACAGCTCAATGTTTTCATGGGCAGACTATGAGGATTGTTGGCAGTGTCTACGCCCTGGAACACAGTAGGCGCTTAGTAAGTGTCAGAAGTAGCTACTTCCAAAACGACTTATGCCCACTACCTCATGGATGCTTCAGAATAACCCCATTTGCAGGTGATGAAATGAAGCTCAGCAAAATGACTGTGGCCACTGAATAAGCACAAAGAGAAGCTAGGAGGTGCTGGTGAGGGTTCCCCGAGGCGGGACCACGTGCATATCGTCGGCGGGAATGTCAACTAGTCACCACAGAGAACAGAACCAAGGTCTCTTGACTTAGATATAGGAAGATCCAAACAGCACAGCAATCCCACTTCTGCAAATGTTTCCAAAGGGAATGGACTCTGGCCAAGAGGTATCTGAACCTGTATGCTTATTACAACCCTATTCACAAGAGCTGAGCTATAGCTATAAAATCAGCCCGAGTGTCCATCAATGGATGAATGGGTAAAAAAAAAAAAAAAAGAAAGAAAAAAAAAGTGGTGTATGTGCACAGTGAAAGATTACTCAGTCCCCAAAAAAGTGAAATCTTGCCATGTGCAACAACATGGAGGTTCCAGGAGAATGTCAGGCTAAGTGAAATAAGCCAGGCACAAAAGGGCAAGTGCCGAATAGTCTGCTCTGATGTGGAATCTGAAACAGTCATTCTCATGGAAGTAGAGAATGGAACAGTGAGACCAGGACTGTTAGGGTTGGACGATTGCTACAGTGTTACAGTCAGGAGGAAACGCTGGTCTACAGTGTTACAGTTAGGAAGAATGAGCCTTGGTGTTCTTCTGTGCAGTGGGGCCACTAGAGTTAACACTGTGTCTTTCAAAATTGCTAGAAGGGAGGAGATAACAGTTCTAATTGGCAGCTTGAGAGAATTTAGAATCACCTGGGAGACAGGCCTCTGGTCCTGTGGGGACCCTCTTGAGTACACTGAGCTGGGAAGACATGCCCACCATGGGTGGTGCCATTCCCTAGCTGGGATCCCGAATTGGATTAGTAGAGAAAGGGAACCGGGAAGCATGCCTTTAACATGGATTGTGGATATGATGTAACCAGCTGTCTCAAGCTCCTGTGCTTTGATTTCCCTGCTGTGATGGACTTCAGCCTTGAGCTGTAAGTCAGAATAAACTCTTTCTCCTTTAAGCTGATCTTGTCAGAGTATCTCTCACAGCCACGGAAAGGAGACTAAGAGAGGGGATTACGAATGTTCTCACTACAAAGAGACGATAAATGCTTGAGGTGATGCTTGTGCTTATCAACATTCCATATTCTACCCCATAACTGTGTGTCATTCTACCCCTGTGTGTCATTTTTATGTGAATAACATTTTAAAAACAAACTTAAGGGGCTGGAGAGACGGCTTAGTGTTTAAGAGTACTGGCTCCTCATCCACAGGTCCTGAGTTCAAGTCCCAGCAACCGCACGGGGGGCTCACCCCCATCTATAATGTGATCAGATGCACGCTGCTGTCTGGTGCTCTCTTCTGTCATGTGAGCATGCATGCAACAGAGTGCTCATATACTTAAGTTAATCAACCAATCCACATTTTAAAAGTTGGCTTTTTAAAACCCCTGTGCTGAGGAGCCGGAGACTCACTGCCATCCAGCCTAGCCTGCCTCACAGGAGGAAAGGCTCCTGGAAAATGACTCCCAAGGTTGTCCTTTGACCTCCACATGAATGCACATATGTGGACCCACACACAGAGACACATATGCATACACACACATACACGCACACGCACACACACACACACACACACACGTTTAAAAAAACAAACAAAAGTCAAAAAGTTAAAGTTAGTATCAAAACCTTAGGCCTTCTGATTCTAAAACCCACCATGTCCCATTCCCCCACTAGGGATTTTTATCCCCAAGGCAGGGCTTTATCTTTTTTAATGTCCCCAGAACCTAGGAGAGTGCCAGGTAGATACAGACAGTGGTCAACAGACACCTTCCCAATGACCGGGTACAGTAGGGAGCTAAGGGGATGGGGGGAGTTAATTCTTCAGACCCTGGACTTCCTTTCACAGCCAAGGGACCCAGAGAGCAGTGTGGCTTGTTGAAGGTCCCACAGCGTCTCCAAACCATTGACCTCTTGTTTCCCTGCCTGGCTTACCTTCTCTGCCTCCCAGCCTGGGCAGGCAGGAAGGTTCAGGAACCCTGAGGGACTCTAAAATCTGAGCTAATGTGAAGCTGGCACAGGGCCCCTCCCAGCTTCATTAAGTCGTCCAGGGTCGGCCCGGAAAGCTGCCAAGCCAAACCTCAGGAATGCCACCACTGAAGGAAACAAGGCTCAACTGGCCAGAGGGTTTGCTGGAGGCAGGGGAGGCTGCGTTCCTGGCAGACAAGGCAGAAGGGAGACCTGGCCAGCCTTTAAAAGCCCTTCACAAACAAGCACTTGGCCTGCCACCCCTCTGGCTAGAGTCTCCAGCAACTCAGCAGAAAAGGCCAAATCTCTCAGGCCATTGGGGACAGTTAGCCCACCCTGAAGATGAAGGCAGAAGGATGCTGGGGAGGGGACTTCAGAGCCAGCACTGGGGAGGGACACGCTCCTCCTCCATCAGCCTGTGCTGGGGGTTGGGGAGGAGGGGGTGGCTGAGGCAGAGCCAGCCAGGGACAGGGGTTCTATTGTTCATGATTCACTGAAGAATCAGAGCGGGGTAGGAGCTCCGCTGGGACCAGGCTTCAGTTGAAACCTGGCTTGATCTTGACCTGACCCCATGAGAGCTCTGAAACTCAGGGGGCACAGTGTGGCCCACCTGGAAGCAAGAAGACAGAGTTCTCCTGCACCTGGGGGTTCTGGAGAGACAGAGTTCTCCAGGCTGCTGGGGACAGGGGAGCCAGGGCATGGGTAAGCCCCTAAGTGGCCAAGAATAACTGTGAGGGGACGGCTGGGATGTGGCAAACCCCAACAGTGCGGTGCTCTCGGCAGTCAGGTGTGGCTGTGCCACCTGCTCATGGGCTGTTAGGGAAGCCTTTGGCATCCCCCTGTACTAGCTGCCCACTCTGTACGAGTTCCTGATATGCAAAGGGACTCAGAGCAACCCCGAAAACAGCTGTGGACTGAACTGGCTGATAGCCACACACACACACACCCCCAGCCCAGGCCACTCAACAGAACCCGAGACCTCGGAGGGCATGGTCCACACACTTGGGTTGGTGGTACACTATGACCATCCAATGTGTGACATTCCAGAGTCAAAGAGGCATGGAGGGTTTCAGGCTCTGAGGCCACGCCCCTGCTAAGAATCAGCCAAAGAGCAGACTGGGCAGATGAAGGAAGGGAGGCTAGGCCTAGGGGGACCCAGACCTCAGGGGATGGAGATGGGATCTTATGAGTAGGTGGTGTTGATGGCAGAGGACAGACATAGATAAAGAGGCCTCTGATACCCAAGGGCCTGGCCTGCAGCCTTCACCCCAGCTGACAGGGACTTAACAGCCACAACTTCCATCCTTGAACGAGAATTAGTTAAATACTTACTAGGTGACAATTAGGGACTCCCGGGACACCTTGGTAAACAGCTGGAAGTCCCTGCCTCATGTCTTATAAACTCAGGTGTGTGTGCCTGGTGTGGGTTGGGGAGGAGGCCTCAGCGGCTCTAGGGAAAAGACACAGGCAGGGAAGAAGTAAGGTAGACACTTGTGAGAAAGCAGACGGTCAGGGAAGGAGGCGCTGTCGACAAAGGAGATCTCTAACTATAAGCCAGTCCGGCCAATGACAGCAGGAGCAGCCTGTGCCAAGGCCCTAGGGTAGCCTCACAATGGAGGTGAGGGGACAAGGTCAGAAGGAACGATCCTGTGAGGTCTTTGGGCCCCGAGAGCAACTGGCTTTTCCATGGCCCGATACGGGAGTCGCTGGAGGCTTTGAGTGACAGGCCTTGCGCGGTGACTTGAATTCTCTCACGACGGCTCTGGTTGCTGGGGGGCGGGGGGAATAGACGCAGGGAGGCAGGTGCTCAGCAAGGAGGTGGTGGAAGCCCACCAGGTGACAGATGAAGTGGGTCTACGGTCTCTACGGCAGCACAGTTGGCACTCAGGGCAGGAACATCCAGGTGGGGGTGGGAGCCGGCCTGTGGGCTTCCCCACCGTGGATGCTCGGTGGTGCCCTCGTGTCTCTCCGCTCACGAAATGCTGTGAGCACATTCACCTCACAAACCTCGTCGGAACAGCGGCAAAGGACTCTGGGGTCAAAGGTCAGACAACTACAGCTGTTAGAGGAAATGCAGCCAAGTGCTTTCCCACAAAGCGATCTCAACGCAGAGTGTCATCTTATGCACCTGGAATCTCAGAACTTGAGAGACTGAGGCGGAAGAAATCTCCAGTTTCAGCCTGGACTAGATAACAAGATTCTGTCTCAAAATCCAAACCAACACAAAGACAAGGAAAATAAAGGTAGAGGAGACAGCCCTCCCAGATTTAAACAGTTCCATTTTAAGCGATTTTTATAATAGCACTGACTTGGCCTCTGGGCCTGCACTGTTTACTGGGGAGGCCCCTTAAGGAGCTGCCAGCAGCTCCTGGTCAGGGCTGTTAACGGGGTGCTGAAAAGGGGTCAGTGCAGACAGCTTGGGGAGCTGGGCCCTGGCGCCTGTGCAGAGTCCAGCACAGCCCAGTGGAAGGCATGTGGCTCTCAGCTCTGTACCTGAATTAGATGCTATGATGGGGGCCTCCACAGTCAGGGTGGAGAGGTGGGGGGTTCACTTAGGGCAGGTTATGTTCAGGGCCCAGCTTCAGAGTGAGAAGGTTTATTGGACCCCAGCTCAGCCCTGAACCCCTTGCAGATGCTGGGCAAGGGGTGAGGGCTCCCTGGGTTCTGCTGGCCCCTGGAAAAGATGTTGCAGGGAAGACAGAAGCACATGTGGGTAGACCTCTGCATAAGGGCTTTTATAAGGAGCCTAAGGCATGTCAAGTGTGCTGTGAGTGTCCTGAGAACCACACAAGAGACGCAGATCTGGGGACACTGACCTGTGGTCTGCAGAGACGCGGCCACCCCAATTGCTTGGGACCTGGGATCTGCCCTTGCTTAGGGACAGAAGTCCAGTTAAGGGGCCTGTGGGTTTTCCCTGCTCAAAGACCCCAGAGTAAAGGTGGCCTGAAGGTCTCCTGGCCAGCAGCGTGTCCCTCCCCGTGATGCTAATCTCGGTTGTCCACTTGACAACATCTGGAATCAGCTAAAAGCAAGCAGCTGGCTGCACCTGTGAGGGATTTTCCTGACAGGATCATTTGAGGTGGGGAGACTCACCCTAAATCTGGGCCCCCCCCTTCTGTTGGCAGTCCACACAAAAGGACACGGGAGAAGGAAGCTTTTGCTTTTTGCCTGCTTGCCCTTGCTCTCAGTGGCATGTTCATCTATCCTGCAGCTGAGGCATTCCTTCACTGGTATTGGAATCTACCTGTTCTGGATTCTAGCTGAAGAGCAGCCCCAGCAGCAGACCTGAGGCACATGAGACAGTCGGTCTCTTGAACTGAACACGGAACAGCTACCAGATTCTTGACCTTTCTGAACATGAATATGAATATACCATCAACCAAACATTGTTTTTCTGACAGACACAGGGGCCTGGTGCCTCCTCCCTTTGGGATAAAGGGGCCATCTGTGTGTTAGAGAGGCCTCCAAATCTCAGTTGCCTCCTTCTGGGCGATTTCCTGCAAGAAGGCAGAAAGTTTAATGAGAACCAGAGAGGGCAGCTAACCTGATATGGCCCACAGGGGAAACTTCTGAGGATCCCTGTCAGAGCCATTTAATCTGAAGCCAAAGGTAAGGAGGGGACCCAGCCACTGGCACAGAGGTTCCCAAGGCGACCTTATCAGACAGCAAGGCCGATGAGGGTCAGGCCAGACAAGCCCACTGCATGTGGTGTGTGCCATGCTGGCACAGGATGTGGCAAATCCCTGGGGCTGCAGGAAGGGACTGCTCTGGCCTGATGGGGTGCTGTTACAGAGAGCACCCTTCATTCCCCAGTCTCCCAGTCCCAGAAAAGGGTTCGTTACTCAGGATGAAATTCAACTCTCACCCCCATCTTCGCCAACTGTCTGGACCCAACTCCCGTTATCTGGACCTGCTGGCACCTGTTCGTCTATCCACCAGCCACACTAGCCATGACTCTGCTGTTTGGCCTGTGGCAAGTCACTCGTGAAGTCAAATTCCCTTTTAATTCACTTGAGTTCATTAGAATAAATGAGATAGAAGAAAACAGAAGCAAATCCCATGTTGGGCACCTTCTGGTTTCACAATGGCTGAGACCCGAGTTGATCCGGAAGCCACAGCCCTCCTTTGTCTCCAGCAGGCTGTGTCTCCAGAGTGTCTGACAGGAGCCAGTCCTGCTGGGAAAGCCAGGAAACAAGACGCTCTGCTGGCTTCCATGCTGGGATGCTGAGAGTCTGGAGAGGTGCCAGAGGAGAAATGACCTGTCGGCTCTGGGTGTGGCCCTGGAATTAGGGCCTGGCCATTGTCTTAAACACCTATATGCATAGGTGATTGGAACAGAGGTCACCTCTGTGTGAAATGATCAGGGGGTCTCTGATGGAGCAATATTCATTCATTCACTCACTTCACTCCATTCATTCATTCATCGACAAATACTTATTTCATGCTGGACAAAGTTTGGGTAGTTTAAGGGAAACTGAGTGAAGTCTGCCAAGGCCCTCATAGGGGACATGCTGATACAGAGCGATGAGACAGACTGGAGCCAGAGAAAACTCAAAGACTGGCCTTTGAGAAAAACCAGGAGAAACCCGGAGGAAGGGCTGGGCACGCAGCACAGTCATGTGGCGGGCTTTAACAACAGGCCCGAGGAGTGCCAGCCAGCAGTTCCCACCAGCCCCTTCCAGCAGCACCTGCCACTTCTACACTGTAAATAGACTTTAAAGATGATTTTTTTTCAGTGGCCCTCACTCTGCTGTGGATGAAGCTCTCACAATTGGCCCCGCAGGCCATTCACAAGAGACCGCAGCAACCAGCAAACTATTCCACTTCCCCATCTGCTTCTGCTAGTCACACCTCCCCACACTGGGTAGCCACAAGCCATTGGCACATCCTATAACCCTCGCCTGACACCGTATTTCCCTTCTCTGGATGACAGTATGGTGAAGTCCTCCAGGGCCCGAGGGAGGACCGGGCCTTCGTCCCTAGCACTGTGCAGAAATGACAACAGACCCCAGGGACTTGGGTGGGTTGGGCAGGAGAACCAGCCTTTCACTGCTCGGTGATGGTAGGAAGCAGATGGCTAAATGGAAGTTTGGGAACCTTCTGTGGTTTCTATTTCTTCGGGACCGCTGCCAGGAGATGATGGGGCCTTAATGGCATGCAGAGGGGGAGCGGGCGCGCGCTGGGGTAAGCGGAGAGCCACAGCTCTTTCCACACGTGCTTGCCTTGAGTTCTGACCTTGAGTCTCAGAATTCCAACTCTGGACATGAGTTCCAGCCTGGAACATCAGCTGTCTAGCCTTGCCTGTTAGCTTCTCTCACACAGAACGATGCTCTGGCCATACTTCTTGGGTCCAATTATGGATCTGAGGGTTCTGACCAAGGGTGACAGTGACCCTGGATTTGAACCGTCACATTCCAATACAGGACACACAGCAGTGAGAATGAGTGCCAGGCTTCCGATCCTGAACATCAAACCCCAGCACCCTAATATCCCTGGAGACTTTCTGAACACCCAGACCCCTCTGCCTGAGACAGACCTGGTGTTTCTCCACAAGGACGCAACACTGAATGACTGACTCCTTCAAGGGGCTGGGATGTGGCTCAGTAGGTCAAATCTTGCCTAGCACGTACAAGGCCTGTGGCTCCATCCCTAGCACCCCATAAATCAGGTGTGGTGGCAGTAATCCCAGCCCTTGAGAAGTAGAGACAGCAGGATCAGAAGTTCAAGGTCATCCTCTGCCACAGTTCAAATCCGGCTGCTGGGAATCCACCAGGTTCTCAGATGATGAGCGAGGAGGAAGATGGGAGAAGCAGTGGCTTACACTGCTGCATGCCATACTGCTCTGTGCTTCATCTCCCTGTGGCTTCTTGACAGCCCTGGGGACTTCATTACCCCCGTGTTACAGACGAAGGACCTGTGCTTGGAGCCAGTTCAGTCGACAGCCTCAGCATCCATGGCCTGCCTGCTCTGGCCTCTGCAGCAGCCTTCTCTTCCAGATCCAGTCAGAGGTGGGGTGAAGGACTCAGAAGTCACTCGTCACCTAATGGGTTTAACTCACGAATTGCTCTGAATGGTGTTGGTGTCTACCAGGTAGGAGCCGACTTGGTCTGGGAAGCCAAGACCCATCTGGGCAGAAGTCATTTCATACATTCTTGCCACCCTGGGCTGTGTTCATGCTAAGAATAAAAAGATGGAGCAGAGGACTGTGGCTGTGGCTGTGGCTGTGGCCGTGGCCGTGGCCGTGGCTGTGCGTGTCTACCTGGCACACACCAGTGAAAGGCTAGGGCCCTGGCTCACAGTACAGCACTTGCCTAGAACCCCCCGAAAGGACTGGGGGTGGGGTCAGCAGTGAGAACTGGCCTAGAATCTAATGAGATAGCTCAGTGATGGTGTGGTAAAGTGTTTTCCTAGAGTCCCCTAAGGGAAGGGCTAGGGCGTGGCTCGGAGGTAGGGCACTTGCTTGGCTCATGCAAGGCCCTGGGTTCCATCCTTAGCACCACAAGAAAAAAAAAAAAAAGATGGTTAACCTAGCATGTGTCAAGCGGCTGTGCCGTGGTGTGGGCAGGGAAGCATTCTAGGCATGTCTATCAGCCTGTTTCAGGCTGAGGTTGGTGAGGTTGGCTGGAACCCTCCCTAACTGCTGAGGGCTTGATCATAACAAGAGGCCAGGAAAGCTCCAGGGCCACAACTTGGAGGGTGAAGTCTAGTCTAGCCTGCATGAGGTCCTGGGTTCCAGTACGCCATATAACCACAGTTCCACAGAAACCAGTACACCGTGGCATACACCTGGAATCCCAGCACTCGGGGTGGTGGTGAGGGGTCATCGGGAGGATCGGGAGTTCAAGGTCAACCTTGGCTACATGGAAAGTTGGAGGCCAGCTGGGGCTACGTTATACCCTGTCTCAAAAACACCCTCCGCCTACAATTGTAAGCTGTAAAATGCTCGTGGCTTTTGGGCACTTTGGGCAATAGGGCCACAGTCTCTATACTTTATAGCTTCTTTTGCATGCTGAACTTGGTATAGTTCACGTGACGTGTGGGCATCTCTCTGCTTACTAGGGCCCACCTCTCCAGAGCAGTGGCCAAAACCTCCATAGCCTGTCTGTTGTGGCCTCAACTTGTCCCTGCCACCCACCTCTGGTGAAGGTGGGTTGACAGGCAGCCACCTGGGACCCGCCCCTGCAGTCCTTCCGTTCAGCTGCTGACTGTTGGTGCCACCCTTTGGTAGCCCTCCCATCCCCAGACAAGGAGCCTGAATGGACAGTTCCAGGGAGCCTTTCGTCATTCTGAATGGTGAGGACCTTAGGGACTGCCCAGACAGGAAGGGCCCAGTGCTTCCTGCAGGACTCAGGACATTAGTAAAGAGCCTGCTGCTCAAGCATGAAGACCCAAGTTGAGTCCCCAGAGCCCATATAAAAGGCAGGTGTGATGTGAGCCCCCACATACCCCATGTGTGACCACACCACACCAACACATACAAAATGAAGGTAAAGAAACCCTTCATCTTCAAACAAATGCTGGATGCCGGGTGTGGCGGTGCAGGCCTTTGATCTCAGCACTTGGAAGGAAGAGGCAGGTAGATCTCTTGAGCTCAAGGCTAACCTGGTCTACAGAGTGAGTTCCAGGACAGCCAGGGCTACATGGAGAGACCCTGGCTCAAAAAACCAACCCCTCCCCAAATGCTAGCACCCAAGGGCTCCATTCTATATCTAGAGGGGTTTAGAGGGGTTTAGTTTGGTTGGTTTCATTTGGTTTTTATGGATTTTGGTTGTCTGAGAGAGGGTTTTCATGTGTAGCCTTCACTGTCTTGGAAATTGCTTTGTAGATGACGCAGCCCTCAAACTCACAGAGATCCACCTACCTGTGCTTCTGCCTCTGCACCTGGTGTGCTGGGATTAAAGGTGTGCCCCTTTAAAGAGTTCTTTGTCTCCACTTGACAGTGTTTTGAAGGAGGGTACCCCGGCTTTTTCTTGGCTGCACCTCACAAATGTGTAGCTGACCCTTGCCAACAGGTGCCTCAGGATTTAGAGACTCCCAACCCCTGCCTGCTCTGTCCCCAGGCCTGCTCACCCATCTGGCACGCCAGCATGCAATGAGTGTCCTCTTGGCCCAAATGCAAACTTGAGCTCAAATGCTTAACACATTAAGGTTGCTCTTCATGCAGCCTGCTGAAGGCAGGACAAGGGAACCTTGCATGGGACGTGCTTTCAGAGCCTTGTGGAGCTGGATAAGCCATCTGTGCCCAGCGAGGATGAGGGTGACTGTGGGAGCCTTTCCCTTCCCACTCCTGCCACTCCTTGCACGGCCACTGTGGGGAGGTAAACAGGCCACGAGGTCACTGGCACTGCTAGGCAAGGGCTGGGGAAGGGAAAAGATGAACGCCGGTGTTGTCTCTGCACCCTGCTGGGCACAGAGTGGCACCGTGTGAGACGCTCAACTCCCAACACTGGGGCCCACCACACCCACTTCCCAGCTATGGATAAACAGGCTGAGAGGGGCCAAGGTGAGCAAGGCCAGATGCTGCCCACTCCATGTACAGTGGTTAAGGACACACTCCCTCTCCCCCACCCACCCCCTAGAACACCTGGGTGGGAGAGGAAGGGCTGGCTCTGGAAGGGGAGGAAGGCCCCTGAATAGCAGCTCTAACCTTCCTACACACCAGAAACACTTTATCATGGAAAGGCCTCAGCACCACTACATCCAACCAGTCATTCAGGGTCAAGGACCGCCTCTCTAAAGAGCTGATATGTGAGCCAAAGTCTGGAGGGTAAGGTGGGCACAGGCAGACACAGGGCCAGAGGCCCAGTGACGTCGAGTGATTTGTGCAAGGTCACACAACTAGCTTGCATTCTCCCACCTCTGCACCAGGCCCTAAGGCAGCTTCAGATCACAGGTCAGGGAGCTTTCCTGTCTCAGGCTTCATCACCCAAATCATCATCACTATCATCATCATCATCATCATCACCATTATCACTACCATCATCATCACCATCACCATAATCACCACCATCATCACCATCAATCATCATCATCACCGTCATCACTATCATCACCATCACCATCACCACCACCACCATCATCATCATCATCACCGTCATCACTATCATCATCATCACCATCACCATAATCACCACCATCATCACCATCATCACTATCATCACCATCACCATCACCACCACCATCATCGTCGTCAACCTAGGTTTCGTGGTCATACGTCTGAATTGTACCTAACAGGCCAATACATGTGCTTGGCTGCATTCCCATCAAATTTTATTTATAAACCAGGCACTTCACTTTAGAACACAAGGAGAGGAAGAAAGCAGGGAGAACATCCTACTTCATGCAGGGAGGGAAGAAAAGGCAGAACAAAATAGAAAAAAAAAAAAAAGAGGGATTGCATTGTAGGGAACAGGGACTCTGTAGTTCCAGGGACATAGCAAAGGTTAGACAGCCAGGGGAGTTCACCTGTGGGAGAAAGCCTCTCTGCACCCCAGACTCCCACTAAAGCGCCTTGAGTCCTCCCTTCCTCTGAAGCAGGCCTCCCGTGTGTCCTTCACAGCATACCTACTCTGTGTGGTGTGACTATCTTTCTTTTGGTTTTTCACTCTGTTCATGCTCACTTTCCTATGAACACCATGGTGGCCAGGAGTCTTCCTGCCAGCTTACATAGGTCCTCTTCTCTCGGCCTCAGTGTTTGCAGTTTCTTCTGGAGGGAGCCCCTCGTTTCCGTTCTCAGTCTTTCTCAGCACTGGCCAGTGGTGACCCAGACAGCAGACACAGCTAAGGGATTGGATGGCCCAGATATGGGCCAGTGAAAATTGGCTCTCAGATTTTGCTGTCATAGTTGCTCTGCAAGAAGCTCGGAGTGCCAGGAGCCATGCTGGTGCTCCCCACTGAGAAGCCAAGGTAAGGAAAGAACTTAGAGGTGGAGGGGACCAAGATCCGATGGCACCTGTAGGTTCCCAGATCCTGTCCCACCTGAAGCCTCACCTAGCTCAGAACTTTCCAGATAGCCTGCAGTACTGTGAGCTGCATTTCTGCCACCTGTGATTAAAGGGTCCTAACACTTGCCTCCTCAGCACTCGGCACAGTGCCCAGCATATGCTAACAAACACTAATCGGTTATTGCACAAACAGGTGGCATCTGGGCACACGCGCACCCACCTAACCTGAGGAAAGGCAACTTTGGAGCTGTAGAGACTGTCCCCAAACTGAGAGGGGGACTGAGTCAAACTGCAGCCCTGCCCCCACCCCAAGAGCAAGGAAAAGGGGCACATTTATGTGAGAACAGGTAAGAGGGAGATTCCATGCAGGTATAAGGGTTCGGTACATGGATCCGTGGCAGGAGGCCCACTGCAATGCCCGCTGCCTTGGACTTTCTTCTTAGTTGCCTTTGCCAGTCAAAGCTACCTCTAGGCACAAGCAGGTCTACATAGGCTCCGAGGGGCAAGGGAAAGAATCAGGGCTGGGTCCTGATGGCTGTTATTGACTATGATGGTCTGGTTTTAGAAGCTTTGCGATTCACTAACACCTGCTAGGTGTAAGCCACAGCATGAGGCTGACAGTAAACTTTTCCTCTCAGAGCCTGCTCCTGCCTGCCAGGCCTCAATGGCCAATTATGGTGAAAACACACAAAAGTGGAACAGTGGAAATGGGTAGACACCTCAAGTGTCCATAGTTGTCTCTGTAAGTGAGGGCAAAGGGCCCCTTCTCTCTGCCCACTCCACAGCCCTTACTCCACAATTCCCCCCACATTCAAGACTGATGTGAAAGCGAGGCAGAGCAGGGCATGCCTATGATCATGGCGGCACTCAGCAGGCATGCCAGGAGTTTAAAGTCATCTTTAATTATGTAGTTAGCATGAGGCCAGGCTACATGAGGCTTTGTCTCAAACAAACAAACAAACAAACAAACAAACAAAAAATAGAAACGGGTTTGTCCTCCATCCAGGAATATTTCCTATGTAAGATAAAGAAAAGACACCGACAACAGTCAGAGTGGCATGAGTGGCATTCCTCACTAGAGGGCAATTGTCATTCCCCTGTGACCTCTCTAGAGAGTGTCCACCTCTATTGACTGTCTCATGACTCCTCTCTGTGGTTGCTATGGCCCCATCAGTGTCTGTATTTGTCTTCCCCTGCCTCCCTCTGGAAAGCAGGCTACGAGGCCGGTGTCTTTGTTTTGCCCTCTGCAAGGCCACTAACTCCCAGCACAGTGCTTCGTATACAGCAAGAACTCGATAAGCCCTGACTGAACGGACATGACCAGGCCCCACAGACACGGACTGGGGCTGCCTGTTTGTGGCTTTGGTCCATCACTATCATCTCATCACTACCCTTACAAATCAGGGTTACAGTGAGCTCCACTGTACAGTAGAGGAAACTGAGGCATTCCGCCCTAGGCTAACACCACAGGCAGAATGAATATCTGTGCCCACCGGCCAAGGCCAGTGGCTCCCTGGAGCTGCCTCATAATCTCACACTCTGGATCTGGGATCCTGACTCCTCGCCCAGTGCTCTGACTCCACCCTCTTATAATCCACCATCACCTCCTGTGGGCAGGGTTTGCCCTTGTCTTGGTGATGCCCTCTCTCCACTGGGCAATCAACACACTGGGATGCTCCCTGGGCAGACAGGTCAGCTACGCATCCCAGGTCCGTTCCCAAACAGGCAGAGCTGAGGGCAAGATGCTGGGCTGTGTGAGGCTCCGGGTGGGCTCTTCAGGGAAGGGCAGCAGGTGTGACTGACGGCCCTACTTCCAGCCACGTGTCAGTACTGACAGCAACGGTCCCCCATACGTGAGCAAGTCCCTTTTTTGCAATTAGTAGGAGTTCTCAGCTATCCTGGTGACAGCCTCACCCATCCATTCATTCATTCATTCATTCATTCACTCAGTCACTCACTCATCACACAGGCCTTGAGATTTTATTCCGTGGCAGCTACTGCTTCAGGCACTGACCAGGCAGCCCTAAGCTAACCAGACAAAGGCCTCTATTTAAAATCACAATGGGATGGGGGAAGGGCCCACTGTTCAGGGGGAGCACTGTGTGTGTGTAAGAAGCCAGCAGGGGAAAGGCATAGACTGGGCCGGGACAGCCTCTAATGCAGAGTGGAAATCCCCCCCCACCCCCCACCCCCGACCACAGACTGCCTGAACTGTGGGCATCCGGGCATCCGAGCAGAGATCTGAACACAGTGAGGAGGGGTGATCATGTGACCATCTCCAGGAGGATTGACCCCGGTGAAAGCAAGAGCTAGTCCAGGAGGTGAGAAGGTGCCTGGTAGGTGTGAGGGGAACTGAGCAGTGGTGGGCGAGGAGGATGAAGGGCACAGAGAGAGGGGAGCTGTGGACCCTGGGCCCTGTCGGGGTTGTTGTTGTGGTTTTGAGCCAGCCTCATGTGGCCCAGGCTGGCCTTCGACTCGCTGGGTAGTGGAGGATGACCTTAAACTCCTGATCCTTCTGCCTCCAGCTTCTGAGTGCTGAGTTATCAGTGTGCACAGCCATGCTTGGTCTACACAGAACCCGGAGCGTCCTGCGTGCTAGGCCAGCTCTCTACTAACAGCTCTGTCCTCAGTCCCCACGGAGGATCTTAAGCAAAAGAGTGAGTTGCTGGGTGTGGAAGACAGGCTTCTGGCTGGGGGGGGGGGGTAGCAGGTGGGAGGAGCTCTGAAAGGAGGAGCCAGGGACAGCAGGGGATGGTGAGCGGCCCCCACATCTGGATAAGAGTCCAGAGTCCTCACTCCAGCTGTCAGGCTTCCCCCACGCCATGGTCATACCCCCTTCAACCGCAGGCCAAAACACACCCCCTCCCTGGCGAGCCTCCGTGGGTAAAAAGGGGCCGCATGAGATGCGTCTGAAAATGTCCATCATCCTACAGCAATGACGCCCCCCCCCCAGGGTCCAGATGGCCACAATGGACATTTCTAGAGCTTCTGCGGTGTGAGGCCCCATGAGCAGCAGCACTCTCCTCCCAAACCATCCTCTGCACCTGCCAGGCACTTCCTGACCTTCCAGAGTCACCCAGGGCAGCATACAGGGTTGGGGACAGCATATCAGGGGAAAGAATGACGCTCACTCCTAAGCTGACACCGGAGCAAACGGTTGAATGTGACACCTGGGCCACGAGACTGAGAAGACTGGACTTGGCAGTGTCTTAGTGACTACACCCAAGCACCTAAACAGAAGAAAAATAAATAAATAGACAAAGGCTGGGTGGATGATGTGGCTCAGTCGGCAGACGCTCGCCTAGCACGCTCAGAGTCCTGGATTTAGCCTAAGAACGGCATTTGGGAGGTGCAGGCAGGAGCATCAGAAATTCAGGGTCATCCTGAGCTGCGTGGTGAGTTCAAGGCCAACCCTGGGCTACACAAGACCTTGCCTGAGGAACAGACGAGCTGGACTTCATCAAAATTGAAAGGAGCTGTGCCGAAAACGTCACTGTCCACAGAGAGAACACACCCACGGGCGGGGGAAGACAGCCGCAGTTGACACATCCGATGAAAAATGGATGTCCTGAATATATAAAGGGCTTGGAAGGCTGGGCGATGGCTCGGAGGGTGAGGCGCTGGCTGGGCGGGAATGAGGACCTGAGTCCAATCAGCAGAAGTCACAGCAAAGAAGAGAATGTGGTGGAGGGGGGACAGGGCATTCCCCCGGGCTCTCTGGCTAGCCAGCCTAGCCTAACACGACAGGCCACAACAGCCTGTCTCGAAAAGCAAGGGGATGACTCCTGAGGTCAAGTTCGTCCTCCGACCTACACACACACACACACACACACACACACACACACACACACACACACCCTTACACGAGGGAGGGGGAAGAGAGAGAAGAGGACTTTTGGGTATAGACTGGAAAAACTGAAAGTCGCATTAATGGCTCTCTGTGCCCCACGTTTTCGGCAGCCAAGAGGTCCATCAACAAATGAAGCTAGGAACGAAACGTAGATATCTATACGAAGCGATAGCATTCGGTCTTGAAAGGAAAGAAATTATGGCAGACAACCGGGCAGATTAACCCCAAAGACATTATGTTGTAAGAAAAGAAGCCAGGCACTAAGAAAGGTAATGTGCATGACTCCCGGAGGTAGCTTCCTACAGGAGTCAAACCCAGAGAAAGGAAGTCCAGTGTGGTTCCCAGGGGTGGGGGTGAGAGCTGTCTAATGGGGATGGACGTTCCCTGCTGATAATGAGTCACTCCAGAGGCTGGCTGCACTAACACCAGAGTGCGCTAACCTACACACTTAAAAAGGGTGATGATGGGAAATCTTATAGGATGTGGATCTTACCACATTATATTTTTAAAATTTTAGCAAATTAAAAAAAAAAAAAAAAATCACCTCCCGGGGCATGTTCCCATCATGAAGCCCTGGTCAGCAGAGTTTAGGTGAGCCCAGGGTACACTCACTTCCCAGTCCCAGCAAGGCCAAGGGCTTCTGGGGCACACACAACCTGGGGGTACAGAGGGCAGGGCTTGAACCCGGGACACACCCCAGGCTGTGGGAGAGTGTCACACAACATCACATCTTATTTATGTCACCGACAGAAAAGCATGATGAGGGTTACCACCTTGGACATTCATCTGTGCCCGTCCTCCCGCTTGGAACTGGACAAGTGGCCTTCTTGTCACAGCCTTACCTCGTGACACCTAAGTCCATCAGAGACGCACAAATGCCCACCTAGGGAGAAGGCAGGGACTCCTCCGGGCAGATTATCTTACAGATAACACAAGCTGCTCTTGTGTCTCTAGGACCATTTGGTCCATCGGGTGCTTTGGGGGACCAGGCAGGGCCACTCCCAACTCAGGCAGGAGACATTAGAGAGCTCTCTCATCTCCTCGTGCCTCCCACTGAGAAGAGCGGCCTCTGGGGCGCCATCCCTGGGACTTATCTGTACTTCTCACGGCCCAAGACAGCAGCCAGAGCACTGGGGTGGGCTCTTTCCCAGCCTCCTGTTCATCGTGTGGGCCTGGGCCAGCCACTCCATCTCCCTGGGCCTCAGTCTCCGCTGCCATAAGAGGACAACAGATCAACGGGGCTACAGAGCCCCGTTTGTATAGGTTTGTGCAGGGTACGGGTGTGCGATGGTGTGTGGGGGTCAGAGGACGCCCTCGAGTGTAGTTCTACCTTGTTATTTACCGCTACATACACCAGGCTAGCAGCCCACCAGCTTCTGGTAACTCTCCTGTCTCCTGTCCCATCTTGCCTTTGAAGCAGTGGGGTTACAGTTGTGTGGGACTGTGCCTGGCTTTACGTAGATTCCAGTGATTTGAACTCTGGTCTTCATGCTTATAACTCACCTACTGAGAAGTCTCCCCAGCCCCACTGAAAGCCCTTTGCACTTGCTCAGCGCTGACAGTGACTGTCACCACTGCTGCTGTTTTTTTTTATTTCAATCCAAGAAACAAAGGCAAAATTGAGCGTGCGCAGCCAGCCTGGGGTCTGTGCTGTTGAGACCGCCCTAGCTAGGTGTTCTGTTGCAAGGGGCTCTCCTAGCTCACAATACAGTCAGGACACACCAAGGGACACTCACACTGACCGATCATTGGTTAATTCTTTCAGAATCGAATCTTAAGTACATGCAGCGAGATGTGGGAAGTGACCCTCCCTGCCCCACAGCCCCAAAAAGTGGTTAGCAAGCAAGCAACCCCCGGGACTCATGGCCTTAGCTCCATCCTGAAGAGGAGCTGAAAACCAGCCTGGAACAAGGCAGCTGCGATACCTCAACAGTCTGCTCCTCCAACCAGTCAGCGGCTGAAGGCGGCTCTCACTGGGACACTGGCTCCAGCGGCCAAGGAAAAAGCCTGCAGGCTCACAGCAAACATGTGGCATTTTCTCAGAATGGTGTCTTAAAAGGAGTTTATCCCACAGAAGGCTTAAGAGGCACGGTAAGACCCTAAACCTTTCAGGTCACGTCCACTTGTGTGGGTGACAATTGACCTCTGGGGTAGTTCAATGAGGCAGGCAGTGCTGCTGATTCCTGGTGGCTGTCACCTGAAGGAACCATCATGCTTTGCCCCAAATCTCAGGGTTAAGAGGGTGAAGAGCCAGGCTGAGCCTGGGCAGTCTAGTTCTGCCAAGAAGCTCCCACCCCGGCCTTGGCGATACCAAGTATGGGGTGGGGGTGGGGGTCACAGCACTGGGTTTGAAGTTGGTGTCTATGGCATGAGAGTTCTCCCCACCAACATGCTCCCTTGGTCAGCACCCTGCCTTCCCAAGGGCCTTCTGCCAGTACTCAACCCTGTCACCCCTCCTCTGGGATGGGGATGGGATGAGAGATCCCGGATCACAGATGAGGCAGCAAAGGCCTGGGAATGGCCCCAATCTCGCTGTGATTAGTCAAGTCAAGGAGCATGCCGGCTCCTGGGTTCCCTTTGCCCAGTGAGGAGCCTGGATTTGGCGAGTGTGACCTCAGTACTCTCTGGGCACAGCCATATTTCACCCTCCCATGGCCCCCAGGGGCCAGTCTATAGCACTCTCAGGTACTGAGTGGGAAGCAGGGCTAAGAAGGGTACAGAGTCCACAGCCAGGAGAAGGCAGGACGCGCACCCCGCTCTGGGACAGTCTCCGGCAAGTGATCCCTCTAAATAAAGTCAGCATCAGAAATGCCCTGGCTGGTTTCACCAGGCAGCACGGAGCCCAGGGGGCCCTGGGCTCCCAGTGGCTCCTCATGTTTGATGGGAGCGCATAAAAACTCAGGTGGGGAAAGCTGCAACCTCCTCAGGCCGCATCCAGCACCACAATAGGACTTAGAGCTAGAAAGGGGGGCTCTGAGAGATTGCCAGGAACTGGGGTGGCCATTCGCCAAGTGCTGCCTCATGCCAGGAACTGGCACTTGGTCATGTCCTGGGCCTACATGGAGGCCTCCTCCTCACTCCCATCTCCTGCACAGGAGACGGCCTCCCAGGAGCAAAGGGAGTCATTCACCTGAAGAAATGATGAGAAAGAAATCCACATGTACTGCACCCCAAAGTCAGCGGGAACAAAATTCTTGTCACTGTCCCCAGCTAAAGGCCACTCCCGCTTCTGATATAATAATAAAACGTAGCCTTCTCATGTTATGTGTCTGTCTGTGTAGAAGAGTGTGGGTGGGGAGGGGTGGACGTGGGAAGGGCAGAGACAGAAGTGTCATTCCTCAGTTACCCTCCACTTCGCTTTCTGAAACAGGGTCTCTCACGAGGACCTGTTTGCCACCACACCCAGCCTCTTTACACAGTGCTAGGGATTGAACTCAGGTCCTCATGCCCACAAGGCAAGCGCTTCGCCAATTAATCTATCTCCCAGTCCCCAAATTTTACCCTTATCATTTCCTCTTTTTTTCTCTTTCTGGTTTTTCATGACGGGGTCTCTCTGTGTATCGCTGGCTGTCCTGAAACTTGATCTGTAGACCGGGCTGGCCTCAAACTCAGAACTCTGCCTGCCTCTGCCTCCCTGGATGCTGGGATTAAAGGCGTGCACCGCCACTCCTGGCTTTGCCCTTATAATTTATATTCTCAAGATACACTTCATCGGAACTCCCTTGACTCATTGGACTAACCCTGAGGGTGGGTGTAGCCACTGTCCCCACTGGACAGACACACTCAGATGGTGTGACTGACCCATCCACGCTTGGGAAGAATCTGGATCTAAACCTTGATGTAGTTTGAATGAGAATGCCTGGTCCCCAGTTGAAGGAAATGTTTGGGAAGGCCTAGGGGGTGTGCCGCTTGGGGCGGACTCTGAGGTTTCAAAAGCCCATGCCAGGCCCAGTCTGCCTGGTGGTAGCTCTCAGCTACCACTCCAGTGCTATGCCTGCCTGCCTGCCAGCACGCTCCCTGCGGTGATGGTCACGGATGAACCCTCTGAAACTGTCAGCAAGCCCCAAATTAAATGCTTTCTTTTAAAAAAATTAGCCTTGGTCATGGCGTTTTGTCACAGCAATAGAACAGTAATTAAGACACTCAACTCCGCCATTTCCACTCACTCGACACTTGGTTACATCACCTTTTAGCGTAGGCTTAGGTGAAGGCGTGTCACCTCCCAGAGCCTGTTTCCATGGGTCTTGTTTTCACTCATTAAACATGTGCCCTCAAACATCCGAAAACAACAGCCACTTGTTTTCTCAGATTCCCTTACCACGAAAGCATGAGAATGTGATCAATGGCCAACACCATCAGAAGCATCTGCTGGGGTGCTCCTGGGGGAGGTTCCCCTGGAAGGGAAACAGAATGGAGAACAGAGGGAAATGCCCCTCTTTGTGGGGTAGCTGTTGTGTCTACATTTGAGGGCTGGATCTGGCAGCCAACCCCTGACATGAGGCGTCAGGCACAGGGACAAGTCATTTTCAGGGACCAGAGAAGCAGAGAGATGGAAAGAATCTCGAATCCGGGCTGGCGAGATGGTGAAATGGAGGACAGACTGCACATGCCACCAAGCCTGATGACCTGAGTTCAAGTCCCAGGACCCACATGGCAGAAGGAGGGAAGCAACTCTCACAAAGCTGTCCTCTGACTCCCACAGCCGTGCTATTGCACGCACCCACACAAGCGCACACAGATACCGCCAAATAAATACACAGTAAATGAATGTAACAAAATACAAACGCCTTAAAGCAATAACACTTAGGGCCAGCAAGATGAGTAGGTAAGGACCCTTTCCACCAAGCCTGATCCACACGGTGGAAGGCGGGAACTGACTCCCCCAAATTATCCTCTGACCGCCATACATACTCTCTCACACACACACAAAGCAACAAATACATGTAATTTAAAAGTACATTTAATTTAAATGTACTTTTAAAATAATCTAAAATCCTGATAGGATCACTGGGCCGTCAATTCAGTCCAAAGCTCCGCTAGCCTGGAATGTCAGGAAAACACATCTTCCTCCTTATTGAAGCTGTTTTTTTTTCTGCTTTGTCACTTATAACCCAAAGAAGCCCTAACGAACACCCTACTGCCCGGGAAGGCTGCAGAAGAAATTTCTGGATCACATCAGCTACAGAGAGCACTGATGGGTGCCCAGCCCAATAAACACAGCAGCTCTTCTCACACCCTACCGGGAGAGGTGTTCCCAGACAGCAGAACCTCCGAGGGGGCCCTGGCCTGCCAGCACTGCCTCCCTGCCAGGGCTAACCCCGCCTCCCAAACAACCTAAGGGGTTTTGATTTCCACTCCCCTGATGGAGAATCCAGGGCCTGGGCTTTGGTTTGTCCCTCACTTGGCAGAGCAAACCATCAATTATTCACAGCCTCAGCTCAGTCTCCCCAGGGTGTTGTCGGGAGGAAAGTGATTTGCTGCCCACCCAGCCCAGAGAAAGAACCCCACCTCACCCAGAGAAAGAACCCCACCTCAC
>NW_026596234.1:10870987-10871444 GCF_907164565.1 Psammomys obesus | reverse complement strand
CTCACCCAGAGAAAGGACCCCACCTCACCCAGAGAAAGGACCCCACCCAGCCCAGAGAAAGGATGCAGCAACTTAGCACGGTAACAACAGCACCCTCCCACTAGTGCTGAGCACTAAGTTAAGCTTCCACAAACACAACCTCACTGCAAAGTGGTCCCAGGCTTCATTTTACAGATGGGAGGGAGGAAAGGGAGAGTTGAAGAAACAGCCTCAGGCCGGATAGTCGTGATGAGTTGTCTGACCCCAGAACCCTGGTCTTTCCTTTCTCTAGGACACATGAGATGTGGCCATTTCTGTTTCTCATAGGCACCTGGAAATGACTGAACATTTGGCATTTAGCCTGTGTGGTTTCTGAGGATTTCCCCCCTCCCCCATTTCTCATTGTGCTGACAGGCTTGACATTGGAGCTTGTGGATGGGGCCAGGTGCAAATGACAGAGAGAACAGAGGCTCAGAGA
>NW_026596234.1:10769782-10865987 GCF_907164565.1 Psammomys obesus | reverse complement strand
CGGCAGCGCCTCCGCCTCCTCCACCCCGGGCTCCGGCTCGGCTCGGCGGCGGCGGCCGCGGCTGCCTGCGCGAGATCAACAAGTCGGGCTGAGCTTCGGCTCCGCGCTCGCTGCGATTCTGTCCCGCACTTCGGAGCGCGGCGAGTGGCACCGAGGCCGGACGGCGCCACCTGCGGGTCGGAAGCGCGCGCGGCTTAACCCCTCCGTGCCCGGCCCGGTCCCGGCCCAGGCCGCGGGGCCCACCCAGGCTGCTTGTCTGCCTGTCCGGGCCACGACGCCGCCGAGCGCCTACTGCATGCGGGCGCTGCACGTAGGGCAGGCGTGGGAGATACAGCTGCGAAGCCAACCAGCCTCCGGGTCCGCCGGGCTCCCTGGAGAGCGACTGTAAACAGAAGGGGGGGGGGGGACTATGTCAGACAGGCTGGAAGCTGAGAGGAGGATGGGAGAGCTGGGGAAGGCAGGTGGCAATTTTAAATAGCCCTGGCTTTGATTCCCTTCCAGATTCTAAAATACAAGGCTAGATTCGAGAGGAAGGTGGACAGTTCACCTATTAACAAACAAGCAGACAAGACGGGTGGGCAGGTGGGTGGTAGCTGCTGAGGAGAAACGTAAGGCCAGGTGAGAGGGCAGCAGAGATTCAGGACTGGTCAGTCATCCTGTCCTGATATCTTGGACAGCTGCTTTTGGAGAGCTGAGGGTTGTTTGGGCTGGGGGTGGGGGGAGCCATCGCCCCCGTCTCACCCTATGTAGTGGGGAGGGCAGACTACCTCGTGAGAGACTGTAGGAAGGTTTGCACGCAGAAGGGGTCAGGCCTCCCTCCACAGGCCATGCTTGGGCCCTTCCTGGCCTTTGCTGTTTTGTTCTCTCACATACGTATCTGTTATGTGGTTAAGGAGGCAGAGATGCGGCAGAGAGCCTTGCCCTGCAGGGAGAAAACTTAATGAGACGTGGTGTCCCAAGATAAGGCCTTTGCCCTTTCCACCTTGGCTTCATTTCCATTGCACCACACAGAACGGTTTATAGGAACCTACCCACCCTCATCGGTTCCATCATCCTGACGCAACCCAAGCTGCCACTGCCTTCTCTCCCTGTGACCTCTGCTCTGCTCTGGGCTCCCCCATCCCTCCTCTGCCTCCTACATAGCCAGGGCTGTCAGAATGAATGTTCCATTTCCCGAGCTGAATGTGGTTGTCACTGGAGTAAAGGCTCAGCAGGGTTTTCTCTTGCTCCGGCTTGATAGTTCTGCTTCAGTCCCTCCCTCCTCAACTCTGCTTGCCCACTACGGAAGAAAGACAAACAACGAAACACATTTTTGTTTTAAACGAAAAGGTTTCAGCCAGTCATGAGTGCTACCAAGGAATCATGAGTGTGTGTGTGTTGCGGGGCGGGGGGAGGACGCATGTGCTATGCTGAGAGCTTTTCCCAGTTGGTCAGGGAGAGCCTCTCAGAGGTGAAGGCGGACTCCACAGTAAGAAGGGAGTCAGATATGGGGAGATAAGAGGAGTTCCAGGCAGAGTTGTGTCCAGGCTAGAGGTCAAGGGCAGGTGATGGGCGGCCACATGCCTCCCTGGCCACAACAGGAGCAACACAGAAAATGCAAGAGTAAGCACTCAAGAGGCAGAGGCAGGCAGGTCTCTGTGAGTTTGAGGCCAGCCAGGGCTACAGAGTCAGTTCTAGGACAGCCAGGGCCACACAAAGAAACCCTGTCTCGAACAACAACAAAAAGAAAATGCAAGATTTGCTTGTCTTCTCACTTCTGAGAGAGAGAGAGGGAGAGAGGGAGAGAGAGAGAGAGAGAGCGAGAGCTGAGCAGGGAGCCTCATTTGAGGAATTGTTTTAATTTTCTTAATTGACGTAGGAGGACCTACCAAATGCCGGCAGCAGATTAAAGGTATGCAGGAAGGAAGACCACTTGCTTTTTGTTGGCTTGGCCTTGCCTCTTGCTGAAGAGCTGACTGACCCTGCAGCTCCTCCTGATGCCGCTGCTTCCTTCAGCGATAACCAGAAGCAGCATTTTCAGACACCCATCACGGACTAAGGACCTTCAGGTCTCCAGGAACCTCCAGATTTTTGGTGCCTGCTTGGGACTGCTGAGGCACCTCAAGGACCAGGCAGCTGTCACATTACCATCCTCACAGTGTTGGGACTGTCTCAGAGTAAGCTGATTAAACACATTCTTGAATATGTTTGGCATATAAAATGCTATATTTTAATACGCAAAGTGTTCTGCTTCTTCAGGAGACCCCATTGATACAGGGGCACGGAGGCCAGAGGTCAACCTTGGGTATGTTCCCCTGGTGGCATCCATCTTTATTTTATTTATTTGGAGGGAGCCTCTCTCATTGACTGGGAACTCAGCAAACAGGCTAGGCCGGCTGTGAGCCCCAGGGAGCCCCCTGTCTCTGCCTGGTTTGTGTTGTTTTTTTTTTTTTAACCTGTGTTCTGGGGATTGAACCCAGGTCCTTGTACTTGTGAGGCAAACCCTTTGCTGAGGGCCATCTCCCCAGCCCCCACTCATTCCTCATTCCTTGTCCTCCCCCTCCCCCTCGGGCCATGCTCCCTGCCTCATAGGCAGCAGCTGTTATCCGCTTAGTGGGTATTATGTTTCTTTCTTTCTTTCTTTCTTTCTTTCTTTCTTTCTTTCTTTCTTTTTTCTGTGCGAGATCTCGAAAAGCAGGGTTTCCTGTGTATGTCTCAGTTCATACTTGTTGTTGTTGTTTGTTTTATTTGGCCTTTTTCCCCCCAGAAAATATTTCAGTGTGTAGTAGCACAGGATGGATTTGAATTCATGATGCTGTGTCTCATCCTCCTGAGTCTGACCTACAGACCTACCTGCCTGCAACATTATGCTTGCTTCAGCTTACCCATGTGCTCTGTGCTGTGACTCTGACATTGTTTCTTTCTTTTTATTTTATTTTATGTTCGTTGGGGTTTGCCTCCATGTATGTCTGAGCGAGGGTGCCAGAGCCCTGGAACAGACTTACAGACCTGGTACAGAGTGACAGACCCTGGAAGCTACCTTGTAGGTGCTGGGAACTAAACCCAGATCCTCTGGAAGAGCAGCCAGTGCTCTTAACCACTGACCCATCTCTCCACCCCCTTGTTTCCTATCTTCAAGAGATCTACTCATGTCGAGATGGGTTCGCCAGTCCACTGCTCCCTCCCCTCAAAGTCACTCATTGTCGTCCTAGTTCTCAGTGGCACCCAAGAGAACCCCCTCTTCTCAACACAGACCCAGGCTGGCCCTGAACTTGGCTACAGAGCCAAGGATGATTTCGGATTTCCGACTTCCCGCCTTCATCTCCTAGGCACTGAGCTGACAGGAGTGCCCCACGCCTGGTCTACACTGCGCTGGATTGAGCCCAGCTCTTAGCGCATGCTAGGCGAGTGCCCTGTCAACTGAGCCCTGTTCCCAGCCCTGATGTGACTTTGGAAACATGCTTTGTGTGGCTTTGAAACACTGTGTTCCAGGGTGTGTACACTCTTAACTAAGTGCACCCGGACTCTGATGCCTCTGGTGGCGTCCCCTCTGAGTGCTAAGAGTCCTCTAGCCCCAATCTCAGCCTCCATTAGCTTTTATCCAGAGTGGAATGTTGGCTGTCCGGTGTGTGCCAGGAAACAGCTCAGAATATTGAAATATTCCTTTCATTGACTATTAATGAATCTCGGGTTTGCTTTATATGCATTTGAGTTTGTGTGTGTGTGTGCATGTATTTGAGCTGTTGTGGTGATGATGGTGGCTGTTGTTATGGTTTAGTAGTGGCTGTTGTTATCGGTGTGGTGATGGCTATGGTTACAGTTGTTATGACTGTGGTTATTGTGGTCGTGTTTGTTGTGCTGGTGGCTATTGTTATAATTGTGGTCATAGTTCTGCTTGGGGTCGTTGCTGTGCATTGGTTGTGTTGGTGATGGCTGTTGTTATGGTTGTGGTTGCAGTTGTTATGTTTGAGAGGTTGTTATGATTATGGTTATTATAATTGTTGCTATTATTGTTGGTGGTTGTTGCTATGGTTACTCTTGTGATTGTTATGTTTGGTGGTTGTTGCTATGGTTGTGATTGTTATTATAGTTTGTTTGTTGCTGTGAATATTGTTATGATATGGTTATTATGCTTGGTAATTTCAGATATGGTTATTATGGTTGGTGAGTGTGGCTGTGGTTGTTTTTATGGGTGTGGTTGTTATGGTTGGTGGTTGTTTCTGTGGTTACTGTTATGGTTGCAATAATTATTGTTGATGTGGTTGTGGTTGTTATGGTTGTTGTGGTGGTCACTGTTATGACTGTGGTTGCTGTTGAGGTGATTGTTGCTGTGGTTGTTGTTATGGTTGTAGTTGTTCTCACTGCAGAGGACTTTAATCCAGCAACATGGCTACTCTGGCTGGAATATAGACACGCCCTGAGTACACACCTTTAATCCCAAACAATGAAGGCAGAGTTGGTTTGTAGAAGAAGGCACCCATGTTTAAAAGTTATGTCTAATTGAGAGGCAGACAATGTGATGAATCAGAGAAGATTTGACAGAAGAGGATATGCCCAATTCTCACAAGAACAGACAGGAAAGAGAGGAGACTTAGGAGAGCAGTGCAGAGGGAGAGAGGAGGCAATTTACTGGGACAGTTGTACAGAGACAGACTTGCAGAAAGAAAACAAGCCAGACATAGGGAAGACAGAATGAGCCATAGAATGAGAAGGAGTCAGAAGATTAGAACATATTGCCAGGGTTAGTATGAGGCCAAGCAAAGTAGTTCAGTCAAAAACCAAGAGAAGCCAGTTTGAGTCAGTCAGCTTGGAGAGGAGTTTTGAGCTACATAGCCGAGTTGAACCAGCCAGCCAGAATTCAGAAAGAGCTAGAAAGGGTAAGCTTATTCAGAAGTAAGTCTCAGAGGCTGAAAACATTCTAGGCCTAGATTAGATCATATGGAGGCGAAAAGCTTCCAGGACTAAGCCTCCAGCTGGAGGCAGTAAGCCTCAGGGACAACAATTACATCAGGTAAATAAAAAGTTACTTTCACATCTTGTAGTTTGTGTTTGTTGCTGTGTTATGACTATGGTTATGGTTGGTGGTTGCTGCTATGGTTGTTGTTATGGCTGGTGAATGTTGCTGTGGTTGTTGTGGTATCTACCGTCATGCTTGTTATTGTAGCTATCGGTTTGCAGGATTCCTTTGTGCGATCTAGATGCTAAGGCCGATGTTGACTTTGGACGTAATAAACACCTTCTATTCTGTCACCTGAGTATTAAGTTTGTGCTTGGATACCTTTTGTTTCCAGAACATTATTTGAGTGGCCTGTGAGATGGCTCAGTGATGTTTGCCCCCAAACCTGACAACCATCCTCCTGCCTCAGCCTTCTGATCAGCTAGGATGCCAGGCCTGACCTGCCAGGCCCGGTTGTAGGTGGTTTTCTGGAAATCATCCTTAGGGCAAGCTACTTTCCCGCACAGGTCTGAGGTACTGCCTTTGCCATCTGCAGACCCCCAAGCTCCTTGCCTGCCCTTCTGGTCCTTGTGTCCTTATGCCCACGTGACCCTGTGCTGAGTTGCATGGGGTTCTAAATGCTGAGCTTGTGAGGCCTGCTCTCCCTGCTCTTCTGTTTTAGGGTGAGCTTATTTACCCTCCTCTTTCAGTGAGTCCTGAAGGGACAGTCATGCAACCCTGGCTGTCATCTCTTATTCCCAAGCACCGGCCTGCCAGCAGAGTTCCCCTCTGTCCAGGGAACCCTTGAAACCTGCAGGCTCTGGGAAGAAACCTGTCTTGAAAGCCTGGGAGAGCACTTCTCCCAGCGAAAGAGGCAGATGTTCATTGTTTGCCCCAGAGGATGTGACAACATCCGCACAGGGGTTTGGTTATCACAGCTCTGAGGGCCGGGGGGGGGGGGGGGGGTCTTCCTGCTGTCTAGTTGATGAAGGCAAAGAGATGCCGCCAAACATCGTACTGTGCACAGAATGGTTCTTCATGTGACTCCTCCATCAGAGAGGGTGCCAGGGAGAGCTGAGTGATGCAAGGTGCTCCCAGGAGACCCGTAAGAAGGTCCCTGCAATTGTCCATACTAACGTAATGAGCCCTGGACCAGGTGGTGGGCAATCCACCAGCCACAGGACTCTGCAGAGGTCCTTCTGTAAGCCCAAGGCCATTGCCAAAGACCCTGTGTGATTGGGTGAACACCTACACAGTCGGGCTCTAAACTCAAGGGAGATATGCCTGGATCCCCACACACCTGAAAGTGCAGGCAAAGAGGCCCCGCTCCACCAGGCTCCATTCAGCCTTGTGCCTGTGTGTTTACTCTACAAGGAGTCCCTGGAAGGTTCCGTAGGGTAACAGTGTGACCTCGTGGCAGAGGGAGGGCTCAGGACAGAACAGCCGGTACAGAATGACTTCGGACAAGGGCTCTACGCTCCCTAAACCGCACTGTTCCAATCCCTAAAGTGAACAGCCACAGAGAACGTGTCTGCTTTCTTAGGTTATGAGGGGATTAAAACAAACAAACAAACAAACTCTAATTCATATAAGTTTGTATGTATATAAACATGTATGTTGAGGAGAGAGGTCAATGTTGGGTGTCTGAAAAGTTTTAAAATTTAATTGTATATGTGTGGGTCCTTTGCCTGTGTGCCATGTGGGAGTTACAGATGGTTACGAACCACCGTGTGGGAGCTGGGAACAGAACTCGGGTCCCCTGGAAGAGCAGCCGGTGCTCTTAACCACTGAGCCATCCCTCCAGCCCACGAGGAACTCTTTACCACTGATGGCGCTGTCTGGTCAACCACACAGCACTAAGGTTCTGGGGGTTACTGAGGGAGGGGCTTGTGTGTCCAGTTCAACCTAAGTAACCAGAATGCTTAGCTGGTGGGTGAGGAGACGGGTGAGTCTGTCATGCCGAAGCACAAGGACCCGAGTTCAGATCCCCAGGAACCAGGGGTGCCAGTGTACACCTGTCGTCCCAGTGCGAGGGAGAGACAGGGGGATTCCCGGACCCCACTAGCCACCTGCGCTCGCAGAATCAGTAAGCTTCCGGTTCAGTGAGGAACACCGCTCGACCCCGTGTGGGGCGTGACTGTGCACGTGCATGTGAACACGTGAGATGCACAAAATGTACCGCCCACGAGTAAACAAGAGAGTAAGCAAATAAAGGTTCTAAAAGTGCTTAGCCGATCCATGTGAAATTGGGTGGGGGCATGGAATTAGGAAGAGTTGCTCGAACCTTTTTGCCTTGCCCTTCTCAGCATAAAAGCTCTTCGTGCCAGCACGGTGTTTGGCCACTGCCACACCAGCTTTATGAACTCTTTTGCGAACAATCCTGCACTTATCCTCTTATCCTCCCTACGCAAGGCCACCCTGAAATTACATCAACCCAGGGCAAAGTAGAGCCAAACGGGACTCCTGGATCCAGCCATGCCTGAAGCCAGTGCCACTGGAGTCCAGGTTACGTGAGCTGGGAAATAACTCCTCTTGCCCTGCCAGTGGTCAGCCTATCCAAGAACGCTTGGCCGGTGACAGCCCTCTCTCCATAGACCAGACATTTTCTTAGCTCAAGAAGAAATCAGGTAGACAAGAAACAGGCAAGGGGGCTGGAGAGGCGGCTCAGCGGTTGACAGCAGGCAACTGCTCTCGCAGGAGACCTGAGTTCCCTTTTCAGCACCGCACCGAACGGCTTACAGCTGCCTGTTAACTCCAGCTCTTGGGGACCGGGTACCTCTGTCCTCCTTGGGCACCGGCACTCACATGCACACAAATACCCGTAATTAAAAATAAAATAAATCCTAAACAAACAAGTGTCACAGGTGTGATGGCTCACGCCTGTGTTCCCAACACTCAGGCGGCAAAGGCAGGAAGATGAGACGTTCAAAGTCCACAAACCACTGTAACTCCAGTTACAGTGAGCTGTTGCCCTCCTCTGACCCTGTGGGCACCAGGCATGCACCTGGCACACAGACATACAGGCAGGCAAGTCAGCCATACACATTAATTAAAAAAAAAAAAAAATCAATGTCATCTTTGCTTAAATAGTGAGCTCAAGGCCATCCTGGGCTATGTGAGATCCTGTCTCAAACAAACCCAATAAACAAACAGGAAGAAAAGGGGGAGGGGGAGGGGTAACAAACTACAACTTAGAATATTCATAAAGGAGGGCTGCCGCATAGCCCTGTGACTGAAAGGCAAGCAAAACCACAGCGCTCATGGAGGGGACAGCGTCACAGGGCAGCCCGGTCCCAGCATCGGACCATCCGGTTCCTGGCCACTGCTCTCTCGAAACATGTCTGCTGGGGCCTCAGCCTGGCATCTCGCTGGGAGGAGCTGAGATCCGTCCATGCCGCTCCCTTTGACCAGTGCCGGCAAGAGGCTCAGCTGTTTGAAGTCTGATCTCCAGATTCCAGGGTACCATCCATCATTTATGCCGACTGGGCAGCCTGCTTGGGTTTCTTGGAGTTTTGGGGATGAGCAAGGCTAATGAATACCATACTCCCTGCCCCTTGCAAACACAATTGCACACATGCGCACTCGGGCGCGCGCGCGCGCGCGCGCACACACACACACACACACACACGCACCACACGTACAGGTGCACAGCTCGTGCACAAATTCCATGGTAGAGGGTGGACAGAGGGGTCCTCAGAGACTCAGGAAGATGGAGACATCATTCCTATGGGGGGGCATGTTCTGTTGGGACCCCTTCGGGCCCCGGGGATCGTCCTATCCGCTGGGCTTGCTTATTCTTTCTCTGTTGTCTCTTTGTCCTGCTTCATAAGGAACATTACGGTGAGTGTAACAGGCTCCACCGGGCAGGGCTGCTGGGAGGATGAATGACACAGCACATGACGTGCTGCGCATCGAGCCCGATGCTGGGAAGTATTCGTTGAAACAGCAAGGATGATAGTGACTGGCTCAGTTGAGTGCTGTGTGTCAGGCACTGTGCTAGGGGTCTGTGTGCATGACCCCACCGTAGGTTCTTTCTCTCCCTGGCACTAGGCACCGAGGACAACATAAACAAGACTATGAAACTGTCGGATGATCCTGAGTGATCCAGTGTCTGAGTCTAGTCCTTCTGCGTAGCCCAGGCTGGGCCCAAATTCGCCATCCTCCTGCTTCAGCTGCACCAGTAGCTGGGGACCTGAGCCTGCACCCCCAGACTTGGCTCCAGTGTCTGCTATTTTCTTTAGGAGTCCACTTGCCTTTGTCAAACCCTAGGGTTTCTGGCTCAAGTTCCTGCAAATGCACGAAGCTTGTTTTCTGATCAGCCCAACCTTTCTTCATTCCTCCATCTCATCTTTAGTCTATCCCCTACCCACTAGCTTCACCGTCCCTCTTCCGTGTTCCCAGTTGCTAAGCCCTGCCCAGAAATTCACACACTTGCTCACTCACCCGTCTCTCCAACCATTGACCTATTCACCCATCCTCTTGCCCATGTCTTTCTACCAACACGCTACTTCCCTTTACGTCCATCTGCCTGTCATTCACCCACCCATCCATCCATCCGTCTATCCATCCATCCATCCATCTACCCACACACCAACTTCTCACTCATCTACCAGCCAGCCAGCCTCCCCGAATACACAACGTATTTATGGACCTACCTAGCCACTCATGCAACCACTCACCCACCCCAAATACTGCTCCGCTCCTCCATCTCTCCACCCATGGACCTGTCTACCCATTCACCCTCCACCTATCCATCCTTGAACATTCCCACTCTCCATCTAACAACGGCTTTGTGCACATTGTGCTCTGTGATGCCCCAGCATGGCCCCCTGGATTCTTTCCCTGAGAAGAACTATGCATGCCACCAGAATGTCCCCACAGAGGTAGCCTCTTTGTGGCCGGGACTTTGAAATCCATTGACTTTCCAGGATGTAGGGCCAAAAGATGATAAAATGCAAGAACAACCAAGGCACAGGCTTCCAGCAGAGCAATTAAAGGTGAGCTAATCTCTCTTCCCTTCAGCGGAGCCAGGGAGCTCCAAGACACACAAAAGGAGTCAGCAACAGAAGAACGAGAAGCTGAAGAGATCAAAGGCAAGCAAGTGGAGGCTCCTGATGTTTTAGTGAGAGCTCAGCTCCCCTGCCCTTCCGTCTCCCCTGCACTCCTTCCTCTCTATACTCCTTCGCCAATGCTCCCTGCTGTCCACATCCCCTCCCATCTGTCTTCTTAGCCCACCCTCCCAGCTCCCCCATCTACAGCCCTTTGCATTTGCTGTTCCCAAGCTCCCAAGATGAGGGCACAGGTGTAGCACTTCCTGTCCACCTCCCAGCAAATGACCTCACCTCCAGACCAGAGGCCCCCTCTTCAGAGTCACAGAGAGGCCATTTATCGGCAAGGCCACTTTGATGTCCATCTGACAGTATGACATGAAGCCCGAGCGCTGTGTTGAAGTGGCAAAGTGCGACCACCATACCGCCCACGAAACACACTGTGACACCTTGTTTATTAAAAATAACAGCAAAAGCCTCGGAACCAATGTGTGGAAGAGATGGCAGAGTCGGCTTCTCTATCTGGAGGTCGGGCTACCTGTCTCTACCATGAGCATTTCACCTTTCTTTTGACACCCCTCTTCCCCACCCAGTGGGTCCACCATGAGAAAGGTGAGGACAGCATGGGTGTGGCCTTCAGAAAGGTGGGACACTGGCTCATGTAACCCAAGGACACAGGCTGTAAGGCCCAGAGTCTAGACCTCCACTGTCCAGGGCCGGTTTGTTCTTCACAGTTCTGTGTGGGGTGTGGATATCAGAGGCCCACTTCTGCCAGCATTAGAAAACCAGATTTGAGTGTGAAAAGTGAGTCTCCTTAAAGGAGGACGTAGGATGAATGGCAGACGCAGTGAAGTAGCCCAGGGAACACGTCATCAGCTCAAACTGAAGACGCTAGCATACATCCTGCGACACCCAGGCACGGAGAGCTGAGATCCTGCCTGTGCAGGTGGCTAATTCATCCCTTCCCGCTAAGCTGCCAGCTCCTCCTGCCCTTCAGACAGAATTGTGTATCCCAGGTTGACTCCAACTCACTATGTAGCCAAGTATGACTTTTGAACCCCTGATCCTCCTGCCCCCACCTTGCTGGGATTAACGGCGTGCACCACCACAACCCGGTTTATTCAGAACTGGAGATGAACTCGGGACTTCGTGCATGCTAGCTACCTCCTCCCCCGACTGAGCCAAATTCCCAGCTTGTGATAAAGAACTGAGAAATGGAAGAAATTAAAACGAGCGCATACGCACCTCAGCTCCCTAATGGAGCTGCCTGCCCTTAACCATCTCCCCTTGTGTTTGTGGCTCCGTGGAGGCGCCACCGTTAAAGGGAACCAGCCCTTCACCGAGAGCAGGTCAGCGTCTTGGGGACAGCCCAGCCTGATTCAATTAAGATGGGGCTCTGAAGGGCTTTCCCTAGCACACCAGGCCTGCAGCCTGCGAGACCTTCAGCAGCTATTTCTGCCACTTTCTCCCTCCCCTTCCAGCCATGAGGAAGCAACTGGGGGTTGCCATGGAAACTGGCTCATCCTCCCACAGGAGGCTTGCCAGCTCTGATTTCCTGCAAAGATAAGAAGCAAGCAGTAGTGGGGGGTCACCCAAGCATGAAGATGGGTTTCCCTGGGGATACCCAGATTCCTGCCAATCACACTGTTTATGTAGAAATTCTGAGGGTGCCTGGAGACCCAGAGCCAGGGAAGCCCCCAGCCCTGCTCCAAGAGATGAGCCCCCTGGAACACCTTGGCTTAGGGCCTCTTCTGTCTCTCCAGCTAAAGCTAAAAGGACCTCATCACAGATGTGTCTGCACCACGCTTGGGTGTTCCTGACTGTCAGCTCTCCAGTGCCAAACACAAGTGTCCCACCACCACCCCTGAAGCCCTTGCAGTGAAGAACAGACTGCCCACCAACATCTGCGTCTAGGAAAGGTGGGCAGGCTGCTCTCTCCTGGCAAGAGCTGTGTGATCGCAGGCAGGTCGCTTTACCTCTCTGAGCTGGCGTTCTCACCTGGAAAGCTGACATCACACACCACCTTCTCCAAGACGCCTCGAGGACTGGAAATACAGATCTGCTGTGCCTGTCTCAGCGTTTCCCAGCACTCGGGAGGCAGAGCCAGGTGGATCTTCCAGTTCAAGGCCAGCCCGGTCTACATAATGAGTTCAAGGACAGCCAAGACTACATAAAGACAAGAAATAAAAATTCAAAAGAGCAAAAGCACTTGGGAAACAGCGCCTAGTAGCAGATGACCATGTTTGCCAGTACAAGGGAGACTTGCAAGCTACGGTTCCCTTGAAGGCAGCCCTCGCTCCTAAAATTGATACAAAGGTGGGTTTTCATCACTGATTTGTTGGAGCCATGGCTGCAGTGCCCAGAGTCGGGTGAGCAGCTGAGGACCAGCTGGCTGCTGCCTCTCACTCGCTACCCCAGTGCTCCCAAGAGTCAGCTCAGGCGCTCGGGCTCCAGTGCCTTTGGGACCAGAGGGGACTATAGATGTTGAAGCTGACCCAGCCAAAGCCCTGTGCTGAGCACCCCTAGCCAGAGCTACTCTTGGGACTGAGGGCCAGGCGCGGCCAGGGAATCCACGCGAATTCTCTACAGATAATATGATATCTAGTATGTTGTTTGACTGAATCATTCTATGCAGGCCTGGCTGTACCAGAAATCACTATGTAGACCAGGCTGGCCTAGAACTTACAGAGATCCTCCTGCCTCTGCCTTGTGAAGGCTGGGACTAAAGGTGTGCACAACTATGCCCAGTTCTATGTTTTTTTTTTTTTGTTTGTTTGTTTGTTTGTTTTTTTAAAGTGCAGGTTGAACAAAGCCGTTAGACAGGCTGGTGTGCACTGGAGCAGGGGCTTGTGTCTTGGGGTGCAGGGAAATAGACTCCCCAGGCTGGAGCATCTCACAGGATCGGGTCTTTCTGGGTCACACCCCACCCCAGTCTTAACGCAAGGAAAGCCCTGCTACCTCCTGTCTGAGAATCAAGGACAGATGACTTTAGCCCTCAGAGTGCAGCTTGCATCTTCCCAGGCATCCACACGAGGAGAGGGAGGGCCATGTCTCTTTAAAAATTTGGGCACAGGACAATAGACACCCTGACGAATCCACACGGGTCTTCTCATGACCCATATCTACCACACAAGGCCTGAACTACAGCGGCCCCTAAAGGTGAGGACAGTGCCTGCTCTGGGAGTGAGGGGCACCATAGTGTGGACTGGTGGGAACCACAGAACAGGAGGCACCGGTGAACCCAGAGCACAGACAGCCTGATCTGGAAGCAGGTCTCCACAGCGAGATACAGAGCTTTTATTGGCTTTTTCTGCTCTCGGCGTCCTGTGTGTCCGCTCCTCTGGACACAGCATTCTAGGGGAACACTGGGAAGGCAGTGACACAGGCACAGAAAGTCAGGAGGCCCCGGGTGAGTGCAGTGTCTTCTCCATAGGTCACAGCCTGATACGGTACCGGATGGGCACGTCTTCTTCGGGCTGCAGCAGGCCGAAGCCGTATCTGCCGAGGTCAAACTCGGGGATCTCTGTGTCCTTGCTGGCCAGCTCCAGGTCAAAGTGAGTCAGCAGGAGGACCACAAATCTGCAGAGAGAGAGGGGGCAGGTTACAGACTGTGCTGCTCTGGGCAGACCCGGGCAAGGCGAGGCCAGCGGGAGCAAAGGAGGCTGAGCGGCTGTGTCCGCGGCAGCCACTTCCGCATCACAGCCACAAAGACCCAGAGTGTGAGTCTCCAGCTCTCCTGCAGACGACAGAGCGGCCAGAGGGAGGGGCCCAGACATGCGTCTCTAACCCCACACCCAGGGCACCTGGGTAGTCCTGCGTCCCAGACGCATCACAGAGCTCGTGGTGACAAGACCCTCCTCCTGCCTCTCCACCAGCCTGCACCCCTTTTCCTAAGCTAAGAACTAAGTCACCCCCGGGCCCCGGCCACACTTATTAGGGGTGCTTGTTAAGATTAAAACTTGCCCACTCCCTCAAGACTCCTCAGCCCCGTGCGACACAGAACCGTCACCAAGGGCCACCTTCGCAGGGCACACTCTCTACCACCACCTTCTGGAGACAGGAAAGCTGTCGTGACTAGGTTGCCGCCTCAATGACACAATGACAGGCTGTGCCCTAACTGGTGAGCTTACTGTCCTGCGCGTCACGGCTGTCCTCCACCTCAACTCGGGTGCCTAACGCCAGACTAAACACACACTAGGACTTTCTCCTTTCACCGAGAGGAGCAGGCGAGTGGATAAGCCAGCCTGCCGGACTTAAGGGGAAGTGACTCTCCCCAGGGTCTGTACCCAATGATCGGAGCATCGCCGCTGTCGTTGCCTGAGAGCTTCCTTGCAGGGAGATGGCAGTGACCGAGGAAACAACAAACTCACTCACTTGTCGAGAGGCCATCAGCAAGGCACTGTGCTAAGCACGTAAAAGCCAGCATCTATTTTGTCTGTCCCTAAATGGATGAAGCAAAGACTACCAACGAAGTGCTGGCCTAGCCATCTATTTGAATGAGAGCATCTGTCCTGGTGTGATCAATACGTTAGGGTACAGACGTGAGCAGAAGGCGAACCTCACGTTTGCTCACGTGCCATTTCGTGTTCCGTGAACAGGGGTGAACGCCGAGCCTGCACCAGCGGGGCGCGCGCGTGCACGCGCGCACACACACACACACACACACACACACACACACACACACACACACACATACCTTAGCATCAACTGACTGCCCTGTTCATCAGACTCTGTGCCTTTTTGAAGGTTTTTCTCAATTTTACTTTTTATTATGCTTGGCAGGTGGGGGAGTGCGGAGTGAAGGGCCTGGGGATATGTGGACATGACTGCTGAGCCTGAAGAGGCCAGAAGAGGGCGTCAGATGCCCTGGAGCTAGACTGTTGTGAGCTGCCCAAGCAGGGGGTTGGGAACCAAACTTGGGTCCTCTGCAACAGCAATACTCACTCTTTATGGCTGAGCTGGCTCCCCACCCTTCTGAGCTCCTTCAACATGTGTAAAACTGTATAATCACCGAAGGTCCTAATCCTTCTCATGCGTCACTGCTGACAATTTTGGGCTTCGGGCTCCCCTTTCCTACATCCTACACTTCTATTTTTTTTGAGGTTTATTTTGTTTTTCTAATGCCGAGGATTGAACCCCATGCCTCATGTATGCTAGGCAAGCACCCCACATTGAGATCCAGCCTCTGCCATCTTGTTAGTCTTGAGATAAGAGCTCACTGAGGGGCCAAAGCCAGCTTTAAACTTACTACCCTCCCGCCTCAGCCTCCCCTATAGCTGGGATTATAGAGCCTGTGCTCCCAAGCCTGGTGCCCCGCTGTTTTCATTGCCTGATCATGCAAGACGAGGTGTGTTTTTAAGAACGCATGTTAAGCGTTGGGGCAGAACTGACTTCATCATGATTTCCGCTTTACTGTTGAGAAAAGTGACACCAAAAGGTTAACGTGACTTGCTGTCCCCTGGCACGGCGCCTGCATGTTAACGATGTGAATGATGCAAATACTGGCTAACATTTCTCAAAGCCTGTGATGAGTCAGGCGGAGGGGTAGGCACTTAGAAAGATCCATTTTGGAGCTGTAATCAGCACCCAAATCTCATAGCTGAGGAGACAGGCTCTGAACGTTACAGGAGCTGGAGGGAACAATGGGGCAGAAGTCACAAGCCCTGGTGCAGGCAGTCTGCGGTCCTGGAGACTGAAGCTGGGGGATTCCCGGGGGAGGGGGATGTAGGAGCCACTCAGCCCTCTCAGGAGTTACACCAGCCAAAGGAGAGACCCTGAAATAGAGCCAGTTCCTGCCACAAGGGGCTGAACCTGCAGCAGCAGCACTGAGAGACAGCCACGGCCAACCAGAGTCAGCAGCCAGGTTGGCATTCCCACGCCAACCTCAGAGGGAAAACCCAGCTGCCACATCTGATCATTATAGGAGAAATCAGGAACGTGGCTTCTTCTTCTTTTTAAACGAGAGCTCTTCTGATATTTAAAAGAGCCCACAATTTCAAAACACAAACGGATTTGCGGACGGGAGTTGACTCTCTGCCAGTTTGGAATTTAATCCCTAAACCATTAGCCTGAAGCCTTCGGTCAAAGAAGCAACAGTGGCGTCAGGTGTCACCACACCCTGGCCACATCCAAACCCTTCCCTGGCCACAGCACATCCATGGGGCCCTTCCCTGCCAGGCCGTGTACCGCTGCCCCTGTGCCCTGCCCCTCACTCACTGCTTGATGCTGTTGATGGCGTAGCTCTTCCCCAGACAATGGTTGTAGCCTGCGCCCCATGGCATGTTGTAATTCTTCAGCCGCTTCCCGTCTTTGTAAAAATCTTTCTTCTCTGTTCCATCTGGGTTCAAGAATCGATTGTATTTAAATACCTGGAACAAGAAGGTGACGTGTAATGTCACCCCACACAAGCCTGTGCCAGGACAAAGGACTGGGCATCTGATTCGAGACTTGGCGAAAACTGATGGGAAGTGAGTGGGCGGGGGCTTGGTTAAGGGACTGTGCCGGGCCGACGCCTCAGTTGTTCAGTCCCCCTGCCCACTCCCCCAGCACCATCCCACAGTCCCTGGGCTATCCAGCCCTGACCCTGCTCCTAACCTCAGGGTCCGTGTAGATTTCTGGGTCCTTCTGGGGACTCAGGAAAGGAAAGAGGAGAAGGCGGTCACCATGTCGAAGAGAGAACTCCCTCCCGTCTGCCATAGGCAAGGCCAGGTCCGCCATGACCTCTCGGGTGATGAAGGGGGCAGCCGTGAGCCGGAGGGTCTCATTTAGCACGCTGTCTGCAAGGGCGAGAGGAGGGAGGGTCAGCAGGCTGCCCTCTCGCCTAGACAGCCCTTCCTGTTCTTGCTTAACAGAGCGAGGGTGCACATCTTGCACACAGTCCCATGGCATTGTGGGAAGAGCCAGATGACAAAGCGTGCACTCTGTGGCCCCTGAGGAACCCTTGGGTGTGAGGGAAGAGGAGAAATTGGGAGCCACAGGGATCTCAGGCAGCTAGGGGGAGTTTAGGGTCTTAGTGTGTAGCGCAGTGCACATTCCCTTCTGGGAACAGTCCCCTGGCCTTCCTCTAGGGATCACACCGCCACCCCCCACCCCCCCGTTTTCAGAAGTTGGGCTGTTGATTTACTCTAAGCTGGTGGTTCCATTGGCTTTACTGGCCAATCAGAACACCCCTCTGAGCCCCGTGATTGGTTCTGGGTGGGTATAGAACCCAAAAAGCCAATGAACACATTCCTGAGATTTTACATAGGAACGCTGAGTGAGAGACCCATCCTGCCTCCAGAGACCAGGGGCACCCCCGGTGGCAAATGGAGCTGAAGGATGGAGACACTAAACCCTGGGGACACCTCCTCAAGCACCCGGATTCCCCTGAGCCTGAAGCTAGAGACCTCCAGGCTTTCGGTTGCATGCCTTGAATTGAGCCTCTTTCTTTTCCACTCTAGCTACTTCAGGTTCTCTTTCACTCAATACCAAAAATCTCTTGTGACTCAGAGTCTTGGGTAGCTACCACTGAGCATGAATCATGAGGGACCCTTGGAGGACTTTGGGGGACCCACGATGCTCAGGTTTGACTGTCCTACCTAGCACAGGCATGCTGTCTAGAATCTTCTGTGGGAGTGTGGTCATCTGTGCGACAGGCTGCTCTGCTTGCCAGACGATGCGTTTCAGCTCTGCGTGGACGGCAGCGAGGGCTTCCGGATTCTTGAGCAGGAAGAGAAGGAGCCAGAAAGCCGTGGGACCCATATTCCCCTGCAACAAGGAGACACCTGTTACTCCATCAGGATGACCAAGGGGCTCCTGTGAGACGGATGCAGGCTGAGCCTCGGTGCAGCGCTCAGCACGCCTCGTCCCCACACCGGCCAGGCGTCACCAGTGTCTTCAGCCCCAGACTGTGGGCTGAGCTTTGGCTGAGTCTGGCATCCTGACCTTGAGCGAAGCCTCTGATTCGGGGTCATAATGGCAGCCTCTGTAACTCACCAGGGCAAGTACGTGAGAGGAACAAGACCTCAAGACAACACTGAGAATGTCTGAGAGTGACTGCATTTGGGGCCTCACGCCTCCTCCAGTTCCTCTAAAGTTTCCACAGAGGAGGCGGAGTATAGAGTATACTGAGCCCTTGAAATTAAGCTCAGCCATGGTCTTGCTTTGACTGACACGTAGCATGAGGCTCCAAGCAGCTTTGGGCCACCGTCTGGGGCTGAAGATACTGGTGACACCTGGGTGCTTGGCCAGCGTGGGAACCAGGCGTGCTGTGCTGAGATCTAAGCACTGGTCTTCAGAGACTGTGCCTTTGGGTCTAGGATGAGTGATACGGAGGGTACTGCTAAATGGCCCCAGCGAGGCCTGTTTAGACCAACCAGATCTAAAGACACGTGAGCTCGATGAATGTCTATCAGCCCAGGCTTCTGGGTTTAACTAGCTGATAACAACAGCTATTCATAGTCAGGAAAACAAAATTTCCTTCCACACTTCTTGTGTAACAGCTCATTCTCTTGAAGAAGAAGCAGGGGGCCAGTGACAGGCTGTTAACTTTTGAGCAAAAATTATTTGAATCGTCCCAAAAGGTAAGCTAGGAAAACCAATGACATGGTGTGCTCCAAGACCGGCTCAGACCAGGCTGAACACCTTCACCCGGCTCCTCGGGGCCTTTCAGCGGCGCAGACATGGCTGGGAGGCTTTGTCTGTCCTAAGTGCGACTGCATTCACGGACGCAAGCATCGTCATTAGGCATCATCTTTCCCAACAAGGTCTTCACAGACATGATTGCACCAGGCAGAGGACACAAATTGCAGCCCTAATATAGCACCCGCAAATCAGGAATAAGCTGTGAGGAGAATGATGGCCTAGCAGTGAAACTAGACGGTGGGAAGTTGTCGAAAGAAAGAAAGGAAGGAAGGAAGGAAGAAAGAAAGAAAGAAAGAAAGAAAGAAAGAAAGAAAGAAAGAAAGAAAGAAAGAAAGAAAGAAAGAAAGAAAGAAAGAAAGAAAGAAAATCCCAGTTCCTTCCAGGCTGGCAGACACACAGAGGCAGGCAGGCTGCAGGCTGTGGGGGGCGATGGGGTTCGTCCAGCTGCCCCTGTGTGCGCTTGGAGAGGGGAAGAAAATTATCCTGAGGAGATGCAGGAACCGGTCCCGAAGTCACCTGTGGTGGGGCAGAGGCTGGGGGGCCGGGCGGTTGAGGTGGCACACTGAACTTTCTGTGTATGTGTGTTGGGGGAGGGGCGTGTGGCTATGTTCACACGTGGAAGCCAAATGGACAACCTCCGCTGCCCTTCCTCAGCTGCTGCCCGGCTTGGTTTTAAAGACGGGGAGATAGTCTTGACAGGTAGGCTAGGCTGGCTGGCCAGCAAGCCCGGGGATCTAACTGCCTCATCAGGCCAGTGCTGTGGTCGCCAACGTGTGCCCCAAGCCTGGCTTTTTTTTTTTTTTTTTTTTTGTAACATGGGCTCTTCGGGTCTTGCTTAGGTCCTCATGCTAGGCAAGCCCTTTACAAATGAAGTCCCCTCCCAGCCGCTGCCCCAGCCTCAGACAGACTTTCTTGGCACTCACACAGCTTCCAACCCGGTTGAATTTGCTTTGTTCTTTTGTCTTTTTTTAACTTCTTCTTTTGGAGCTTAGACAGTACATCCTCTTTTCAAAACTGCCCCCCACATTCCTTTCTCTCTTTCAAATCCGTGGTCTTTCTTTTTTTAATTTCGTATTTTTCATTTCTTTTGTTTTTTGTTTTTGTTTTTTTGTTTTTTTTTCTTCAAAACAAGCTCTCTCTATGTATCCCTGGCTGACTTAGAACTTGATGTGAAGACCAGACTGGCCTCCAATAGCCACGGAGTTTCGCCTGAATCTACCCACACAGTGCTGGCACTAAAGGTATGTGCCCCCACACATGGCCTGGCTGGGTCTCCTACCGGATGTGCTGCAGGGGTGCGACACCGCTTTCACGGCGATGAGCCACATCGTCCAGGTTGTTCACGGTATGATATGAAATCGAGTGGAAAGCTGGACGCAATCAAACGCATGGCCTTAGCGGCCTCCTGCCAACTACACGGCACGTGCGCTAAACACATGTGCACCCTGGATTTCTCCATGGGGTCTAGGGTCAGTTTGCTTCTGAAAGACTTTCTGGTCTTGCTTGTCTGGTGGCCAGGCTGCAGACAGAGGCAGTAGTGAAACAGGAGGAGGCCGTGGGAAGGTGGGTAGGGGGGGGGGGGGGGAGCCAATTAGCTCCCTGTCACCAGGGTCCCTCGGGGGCAGTGGGTGCCTGAGGCCGAGAGCCAGCCTGTCCCAGCTCTTCAGGGACCTCCAGACATCTCCCTCTGCCCCCCATACACCCCAGCCTTGAAAACCATCTCTTCCCCAGCCTGGCCCTTAGATCTCAGTCTGCAGGAGCTGCCTCCTCCTCCCCTATCAGTCTGCTCCTAGCCCTGGGGCTCCAGTTTCATCCAGCTTTGAGAGGATCCAGAGGATATTCACAGAGGGCTCAAAAGGATGCTTGGCCCCAAGCACAGCTCAGTGTCACTTGACGTCACTACTCGTGACTCAGGGCCTCTGATCTGCAATGGCCACCACAGCCTCGGTGCCCCAACCTGGCAGCCTCTACCCACTCCTCACCTGCCTCCCACTTTCTCTACTGGTCCCCGCCACCTCCTCACTGTCCCTCCAGGTCTCCTTGGCTGGCTCCCAGACTTTCCTGTCCTTCTCCCTGGAGAGTCCTTGAGTTGCAACCTCACCCCCAGTGCAATGGCATTAACTGCCATCCGTCCACCGTTGGGTCCACCGGTCTGTCTCTGGCCTACAATCTGACCCTGAGCTCTCACCGGCCTTGATTGCTCCTCCCGCCATCTTCCCCAGACGTTAACCGCCCTTTCACCTTCCCTGACTTGCTGATACTGTCTCCCAGCCTTGCACCTGCCAGGAGAGACTCCCAGAACCTGCCCCCTCTGCCTCACCCTCCTCCCCACCTCCTCTGGCCTAGAGACTGTGGTTCCCCTGCCTCCACTTCCCCTCTAAAGCACATCAGGCCACACTCCAGTGCCACGAAGAGCCCCAAAGGGCACCGCCTCACTTGGCATGAAGCCCCCTCCTGCCCACGAGGTCCCGAGGGCTTCTGGGACACTTGCTAACTCTCTGAGCATCACCCTCACGCCCACCTCAGCTTTGCACCTACTTTCTCTGCCGGGAACTCTCATTGCAGAGACCCCCCCCCCCATGGTGGCTCACCTCAAGTCTCTGCTCAGAGACTCAGATGTCACCTACCCATGGAGGTCTCTCTCTCTACCAACTCTCTCTAGTGACCTCACAAACTCACCCATCCACTAACTGTGCTCTTCCCCGCCGGAATCTTGCTCTGCAGATGAGAACTCTCATCTGCCCCGCCTACCGCTCTATACCTGGTTTCTAGAATGAGGCCATGCACACATGGGGCTGGAAAGCTTGTCTGTTGCTGATGTTTCTTTTGGTCTGGTTTTGGAGATGACATCTAATGTATCCCAGGCCAGCCTCAAACTCCCTAGGGAGGAGAGGGTGACCTTGAACTTGTGATCCTCCTGCCTCTGCCACTCAAGTGCCAGGATGGCAGGCGTGCACAGTAGGCCTGAGCTCCTTTCACTGCCCCACCATGCCCCAAGGAAGGGGATGCATTGCTAATGTATAGGTGGGTAAACTGAGGCACTGCAGGGTGTGGTGACTGACTTGCTAGAAAGTGAAAGCCACTTCAGACCCAGACAGGCAGGCCCCACACCTTGTGTCTAGAGGTGCTGGAGCACAGCAGCCTGCCCTGCTCTCATGACCCAGGGTCCTCCAGACTCCTCTGCTGGGGGAACCTGTCCCCACGCTTAGCCCTGCCTGAGGCTGTTCCCTGGGAGCTGCCTCTCAGGTGCCTGGACAACTTCCGACTTCCGGACAGAGGTCATTTCCACAGGGGGCTCTGAGGACACTGTGGAGCACCCTGTCCTCTTAGCCCATAAATATGTTATCAGGCATGCAGAGGGCCAGCTGCTGATTAAGACCTGCCCTGCTCCTGCCAGGCAGAACAGCTAATAGCTCTGAGGACAACTAAAAATAAGTTGCCAGTCGATGGAGAGGAATCACCCAGGGACATCAGGGCTGTGCAACAGTCACTGCCAAGTGGGGCCGAGAGAAGGCAAGCGACTGGGCGGAGGGAGAGCAGTGACCAGGCCTGACTCGCAGAAGCCAAGCAATGGCTCCTTTCCTCATGTCAACACTTGCTCTGTGACCAGAGTCGCTGGTTGCCATCTTAGTTCCTCATATCCGGCTGATTCTCCAATATCTCAGAGGCCACCAGGGCTTCTTCACCGCTGAGCTGTTCCTGAATCTTAAGAGGACTGTGTCCTCTCTCTCTCTCAAACACATGTGTGCTCACGATTTCTCAGTTCTTCAAACCCTAATGGATAGCTGGCTGCCATATTTGGGGAGGGAGAGGTTTATCCTTGGAGGAAGTAAGTAGTTCATGCTACCCTGGCCAGGTTGGTCTGTGCCTAGCTCCACCCCTGCCCTGCTTGCCAGCTCAGCCATAAAAAGACACCTGAGCCCATCTCTTGCTGCAGAAGACGCTGGGGTTAGCAGCATGAAGCTGAATTTCAGTGGCCTGAGGGCCCTGGTCACAGGAGCAGGGAAAGGTGAGTGTGAGCGGGTTGGGAAGATGGCCTCCTTCTCCTGGGGAGAAGGAGGAGGACAGCCTCAACACCGAACAGGGGTCCAAGGTGACCTGTCACAGCTCAGCCCTCCAGAACCTGACTCCTGCTGGCTAGGACTGACAGGCTTATGACACACAGCTGCAGACCTACTAGGACAGAATGGTAAGCCCAGCCTGGCCATACAATACCCTAGATGGGTGAAATTAACTTGCTGCAGGATAGCACCCAGATCCTAGCTGGGCACCAGGGCAGCCCTCCCTGGGCCTCATCAGGAGCCAGCTGCCCTCCAGTCTTCACTTCTGCCTGGGATCCTGACCCTTGCTGTGAGCAGGCATATATGGGGCCCTTGTGTCTATAGGGATTGGGCGTGACACTGTTAAAGCCCTGCATGCCTCAGGAGCCAGAGTGGTGACTCGCACCAACGCAGACCTGGTCAGCCTTGCCAAAGAGGTAAGGCACGCAGCCTGCCTGACCTGGGCCTGCTCCGAGCCCTAAGGGATCATCAGGAGGGGGCTGGAACAGTGCCTCAGCTACCAAACACCGTCACCCACAGTGTCCCGGGATAGAGCCGGTGTGTGTGGACCTGGGTGACTGGGAGGCCACAGAGAAGGCGCTGGGCGGTGTTGGCCCCGTGGACCTGCTGGTGAACAACGCAGCAGTACTTATCGCCCAGCCTTTCCTGGAGGTCACCAAGGAAGCCTTTGACAGGTGGGCACTGGGGAGAGCGGCCAGTTCTTAAGGGAATCTTAAGATCTCAGAAGCCAATACTGGAGAGATGGCTCAGAGGTTAAGAACACTCACTGTTCCTTCAGAGGACTTGAGTTCAATTCCCAACACCCACATGGCAGCTCACAACCATCTGTTAACTCCAGTCACAGGGCATCCGGTGCCCTCTATTGGCCTCCTAGGCACGAGGTACACAGATGGCATGCACACACCCTAAAATTAAATAAATCTTCAAAATAAAATTTTGGTTTTTCAAGACAGGGTTTCTCTGTGTAGCCCTAGCTGTCCTGGAACTCACTGTGCAAACCAGGCTGTCCTGGAACTCAGAGATCCGCCTGCCTCTGCCTCCTGCATGCTGGGATTAAAGGTATGAGCCACCACTGCCTGGATTAAACCATTTTCTTAACAATGATAATAATAATAAAAATCTCAGAAGCCTCCCAGGCCTCACCTCTCCCAGGGGAGATTCCGAGCCATCATATACTCTTCCTTTGGTGTGCTTACTCACCTGGCTTCAGCCACAGGCAGCTCCTTGCTATAGCCCCATCCCTTGGCAGGCTCCAACCCCAAGACCTTCGAACTTGCTGTCTCTCTGCCTAGAATCTTTCCAAATTCCCAGATCTCTGAGGCTAGCTTCCTCGACACACAGAGGCAGCTCAGCCTTCCAGAGAGGCCTCCCTGAGCCTCCAGCTATGACTTCCAGGACGGTTCCCATGCCATCCCTGCTTCCCACCACACATCCACCACCACCCACCCAGCCACTGAACGTGTTTCCTGGACCTCCGCTCCCTGCCCTGGCCTGCCTGAAATGTCCCCAGAAGGACCTGCTGCACGGACTCAGAGCAGTGATTCTCAGAATCTCTGGTCTGCATACTTCAAAAACAAAAATTAAAAAAAAAAAAGTCAAGGTCATGGGAAACAGTGAAAAGAATAGAACACCAGAAGAATGGAAACTGGAGAGGCAGAATGGCTTGGTGCCACACAGGAAGCTGACGCAGAGGCCGGGGCCAAGATGGTCCTGAAGTGGCTCTGATGGTTCTCCTCAACTGTCCACTTGAGATCTAGAATGGCCCAAGAGGCCGGCCTCTCACACACCTGTGAGGATAGTCTTGCCTTAATCAAGGTGGGAACCACTCTCTTGGTGGCTCCGCTCCCAGGCTGGCTCCCGCACTGGGTAAGGGGACAGGAGAGCTGAGCGTCAACTCTGGTCACAGCTGTCTCAAGCTCCCGCCGCCATGACTTTCCCACAGTGATGGACTGGACCCTGGCACTGTGACGTAAAACACACTCTCCCTGCCTGAAGAAGCTATGGTCAGGGTATTCCATCCCAGCAACAGGAAAGTTACCAAGACAGGCACAGCTGGGATGACTATGAGACGCAGATTAGACCATGATCATCGGGCTGGGCTAGGCCTCCTACTTTGGCATCAGGCTGTGGTCATGCAGAACGTTCTTGCTCCTTGGAGATGTTCTGACGTGAGTAGAGGGGAAGAGTTGGGCTATCTGCAACTTAGCCACAAACGGGACAAAAAAAATCACAGCGGGAGAGGGAAAAAGAAAGGGACTGAAGTGGGAGAGGCCGGAGAACCAGGACGGCATGGTACAGGAGTTCTTTCAACTACATATAAAGTTTCCAGGGTCCGAAGGCAAAGCCTTCCCAGCATGCACAAGGCTCTCATCCATCCCAGCCCCATATAAACCAGGCATGCTGGCACATATCTGTAATCCCAGCATTAGGGAGGGGGAGGAAGGAAGATTACATGCTCAAGGTCATCCTTGGCTGCACGGCAAGTTTGAGGCCAGCCTGGGCTACATGAGACGCAGTTTTCTATCACTCAGCCATTTTTCCATATGTTACATGAGCTAGCCTATCATATGGACCACCTGTTTATGAAGGCTGGCCAGGAGAAAGAGTCGAGGGTCGGGGCGGCCTGAAGACTGTGTGCTCACGTCTTCACCTGCTCACACCTGCACCTGCAAGCGAGCCGCACGCCTACACAAGCACACCCACCTGTGTGGCCCAGAGCTGCAGCACGAGGGCCCGGGCCTGCATGTCCTCCGACACCCCCATCTCCTCCAGGTGCCTCAGGTAACTCTCCAGCCAGCTGCTCCTGTCAGCTCTGGTGGCCATCCTGGCTGGGGACAGCAGCTTCCACAGGCGGTCTTTGACACTGCTTGCATGGTCTTTATCCCCTGCAAGAACAGAGCACAGAAGAGGAAGGTATGGTCACCTCTGAGACAAAGCCACAGTCGTTCTGGGGGTTTACTGGTGGGAAAGCTTGGGGTAAAGGCCTGTTAAGAGTGGCCAGGGGTCCATGTCACTTAGCAGAAAGGCATAGGGCCTGTTCCTTTGAGAGAGTGTGTCTCCATAGCAAGAACCCACTAGAGATTTGATGAATGTAGGGGATTTATGGGGCCATTTAGAAGAACCACACTTGAGGAAACAGCCTCCCTCCCCAGGACCTAGCTCAGAGCAAGGCCAGACCATCGACGTCAGACAAAGGGGCACAGCGTACCAGGAAGAACCACACTGGCCATCGGTGAGGGGCACAGATCTGGGGTCTCCACTCAACTTCCTCTAGGCCAGAGGGGTAAGGTTAGCAGAGAAAGAGACCTGAGCAGGCTGTGTAGACCTGAGGAGACGGGAGACATCCAGGCCACTCCAACCCACCCTCAGGCATAGTGGAGCAAGAGGCTTCACTCAGGCACGCTCGTGTTTTCTAAGGAAGCTGAGAGTCTGGGCTGGGCAGTGGTGGTGCACACCTTTAACGGAAGCACTCAGGAGGCAGAGGCAGGGGAATCTCTGAGTTTGAGGCCCGTCTGGGCATGAGCAGGCGTAGGAGAAGTCCTTTGCCGACAGGACAAAGCCATGAACCGAGAGTTGACAGAGCACCACCGCTGATGGTGGTCTGAAAGCTACTCGAAAAGACGGGGTTACTGACACGAATGCTACACAGGGAGCAGCCCCGTCCGTCTGTCACATCCCCCAGGGACGCCACAGTGGTTGGCATCGCCCGGCAACACTTTTCTGGGAGCTACTCTCATCTTCACTCCCCACCTCACAGCATACGAACTAACACGAGGTTTCATGGTCTCCAAAGTTCCCCCTGGGGAAAGTGGGAGCCAGGGGTTGCTAGAAATGCCCTTACTGTACATCAGGTGACTTGGCCGATAGACTGAGACCAGGCAGCTGGTCCCAGGAGCTTGGGAGGATGGAGGGTGTGGCTAAGCCCAGGCTTCCTTAATGTTTCTGAAGTTGGCTGGCAACACTTTCAGACAATGGGCTCAGCCTCTTGATATCATTTCGGGTGATGCAGCACTCCTGATTTAAAGGATTGGGCCTACGGGCCCATGGGAAGCACACCGCTTTCCTGGGTCTCCCAGTGTGGTGGCTTCTTGAGAGCTCACAGTGTCCTGGGAGCCGGGGCCCCAGCCAGGTTGACTGTGACAGAAGCCCCAGGTGAGATCAGCATCTGGAGATTTTAAAAAGCCACCAAGGGACACAGGCGGTCACAGCATCACTCCCCACCCCTGCGATGTCCCCGATGTCCCCAATGTCCCCTGACCAGATAGCCCGAAAAGACGCAAAGAGCTCAACACAGCCACAGAAATGTCTGACTGTCCCGGAAGCCCGAGGTTACAATTGCAATCTCTTCTTGTGCAGTCATCATGGTGTGTGTGTGTGTGTATGTAAGAGAGAGAAAGAGACCACAGATCGATATTGGGCATCTTTCTCTATTTCAGTTGTTCTCAACCTTCCTAATGCTGCGACCCTTTAATGCAGTCCCTCATGCTGTGCGGACCCCATAAAATTATTTCGTTGCTGCTTCATAACTGTCATTTTGTAATTGTTATGAATATCGTAATGTAAATATCTGTGTTTCCCGATGGTTTTAGATGGTCCAACCCCACCAGAGGGGCCACAGCCCACAGGCTGGGAACTGCTCTGTCGCTTTCCACCTTATTTTTTGAGGTGAGGTCTCTCACTGAACCTATAACCTGCCCTTTTAGCTGCACTGGCTGGCCAGGGAACCCCAGAGCATCCCACTCCCCAGCGCTGGGCTTACAGGCACACACCACCACAGTGCTCAGTGCTGGGCTTACAGGCGCACATCACCACACTGAACTTCCGCTCAGGTGCCGGAGATCCAAATCAGGTCCTCATGCCCTGACATCAAGTGCTCTACCTGCTGAGCCACTTTCCCAGCTCCGGATTACTATAACAACTAAAAGCACCTCAGGGCGGTCTGTCCCATCCCTGTGCCCCGAACAGTTGTGAGAACGGACAAGGCGACCCGGATCCGGGAGCCACAGAAGCCTGCATTGCATGGCTCTGAGTGAGGCTTAGCTCGTCCTCTGGGCCTCAGTCACGCTCTTATTCACAGAGTGAGGCTCCAGCCGTGTACACACGAGCCTCTCCCTCTAAGCCCAGAGATGGCCGGGTGGAGGTGAGCTGTGAACGCTTGGTGTGTTACCTGAGGGCCACACTGTGACTCTTTCTGTACAGGCCTCCTGTGGGGTGTGGTGGCACAAACCTGTCATCCCAGCACTCGAGAGACAGAGGCGAGAGGCTCACTAGTGTGAGGCCAGCCTGGGCTACAAAGTGAGCTCTCAGCCACCTTGGCCTGCACAGCAAGACTATCTCCCAAACTCCTTCGCAAAAGCCCTTTTCCATTAAAAAATAAAAAAAGAAAGAAAAAGAAAAAAAAATATTCAAATAAAACAAACAAACCGTCTTGTTCCTGCACAAGACTCCTGAGGCCTTAGATGGTCAGCTTTTCTTTCACGTGTATGTTTTGGCAACATGAAGACATTTATATTTGAAATATACTTGAAAAGATGGAAAATTTCACATATACACAGGGCACACTAAGAGAAAAAAAGCCAGTGAGTGCATGCCTGTGATTCTAGCACTCAGTCGTGGAGGCAGGGACATTGGAAGTTCAAAGTCCTTCTTGGCTACCTAGTGAGTTTGAGACCAACCTGGGCTACAAGAGATCCTGACCGAAAATTAAAAAATATATATACATACATATATAATTTTATATTATATAATTTTATATACCTAATATATAATTATATTTATATTATATATAATATTTTATATTTTATAAATATGCAACATATTCAGTATATATATATACATATACATATCTTATTTTATTTATTTATTTATTTATTTTTGAGGACGAGAACAAGGAGGCAATTCCCTAAGTACCTAAGCGTTCACACTGGGTGTGTAAGAATTCATTTTCTTTCTGCCTCATCTCAATCCTCGAAGGCAAAAATCTGAACACATCACTGCCACATCTGGACCAAGGTGGTTCCGGCCAATGTCCTGCGCCTTGGTCTCCAGCCACCGTGGGTTTCTTCCCCTTCTGTTCCTCTCCTATGCTGCTCTCATACGGTGCGGTTTAATCAGCCCCTTCTCTGGTGCCGGTCACTTCTAGTCCGGCTGTCACAGGTAAGTGATCATGTGTATCCTTGTCTGCCACCATCTGTGAGTGTTTCTGTAGGATGTTTTGCCAGTTGGTTTTCGGTGCACGCCCCACACAAGGGCTGGGAACCTGAGGGCAACTGTCCGACACTGCCACCTGCTGCTAGCTCTGGGAAATGCAGCCTCTCATGGCTGCGTCCTCTGCATCACTAGGCTCCCATGGAGGAAGGGACAGTGAGGAAACGCCAGCTTTTTCTGGAGAGGCAACTGGTGCCGGGATGGGACACAAGTTTAGCATGAGGGACTTTGCAATCAGACAAAGTGTGCCTGCTCTGCCACCCACCTGCTGCCCCCGTGACATGGGATTCGCCCTGCAAGCCTCCGTTTTTTCTGCCTACAAAGAGGGACCCTGCAAACGTCAGACCCCCGGGACCACGTTAGACTGTGCGGACACCTCACAGAAAGAGCACACAGAGGCTGGAGAAGCCAAACGGCGCCTCAGCACCCCTGGCAGGGAGGTAAGCAGGCTGCCTGCTGATGCCCTTCTCTGCCCTCCAGGCTGGCTAGAACTTAAAGACTAATGACTGTGCTTGACAATGCTGTGAAGAGACTCAAGCGAAAAGGAGAAGCTACCAGCCTCTACCCGGCAGACCAGCAAACCAACGGGAAGACAGGTGGCGACCCTGGCTAGGGTAGATGCCTCATCTCTGGGTGTGAATTGCTCCATTGCTGTGCACACCTGTAATCCTAGCTCTTAGGAGACTGAGACAGAAGGATCCCAAATTTAGGGCCAGCCCGGTCTACAGAGAGACCCTGTTTCAAAACAATAAAATGAAGCAGAAAGAAAATTTATTTTAAAAAAATCCTAAGGTGTATCTCAGATGTGAACACACCCAGCCTGGTTGGCGCTCAGAATAAAGTTGTCCTCAGAGAGCGATGATGCTAAGACCTCGGCCAACCCTAAATTCCTCATGGTGAGACCACAAAGATGCGGGGAGGTGGAGCCTGGAGTCTGTAGGCTCCCCTTCCCTTCTGCTGTGCTGTGTCACCATTCCAGGGGACAGAGAAGTGGCTGGATCAAAGCCACCAGCAGAGAAGGGATTCCAGAACACACGGCTCTGCTTCGCTCCTTGATGGGCTCCTGTCAAATGGCTTGGTCTCCTCCAGAGCTCTGAATCCAAATGGACCGCCGTGGATGTGAAATGTGTCTCTAACAGGCTCGTGTACGGAAGGCTTGGTCCTCAGCTCGTGGGACCATGGAGAGACAGCTAGACTGTGAGGATACTAGCCTCACGGATGGGTTAATGGCCAGATGAGTTTATAGCAGGAAAGGGCTATTGGGAGCAAGGGCCTGGAGGCAGCGGGTCATGGGCTGTGCCTTTGAAGGGTATATCTCTCCCCTTGACCCTTCCTCCAGCTTTCTCCACTTCCTGGCCGTCACGAGGCGAGCAACCTTCTCTGCTGAGTACCTGCTGCCCCGTCATGTTCAGACACACCACAGGCCCACAGCAATGGAGACCTCTGAAACCAGGAGCCAAAATGCATCCTTCCACCTTTAAAGTGCTTTCCTTGGAGATTTTATCACAGCAAGGGTTTCACTGCTCCTTTTATATCAATTAATTAATTAATTAATTTTTGGTTGTCTGGGACAGGGTTTCTCTCTGTAGCCTTGAGTGTCCTGGAGCTTGCTTTGTAGATCAGGCTGGCCTCGAACCCACAGACATCTGCCTGCCACTGCCTCCCAAGAGCGTGTGCCACCACGCCTGGCTCTTGTTGCTTCTTGAAGGAAAAAAAAAAAAAAAGACCATCCAGTCTGTGCATGGGACCCAACCACTCATTTCTGCTGTGACCTCATGGTGCTTACCCACTGACAGGGAGCCTCGAGCCAGTTTGGGGAGCAGCAGGTCCAGCTGGCGGAAGGTGTGGAAGACATCAGCCGAGTGGACGCGGTCTTGAGCTTGGCTCTCCTGGGTGCGTGGCGAGGCCTCCACTCCATACAGGGTCAGGTAGCCGGCTCTGTGGCGACAGCAACAGGTCAGGCCCTGTACTCAGTTCCTACCCTGCCTATTCCCCTCAGCGTGTCCTGGAAATGTAAGATGAAATAAGCCCTTTCTGCCCAAGTTGCTTTTAGTCGGAGAGCTTTATCACAGCAACAGAATGAAACATGTCACCCCGCCTTTCCTACGCTCCCCCAGTCAGGGGTCTCCTGGGAGAGGGTTTTTCAAGAAGGGAGAAGGGAAACAAGAACAAGGTAGGATGAGCCTGAGACAAACATGCCTATCCCCCATCCCCACCCCACCCCTCACCATCTCACCCACACCGTGCTTGCAGCCTTAGGCCTGCAATGAATGCTGGGTCAGTGGTGGAGGCGGGGTAGGAAGGCTGACGGAGGAACAGGGAGTGGGTGGATAGTTGGATGCAGGGCCGTGGTGCAGGAATGTGTATGGATGAGTGGATCGATGGGTACATGGATGGGGAGTAGGATAGCGGACCGGCGGATGGATGGATGAATGGATGGAGAGTGGGTGGATGTGGGAGTGGCGGATGGCTGGGTGTTAGGATGGCTGGAAGGATAGACAGATAGATAGAACACACTCCTGAAGAGTCTGGTGACGGGCCATGACGAGTTTGTCTGACAGGAGCTGTCCAGCCCACTTCTCTCTTCAGTCCAGCCCAGTGTCTGTGTGGAGACAAATCCGTGGGGTAAGAGACTCACACCCACTCTTTCCTCTGGGCTAAGAAGAAGCCCGCTTCTCCTTAAGAACAGCTAGGGGTCAGAGGCCAAGGTCAGCCTTCCCCACACTTCCACTTGGAAGGTTCTCTTCCTTCCCTCTCCTAACTACTCCGGGCAGATGTGGGGAAGGCATAGCCCAGGAATGTTAAGTCAGCTCCTGCATGAGCTTACGTGGATCCAGAAGGCCACTAGGTGGCGCTCTGTGCCATAAAACCAAAAGGGAGCACTGTGCAGGGTGCTGCGTGTTGCCAGGGAGCCAAGGAGGCCAGAGTGGATGCGACTGTGAGGGAAGGTCACCACAGGGCATGCTGGGAGCTTCAGGTGGTGATGCCCCACAGATTGGGCCAGATGGACCATCACCTCATATCTGCCTCCTCCCTGAATCCTACACTCAGGTAACTGCAAAGACCCAGGACATCAAGCCTGCTGGAGGCAGATGCTCAGGCCAGACCCAGACCCTGGGGCTCTCCTCATGCTGGTGGCTACCTGCCCCTTCCCAAGACACCACTCCACCTCAAGATCTTGTTTTTTTAAGGGTGCTACCAACCGTTGAGGTACACAGTCCCCCCACCCTCCCTTGCTGTCAAAAGCCCTCGGTGGGTCCCGCCAACCGTGTATTCTTTTCCCTCTCCCAGGTCCAGATTATCACTGCAACCAACCTAGGCTGACTACACACGAGTCCTAGTGGGTCTCCCTGCCTGGTTCTCCCCTACAGATGTCCTCTACGCAGGAACGGACATTAGGTTTCTAAGTCCCTAAAGGACCACCATCCAGCTGAGCACACATTCCAAAGCCTTCCCGCAGCAGCCCGTGAGGCCAGCTTCTGCAGGCATCTCCACCCCTCCTCCCCTCTTCCACTCACCCCTCTGCTCTGGCCACCCTGGCCCCCTCATGCCGCTCCTTCCCACCCCGGGACTTGGCACTCGCTGTCTCCTTACCAAGGTCTTGGCACCGAAGGCACCCCACAGCCCTGCAGCGAGACCCCAGCGCTGAGGCTGAAAGCCCCTCCCCCAGATTTCCCATCTCTGGGTCTCTGCCTTCTCAGGCACAAGGGACTTGTCTGCTGTGTCCCTGCTCTGTCCCGAAAGACCGCTGAGAACCCAGCACTCAGGTGGCACTCGGCTGAGAAGAGGCTTCTACTACAGCTATGAGGCCTGACCTCAGGTCAGGCTCCCTGGTTTGCAGCTAGCGACTGCTTTACTACTCAAGCTGTGTGTGGTGAATTTGGGCTCCCACCTGATCCACCTGGTTCCCACATTCTGCCTTGAGCATCTTCCTTAGGGGTCTCCACCCCCACCCACCCACCCACAGGGTCCTCCCAGTTCCCTTGGCCATGACAAGGTTCACCTGAGTACAGAGTTGTAGGAGAACTCTAGAAGGCCTGTCTCTTGCCAACCACTGCCCGCTTCCGAGGAGCCACCCAGCAGGACGGTGCGGAGGTTGGTGTACATGGCTTCCGTGAGCGCCTGCAGGTCTCTGTGCATGAGCGTCCTGAGGCCAGTGACAGAAGATTATTAGCCACTTAATGTACTCAGGAAAAAAAAAAAAAAAAAAGGCTGCACGAATATCTGAGGAATAAGTTACCACGGAGGCGCTGTCTTACAGCGGAGAAACGAAGAGGGTGGCACCGGGACAAGGCAGCACAGCCAGGGACAGGTACAGCTGGGGCTAAAACCCTAGCTGGCCCCCACTCCACATTATGAGCTCTGGCCAGGACGGTCTGTCCTTGCGTGGTGCGCGGGCTTGGATAAGGGACACACAGACTTCTAGAGAAGGAGGCCAGCTCCTCTTCTGTGAAATCAGAGGGCTGCTAATACTACAACTCCAGATGGGCGGGGCATGGGACAAAGAGGAACTGGGCCCCTGACCCAGTCTCCTCATGTGTGGACCTGAGAGATGCAGTCTAGGGAAGCCTAGACCTCGTTCATGCTGACCAAAGCCTGGGGGGGCTGCTCAGAGCCCAGGGTGAGAGGCTCCATCCAAGCCACAAATAGCAGCAGGTGACTGGACTGGAGTGTCTAGGGGACAGTGCCTGTGGAACCTAGCGATGGCTACAAGGACCCTCAGGTGCGGGCCAGGCAGCTGTTCCAGTGCATTTGCTTTTTAACTGTCTCTCCTGGACAGTGGCTTCGGGCTCTGCTCGCTGCTTTTATGTCAGCTTGACACAGGTCAAGGAGGAGGTCACAATTGAGAAAATGTGGCTGTGGGCAAGCCTGTGGGGCATTTTCTTAATTAGTGATGGATAGAGGAGGACCCAGCCCATGGTGGGTGGTCCCATCCCTGGGCTGGTGGCCCTGGGTTCTATGAGAAAGCAGGCTGAGCAGGCCGTGAGAAGCAAGCCAGTAAGCAGCACCCTCCATGGCCTCTGCCTCTGCTCCTGCCTCCAGGTTCCTGCCCTGCTTGAGTTCCTGTCCTGACTTCCTCCCCTGATGAACAGCAATATGGAAGTGTAAGCCAAAAAAATCCTTTCCTTTCCAACTAGCTTTCGGTCATGGTGTTTCATCACAGCAGTAGTGAGCCTGACTAAGACAGCCAGGCACAATGGGATGTGGGGTTGAAGCCCCACCGGGGCCCACCCACAGACCCGTCTCAGCACTCACGGCTTCATCCTGGACTTCTCTTCGCTGGGGTTGAAGTTTGGAAGCTGCAGATCAAAAATCCTCTCCATGAGGAAGATGGCATAGGGGTGGAAGTCCAGCCGTGTACGCGGCTCCCACACCACTGTGTCATAGGAGTGTGGGTCCAGGAGGACAGTGACATACCTGCCCCCCACCAGCACCTGTCGGAGGAGTGGTTGGATGGGAACAATGGCAGGACTCTGCATCATTCAGGCAAGCACTGTGGGCAAGCCCTGGCCCAGCAGGCACTGGGCAGCAGTGTTTATCCTATAAGTAGGACTGCCACTCACCCATCTACCGTTTCAAAAATTAGGCCGGGAGAAGGGACAACATAGCCAAAATCTCCATGCTGAAAAGTAGCAGAGCTAAGACCGGCCAAAGCCTTCTAAAAGCAAAGGCTGTAGCCAGGCCTATAATCGCAGCTACTCAAGAGACGGAGGCAGAAGGATTCCAAGTTCAAGGGCTGGCTGGATCAGAGGGAATTCAAGGCCAACCTAGGTAATAGTAAAACCCTATCTCCAAATGAAAAAGGAGAAGGGGGCTGGGATATGAAAGTGAAAAGTGGTATGGCATTTGCCTAGCATGCATGAGGTTCCGGGTTCAATCCCCAGTGCCACAAAAAGGAAAAGGGTAAATGAGTGGATGGACATTGCTGGGCAAATGCCAGCAAACTAACTGTAGGTGAATAAGTGAGTCAGGCAGATGGATAAATAGATGGAGGTCGGAGAAATCAACTGAAGCAAATGGATGTATAGACGGAAAACAGGAAGGCAAGAGGAAGGAGAGAAAAGGAGGCATTAGGTGGGAACGGAAGGACAGATCAATGAATCCATTAGATGCATGGCTGCATGTTAGAATGTCGGGGACACGCGTGCCAAGATGCTTAAGTAGATCAAATAACGGCCTGAAGAATGAACGCTGGAGGGCTGCGAGCTGGAAGCATTCAAGAGTAAGGGGTGTTTGAATGGTGCTGAAGAGAGAGATGGATGATGGATAAGTGGGTAGGTGAATGGGCAGATGTATGGATGGGTGGGTGGATGGGTGGGCGGGTCGGTGGGTAGATGGATGGGGAGGGAATGTGGAGGGGGGGTGCATGAATACAGCAGTAGATGTGCAGAGAGTAGACCAGAGTCAGGTGCTGAATGGATAGATGATGAGCTTTGGGTGGACTATGGCAGATGGAGATAAAGGTAGGAAGATGAACGGAGGGAAGTCAGTGGAAATAAAATCTAGGGACGGAAGCTGAACGGGTGTTAGGTCAACGAGTGGAAGAATGCTGCGTGAATTCTGATTGGTAGATAGAGGCTAGAGAGTGGTTAAGAGCACAGGCTACTCCTCTAGAGGAACTAAGTTTGGCTCCCAGCACCCACGTGGTAGCTCACAACCATCTGTAACTTCGGCACCTGTACAGATGTCATACACACACACACACACACACACACACACACCAAACACACAATTGTATATATAAATAAAAATTAATCTTTTAAGAGACTCAATAGATAGATAGATATAGACAGACATATGAGATGAGTGTACAGAAAGATAGGTGGATAAATGAATGGGTCAACGTGCAATGTTTAATCTTAATTGCCACTCTGACTGCATTGAGAAGCACCATGCCTGGCGTCCATCCCTGAGTGTGCCTGCCAGGGCTGTTCTAGACACCCTTAGAGCACAGAGCTCTTCTGATAACTGATACATGGTGTATGCACAGTTGGACAGACAGATGGACAGTCAGCCTCCCCTGGGTAGGTGATAGACGGACAGGTCGATGTGTGGGTAGCTGTCAAAGGAGTCGGTGGGCCCGTGATGAGCCGGCCACTCACCCCTATCCCTCCTAGAGATACTCACAGTAAATATGTCACCGTGCTTCTCCTTCATCCGGGTAAGGAAGCTGGCAGCATCTCTCCCAAACTCCAAGGCATGGCCCAGCCAGGGGATGCTCCCCACGTCCAAGGGAGGCTCACCGGGCCGCCTGCAGAAGCCACAGCACCACGTGATTAAAGGGAGGGAGGGGACAGAGAGCAGAGGCCATGGGGAGGTCAGGGGATGCTGACAGAGGTGGAAGGGCCTGATGGCTTCTGAGAGAAAGGCTTGCCAGCAAGAGAGAACAGCAAGAGCAAAGCCCTGGAGGTGGTGCTATGGGCTCAAAGGACACTATGGAAGCGGGTATGGGTTGGCCAACAGAGTAAGTACAAGCAAGTGTAGCCAGAGCCAGAGAGGTTGTGGGTGAGCCCCTATGGTCACGTGGATAGGAGGACTGTGGCTTTGTCTCTGAGTGAGATGGGGGTCCTGGGTGGGTCTGTGCTGAGGATGACTGGTGTGGGGAAGATCCATGAGCCTCTGGGTAGAGAACGGACACAAGGGTGAGGGTGGAGGCTGGGGGCCAGGCAGGGTCTATGCATAGGCGACTCCCTGTGGGAGGAAGCTTCCAAAACCCAACAGAGGGTCCAGAGTTCTCTGAGCCAGTCTAGGCTCAGGTCATCTCACATTCCCTCTCCTGCCCACAGGAGAGAGCAGTGTCAGGGACAGGCTTCGTCACTCTCTCACTGTCCTCAATGGCTCCAAATCTGAGAGCCCTCCATTGTAAGAGCCAGGCCATGCCCTTGGGGGAAGGCCAAGAATGGAGGTTGCCTTGACAACCCACAAAGGTTATGTCTGTACTGTCCAGGGTCAGAGTTCCCTGGGGAAAGAACACTGTAAGGTACTTGCAGGTCCCTGAGGAAGGCAGGGTCCCACTACAACCCACGGTGAGCACCTGGTCTTTCCTTGACATGTAGCGTGTGTGTGTGTGTGTGTGTGTGTGTGTGTGTGTGTGTGTACGCATGCGTACATGTGTGTATACATGTGCAAGGCCTGGAGAGGAACTGGAGTTACAGGCAGTTGTGAGCAGCTCAATACGGGTGCTGGGAACCAAACCAGGTCCTCTATAAGAACAGCAAATACTGTAACATCTCTCCAGCCCCAGGGAACAGTCTTTAAAAGAAGCTTCCTGCCAGGCGTGCTGATACAATCCCAGCACTCTGGAGGCAGCAGCAGGCGGATCCCTGTGAGTTCAGGGCCAGCCTGGTCTACAAAGCGAGTCCAGGACAGCCAAGGCTACACAGAGTAACCTTGTTTCAAAAAGCCAAAACAATTCATGAGTGAGTGAGTGAGTGAGAATGGGTGAATGAATGAGAGAGCAATGAGTGAATGAATAACTGAGAGTGAATGAGTCAGTAAACAGATGAGTGACTGAGTGGATAAATGAGCGGCCAGTGCAGGGATGAGTAACTGACAGTGATTTGGTGAGTGGATGAAAGCCCGTGAGTGAATGAATGAATCATTGTCCTGTCTCTCCTCTCACTATGGTCCAGTCACTCACTCACCAACTCTTAACTAGGAGACAGACTCTGCCCTGGGTACTGAAGACAGAGCAGAGAACTGGACAGGTGGCCTCCAAACCTATCAGGAAGTGAACAAAAGAGGCACAGTTCAGCCACGGAGAACAAACATCCAGCTTAAAAATGCATGAGCTGGCCGTGGCCCTGCACATTGGTGAGGTCAGCCCCGAGAGGCTGAGAAGAAAGAAGCATGAGTCTGAGGCTAGACTGCACAATAAAACAGTCTCAAATGAACAAGGGCTGGGCGTGAGGCTCAGTAACCCAGTGCCTGCCTACCATTCATGAAGCTACAGATTCAATCCCCAACCCTAAATAGATGTCTATAGATTACAGATGGGTGGATGGATGGTTGGAGATAAATATTTAAAAATGAGCCAGACATGCTGGCCAGGCCTGGAATCGCAGCACTCAGATGCTGAGCCAGAAAGACCATGAGTTTGAGACTTGAGTTTAATGAAGACTGTTTCAAAAGAAACTAACAGACAACAAACTATTAAATGCACAAAGATTTGAGTGGGATGTTCCCCAAAGAAGATGCCAAAATGACCGGAGGGCATTTCCCCGGTTACCACGGAAACACAATTACAAGGTACTAATTTGTACCCACTCTAATGGCTACAATTTTTTTTTTCTTTTTAAGTTAAAAGGAAAAGAAGAGTTTGCAAGGCTGTGAAGAAACTGGAACACACAGATACACGGACGCAGCTGCCTTGTGTAGAAACCGAAACACACGGACGTACACGGATGCAGCTGCTTTAGAAGCCAGCCCAGCAGTTCCATAACGGGTAAACAGGCCACACGATGAAGCGATTTAGCACCAAGAAGCAGAAACAGGTGCACGCATAAGCAAGCACACTGTTGCACACAGCAGCGCTGTTCATAACCGTCACGGGGCAGAAACGACCCTGCGCCCACCGACTGACGGCGAGATAAGCTAAATGTGGTATGTCCGTGCTGCGGAACATTATTCAGCCTTGAAAGATGAAGAAAGCAGTGATGACTCTTAAAGTCCCGGTGCTAAGGAGAAGCATCAGGAGACCCACCCGGCTAGGAATACATTAGGTTGCCTGGGGAACACGGATAGAAAATGGCTGCCGGTAGAGACGGGGTGTCTGTTCAGGAGAAAATGTTCTGGAATTAGGGGTGCTGTCTGTTGAACCTCGTGACTACACAAAAACCCTTGAGTTGCCCAGTTTTAAACAGTGAATTTTATGGTAGGTGGATTACATCTCATTAAAGAAAAAGTACGGAACAGTGGCTAGGACAGTGGGAGACTGTATGGACCAGGATGATGAAGAGGCTTGAGGCGTGAGAAGACTTTGGAAGAAGAACCTACAGGCAGAGGGAATGGTAAGCGCAAAAGGCCGGTGGCAGTGTATTGAACGGGGTCTTCAGGCTTGCAGCAACTCGTGTGGCCCAAGAGGAGAATGCAGAGATGACTCGAAATGACGATGTTAGAGATGACCTTGAAGAGCATGACGGCCTGAAGGTCAAGGACAGTCTGCCTTCCATGTCAAACACAACGAGGATCCATCCCACAGAGAGGTTAAGGCATGAGTCTTGCAGTGATGTGACCGGTTTTTAAATTAGGACTTCAGTAGAGAGAGGCAAGAGGAAAGACAGAGGGGTCAGGAGAGCCCAGGGACTGTCCAAGAGGGGGGGGCCTGGCATCAGCTCCCCCAATTCCAGAGTGAGGGGCTTTGGTTCACATCCAGCAATTCAATGCAGCACACGATTTCCCCTGCCTCCTCCCTCCACTCCTCCATCTGGCTGACTCTAGCCTCTCTAGAGAGTACCAGGGTGTGTGGGACAGGATGGCCACGGCTGGGAGAGACTGAAGCAGGCCTAAAGATGATGTTGGGGGGGGGCTCATGAAGTGTCTTGCCCTCCAGCCTCCTAACACCCACCCACCCACCCACCCACCCACACACACACACACACACACACACACACACCAGACTGCTCTGGATCACTCACAAGCCCAGCTTCTCTGGGCTCAAAGGAGACAAAGCCAGCGTGTCCCCGGTGGCAGTGACTTCCAGGAACTGCCAGGGACCTTCTTCCTTCCTAATCCCTTTGAAGCCCTGGGCTGGAAGGCTCTTCTGGCATGCAAAGAAACAGCCCAGTAGCCAGCATGCACCTGGCCCTACCAGCCCAGGCCCACGTCTGGGATCAAGACCCAGAGCAGCGGGTTGTGCAAGGGAGACAAGGAGGCCAGTGGTTACCACCCAAACATGGACGTCAGCTTGTGACTTAGCTGTTCTCAGCTTCAGTTTCCTTGTCTATAAATGGGAAGAGCTACATTAGGGACACTGTCAGTCTAATGAGGGTGAATGCGGAGCCAAGGAGAGCAACTGACCCCCGGCAGCCAGGAGCAACGGGGAGAAGGACCCAGAAGTCCCCCAGTGTCATTTACTGAGCCATGGTTCCAATTGAATTACCACCCATACCATCAGTCAGTGTCACCTCGCTGGGTCGTAGCAGATGCTGTCCAAAGGCCAGAATTGTGTTCCTTTCAAGGAGCAGCATTTCCCACCAGGCCCATTTTACAGAGGAGAAAACTGAGGCATGGAGAGACTGAGGCTGTTGCCTGGAGGTTCCCTTCAGGAGTGCTGGCTTTTGACCCAGAGCCCGTCTGACCCTAGTGAGCATTTGTCACAGACCGATGTCAGCAGCCTGCCATGAGCAGGACCTGCGATTGTCCTGTGGCCATCTTTGGGGCCAGAGGTACTTCCTTCTCCAGGCTTTACCCTACCTCAGTGATGGTGCAATGAATCAGGTGTTATTTCTGGCCATGCCCTTCTTCCCACATCGAAGTGCAAGAAGGCACAGACAAAGGCAGGAAGCTGGAGCCTGGGCGCCTGGGCCCCTCAGGCAGCTGGCCGAAACCCTGCACTGGACCCCAAGCCAATCCAGGTCCAGGCCACATTCCAGGATGACTCAGCCTGAGGACAGTGGGAGGTGGGGAGGGCAGTAAGGAGGCTCTATTTCAGGGCCTGCGGTCTCCCAAGGCTAATTGACACTCTCACTCTTCTGAGGCTCTGCCAGGCCCAAGTGGAGCTGGGGGAGGGAAGCGTTGAGGCTTGTCCCTACCATCCTAGGCTCCGCGTAGCAAGATGTCCCTCTGGACTCTCTCCTAGATAGCTGATTCTCACCGGGCAGAGGCCTCTAGACTCATGAGTCCTAACTCACAGAGCCCCAGGGCCAGCCGTGCCACCGTCTTCGTGAAGCAGGGGAGGGAGTCTGGGGTGGCCCTCTAAGGTAACCCTGGCTTGACAATGGTGTTCTCATCGGGCGAATATATTCCAGGAGAACAGAAGACCCCGTGTTCACTCAGACTCTGGAAACTGCGCCTGGAACGTAGTAGGAGCTTAAAGAATATACATCACAAGACTAAAGTGTGCACAGAGTCAGACTCTGTGAGGAGGCCTGCCTCCCAGAGCTGCTGAGAGGGCCGGGAGGGCCAGGCAGGTGAAGGGCCTGGCAGCCCGGGTTCTGGAATGCTAGCTCAGAGGCTGGTTCAATCGGCTGTGCAATGCTGGTAGGCCGCCCAACCTTTCTGCGCAAACTTCAGTTAGGGGCAGAGCAAGAATCCTGGGAGAACATGCTGGGAAAGGGCTCGGCTCTCCTCTGCTGGTTAGGGAGCTGAAATTCTCTTTAACCTGCTCAGCCCAGCCTTCCTCCAGAGCGCTTCCACAGGCCTCCGGGGATGCCCACCTGCCGCTTACACAGGCCATCCTTAAGCCATTCCGTGTTGCTTTTTCCCCCTTCACCGCCTGTTAGAAAAAGCAGATGGCAGCTGAGTGGCCCGTGGCCTGGTAGGTAGAATGAATGCTTGCCGAGCATGCTCGTAGCCCGGGGCTCATCCTCAGCATGGATAAATTGGGTGTGGTTAGAAACCCCCACGACCCCAGCACACAGGAAGTGGGGGCAAGAGGATTCTGAGTTCAAGGTCATACCCAAGGCTAGCCTGAGATACTTGAGACTCTGTGTCAGAAAATAAAAATAAAAAGAGTAAGAGGGTTTTTGGAGCATCAACATCCACAAAAAAAAAAAAAAAAAAAAAAAAAGCCTGACATATCTGCTTTTTGAGCTCCAGGCAGAGAGAGAGACTGTCTCAGAAAATACGGTAAAGGGCAAAATCCCTGTATCCGCTCGCACCACACACACAAGGGGCCAGCGGGCTGGTCAGTGGGTGAAGATGCGTGCCGCCAAGCCTGGCAACCTGAATTCAGTGCCCGGAAGCCCACAAGTGGAAGGTGAGAACCAACCCGGCCAAGCTGTCCTTGACCTCCACACATGTGCCGCAGCACACGTACCCACACACATGCACACACAAACATAAATAAACAAATATAAACAAATCCTTGGGGAAAGCAGCTGGAGCCGCGCACGGCCTTCTCACTGAGGGCTCTTAGTTCGGGTTTTGCTTTTGAAGTAGACAGAGGAGTCCAGTTTCTTACTGGCATGAGCCAGCATGGCAGAGGAACCTGTAATGGACAGACCAGCTGCGTGCTGGAGTCACAAGAGTAGGAGGAAGAGGCTGTGGCCAGCTTTGGAGAGGGCTAGGCCACGGAGTCCATCAAAGTATGACATGCTCCCGTTTCCACGAGAAACTGGGCTTGCGTATGTGAAACCCTTCACCCACCCCTATCTCACTCACACTCTCACCCCTACCCCTCCAGACCCCCATCTCCTCCCTTGGTACAGGGGAGAGCTGTCCCATTCGGTGACATCTGTTTTATGCTTGTGAAAACGACAGACATCCATTTCTGCCTAGAAATCTTGCGTCTGCCCAGCCTAGGCCACACCTTCCTCAATGTGGATCCCCCCAACCCCTCAGCCAAGGACCCCACCCATGAAGCCTCTCTTAGTGCTCCCCACAACAGCCAGCCTGGCCCGAAGAAGACACTTACACTCAGCTAGAAAAGTGGCTGGAGATCAGACTGGCACCTCTACAAGCTACCTCAGAGTACCAACGGGGAAACAGAGGCCCGAAAGGCAAAAAAGGATGTCGCTGGAAACTACTTGGCAAGTGACAAGGTTCAGCGGGCCCCACTGAATCAGATTCTCAGCTCCGCCTCTCCCCAGAGAAAACAGTCACGGATGCTAAGGGCTTTAAAATCCTTGTCAGGGTCACAGGAGTCTGAGTCTGGACGGGAGCGTGCCCATCAGTAAGAACGGCCTTTCTACAGGAGTGCGGAGCTGAGACTCTCCCTTTCTGTTCTGGAACATTTAGGAGCAAAACCTCATGACGTCTGTAATATTTCAAACAAAAAAAACAAAAAACAAAAAACAAAAAACAAAAAACAGGGCGAACGGGGGATCTCTTAGCTCATTCATCATAGGCATACTTGAATCCTCTGTACAAAGTCTACCATGCTTAACTCGGCGAGAGCCCCGGCTCACTTCTGCTGTCTTTCCTACGACCAGTGTTTGCTTATTTATCGTAGAAAAGGACATCACAGAACATGTGAGAACACAGGAGTCTCGGGAAAGAGGTGGCTTGCGTTGTCTGTCTCCCTTATTGAGAGGGATCCCGGACTGAGGGAGTGTTATTGACAAGCAAAGAACCAACGCCCATTAAACTGTAATTGTGACCTGTTTCCTTAACACTGAGTAGCAGGCCTCTTTCTCTGGAAACAAAGTTCTTATTTAAAAACACTTTTTTTTTTTAAATGCTGGAGGGCAGACAAAGTCGCCCACCCACTGGTGTAGCTAGTCTGTCTTTTTTCTGGGGTGAGCAGGAGTCCGGGAAATTGAGGGGTAGAGATGGATGTGCTCCTTCAAGCGAGAGCTGTGTGATGGGGGCCGGTGAAATAGTCACCCCAGGTTTGGTCAGGAGAAAGGAATGGGGCAGGGTGCAGGAAATACAGCCTTGTGCATTTCCACCCGAACGCTGGGTCCGCCTACGCGAGCGCCTTCCAGCGCTGGCCTATCTTTGCCTTCCTTGGGACTGTTTGGCTCAGAGCTGTGGGTCTTATCGTCTGGGATTTCTGAGCGGTCAGATCAGCAAAGCCGCACGAGGAAAAGAAAAGGACTCATCGTTCTGCTGCACGGAAAATGCCTGTAGCCCAGAGTTTTAACCAGGGCTAAAACCTGAGCGAGTTATGTGGTCTCTCTGAGCTTCTATCTTCCTCTACAAAAGAGGGTGACGAAGGCTAGAGAGAGAGCTCAGCAGATAGTAAGAGCACTGGACCCAGTTTCATTCCCGACACCCACATTGAATGACTCTCGGCCATCTGTAACTCCACTTCCAGGGGATCCAATGTCTTCTAGGCACAGCGCGCATGTGGTTTACAGGCATACATTCAGGAAAAAAAAAAAAATCAGGAGTCACCAGAGTGCCCTGAGACAGGCAAGGAGGGCCCTTCGGTCACACCCTCACTGCCCCCATCTCCCCTCCCCTAAGTGGCAGGATCTCCCATGCCCATGTCTCCCCAGTGCTTTCTCAACGACCTTCACAGGTGCCCACGTGAGAAGCAGCGAGGTGGTGGTGGCAGTGCAGGCCTTTAATCCCAGCACTTGGGAGGCAGAGGCTGGCAGATCTCTGTGAGTTCGAGGCCAGCCTGGTCTACAGGACAGCAAGGGCTACACAGAGAAACCCTGTCTCAGGAAGAGGGGAAAAGGTGGCTAGCTTTCCAAGGGGCCAATATTTCGTAAGTCTCCCACCCTGTAAAACTTTTATAATTTTTTTTTTTTTTTGAGACAGGATTTCTTTGTGTAGCCTTGGCTGTCCTGACCTCGCTTTGTAGACCAGGCTGGCCTCTCAAACTCAGAGCTACGCCTGCCTCTGCCTCCCCGAGTGCTGGGATTAAAGGCGTGCACCACCACATCCGGCTATGAAAATCTTTTCATCTCCCCACCTTTTAAAGACAGCGTCATTTCCAGAACTTGATGACCTGCAGCTGACCCCATCCCACCTTTCCTTCATTTCCTTTGCACTGATTCTTTTAAAACTACACAACTGTAAAAGGCTGAGAGGTCGGACCCTAGCCTTTGGAGAAAAGACGTAGTCACACCTTGCATTAGATAAACAGTAAGTGGCCTTCCTCCCCTGGTGTGCTTGCTAGCCCGGTCTGGGTCACAGAGCACACTTTTTACACACTTTTTTTGCCTAAGTTACTTTCATGTTTTCGTGTTTCTTTGTAGGAAGTCAAGATTATTCTCTTCCAACAATTTTGTGGTTCATCCCGGATTTCAAATCCATCTGGTAGAGTGTTTGGATCCCTTCCCTTGAGGGAGACATTGCCATGGCCCACGGGGTCTTGGGCAAATGACACTCTTTCAGATCAGGGGCAATCCCAGAATGGAAAGTTTCTCAGTAATTCAGTGAGGGGTCCAGGGGAACATTACAGTGAGCAGACTCTGCATTTAGAGGTGGTACAAGACCCCCACCCACTTAGAGATGGGGGAGGGAGGGAGCTTCCACGATTGGAATGTGAAATAGTCGGGAAAAGAAAAACAGAAAAAGAAAGGAAATCGAGCTCGGACTCACTGCACCCCTCCTTGCCCTGCCAAAGGAGAGACTGAAGAATCTGAGAGACCGCCTCTCTCTGGGTGTGCGAGCCTCCCTCTTTCCCTTCCCAATCAGTTCCCTCAGAGAACCTGGGAGACTTTGGATCAGGTTTGGGGGAAGGGAGGCCTCACAGAGCGTGGTGAGGCCTCACACCAGCTCGGACCACATGGCCCCAAGGCAGCTTTTTTTCTGACTGAGTGAAAGCACCACACGAGGCTACTAACGTTTTCAATCAGGATTAACTATTTTAACAAATTGGTTTCTCCGGGGCTTAAATTCCTGCCAGTGCCGGCTAGAGAGACGGCTCAGTGGTTAAGAGCACTTGTTGCTCTTTCAAAGGACCCGGGTTCCATTCCCAGCACCCACATGATGGCTCACAACCACCTGTAACTCTGGTTCCAGGTGATCTGATGCCCTCTTCTGGTGGCACCAGGCACACACATGGCATACAGACATCCACTCAGGGAAAACACACATACACGTAAAATAAAAACTAAAAAGAAAAAAAAAAATCTTGCCAGTGCGAAGGGGGTCCCAGACAGTCTCAAGCCATGCCATGCTCAGGTGGGACAGAATGACATCAATGTCACTTTTTCCTCCCCAGTTTCTCTATGGACTTCTAGAGAAACAGCTCCTTCTACAGGCACTGGGCGCACCTCCCAGTTCGTTCCACTTCCTGTCCAGCAACAGCCTGTACCTAGGAGCCCAGGGGACTTCAAAACAACATCCCCAAAAATGCCATTGTTTGACTCTCAAATCTGTGGTAACACCAAGGGACTCCCTGCCTTTTGGTTGGGACTACGGAATTCCTTCCTCTGTTTCTTCAGTTTGCTCGTCTAGAGGCCTACACACCTGCCGGGAACAACTTCTGTTCTACCCTAGGATTAATCTGACTCAGACGCTCGTTTAAAAAGGAAAAGGGACGAGAGTACACAATGAGCCTGGCAACGCAGCGCATGGGTCTCAGGAGAACGCGTGTCCTGACGGAGGTGGGCCCATTTCGCCAGAGAACTGAGCTCACAGCAAACAAAACGGAGCCATGAGGCTTGTTGCCATCTTGTCTGGTGACCTCATCAGGATAGAGGCAACAGGGTGACTTGGTTGCCATCTTGACTAGTGACAGGATCAAGATGGTGAGGGCCATGAACCAACCACATGGCACGAACCAAGATGGCAGCACCCCTGAAGCTTCCTGGTACCACTGAGTCCTCCGAACTGCACCCCTAGAACTTCCTACACCACGGGCGTTCAGTCCCCCGTCCCAACCGTTTTCTGGTTTTGGTTCTTCGCCTAATGAGGTCATAGAGGCTCCAGGGGAGATGCCAACACTCCACTGCCAGTGAAAAGGTCAACGCCCTTTTATATTAAAGTAAAGAAATACCAGTCCACCGTGTTGGCTTTTTTTTTTTTTTTTTAATGTTTTTCTGTTTTATGTGATATTTTTCACTGGCTTCTAGAAGGGATTTAAGAGTTTTCCCAGCCATGGGCTTCCAGCATTCGCCAAACATCCTTGGGAAATGATTGAGGTGGCCGGAGCTGGGAGGCTCATGTGCATTTACTGTGGGGTAGGGCTGTGTCTTGAAAGGGTACAGAAGGTTGAAACCAAAAGAGAGATGGTCAGGTCCTAATCAAGCTGTGGCTAGCCTGGCTTGGGTCATGGTGTAGCCTTTTTGGAAAAGAAATGACCTTACTAGGTTTTTTTTCTGCTTTGTCCCCGTGTTTCTTTATGTAACACAAAGATCTTCTTCTCTAACACCCAGAGGTATAAAAGCCAGTTTCATCCCAAGATAAAGAAGCTCTTAAATTCTCAGCCAACAAGAATCCGCCCAAACCACTCTGCTGGGAGCATTCATCCACCCCAGAGACTGCACGTCACCATTGTCATCATCGTCATCGTCATCACTTTAAGGGTTTCGAACTAGGACAGAGGACACAAACTTGCCGCAGAGGCTGGGACCTTCCCTGCTGGGAGCGTGGCCAGAGCCCAGATGTCCTGCCTCCCAGAGTCCATCTGCTTCCTAGCTGTCGCATCTGCCCCAGGACATAGCATAGGCCCCAGAACCCGGCAGGCAAAGCAAAGCACCATATGCGAGACACAGAAGCTGCCGAAGTAGGGCCAGCAAGATGACTCGGTGGGGAAAGGTGCTTGCCACCAAGTCTAATGACCTGAGTTGGAGCCTCAGGATCCAAGTGGTGAGAGAACTGATGCCTGCAAGTTGCCCTCTGATCTCCGCATGTGTGTCGTGGTGCACACACATTGCACACACTAAAATAAATACATGTAATTTGTTTAAAAAGAGAAAGAAAAGAAAAGAAAAAGAAAAAGAGAGCTCTCACAACAATCACCAAAGCCCATGGGCAAAACCATGAACAGAAAGGTTAAAGAAAGCCACAAGTGTCCGCACAGAAGCGCGAACAGATGTCACATTTAACATGTGGAGTGAGAAAGGAATCCCTGGAAGCTGAAAAAGACAGATCTGACGCAGAGAGAGCCCACAGCTAAAGGCACCCAGCTATTCCTTAAAGAATGACTTTTGAATTTTCCTTCCCTCCTTTTGGGGCAGATAAGCAAATACAAGGTTTTAACTTTCACCTGGAAAAGCGCCTGGAATGAGCTGGCTGTCGGAAAACTCAACTCACACATTGTTTAAAAACTATAGTTCTCGGTGTTTCTGGGGTTTTCAGGCGCTCTAACGTAAACACACACCAGAGCCGCCCTGTGTTCCCTGAGCTGGAGTCTGTGTAGGAGAGCAGCTCTTGAAACATCTGGGGATGCGAAGTTGGACCACTCCAGGCCCTGGACGCCAGCTGAGGACACTGGTGGACTTCCAGAGCCTGGAAGTCAGCTATCAGCCACAGACCAGGTCTGGTTTTTAAATGGAACAAACATCCTGCGAGAATCTAGGATGTGAGCGTGTGGAGCAGCAGCAGGAGGGAAGTCTGATAAAGCCGGCCACTTCTCTGTATCTCTCAAACTGAAATAGTGTGTGTATGTGTCTGGGGTGGGGGGAGTCTCTCTCTCTTTCTTTCTTTCTTTCTTTTTTTTTTTTTCTTGTAAATCTGGAAAGTTCCGCCCAAACTGAGCAACAGGAAAGGCCTGGGAGAAGCAGAGTCAGGGCGAGAGAGACTTGCTCTGTTTAAGACCAATGTATTCTGGTTCTGTGCAATTCAAATTCATTTTTAAATACCTTACACAAAGACCTGACAGCTGAACTCCCCGGGATGAAGAAAAGTTTTTAGTTTACCTCCTAAATGGCAGAGTCGACACTTTTTTAAGGGCCAAGGATCTGGTTCGACTCCACCCAGCCTGTGGGACTGGTGGACCTCTGTTTCTCCGCTGGTGGGTATATCTTGAATCCCACGTGGGCCAATCATTCATGAATGGGACTCCCTCAGGATCAGTGGGCCCCTAGCCGGGCCTCGCGTCCAGCCCCCAGCCTCAGCATTCCCACCCGGGATGGAGCCACAGCGAGTCTAGGAGTCTAGGGCGCGAAACACTGTGGAGGCTGCAGTGTGGGCAATACGGACTCTGTCCCCGACCCAAACCTCAGACCCTCAGCTTCACCTGGCTTCCCTCTCGGGCCCCGGGGACACTCACCGCGAGCGCCGGCGGCTCAGCAGCAGCAGCAGCACCAATAGCACGGCTAGGAGGCCGAGCAGAGCGGCCCAGGACATGGCTCGAGGGTGTGCGGCTGCGGGGTGGCAGCGGGTCACCGCCACCAACACCGCAAGATCCGCAGCCTAGCCAGCCCCGAAGGCTCCCGCTCCAGGAGTCTGGCTGGAAAACCTGGGATGGAGAGGGAGGAGCGGGAAAGGGGGCCTGGCCGGGTGGTTGCACAGGGGAGGAGAGGGGTTTGGGGAGGCGGGCCCCTGGTGGTGATGGGAGGGGGCAGAGAGGAGGAGACTGAACCCGAGCGGACCAGGGGGCGCCTTCCCGCCACATTCCTGCAAACCACGGGTCCCAGCCCAGCCCCCGCCCGCCCAGATCTGCGTTTCCGTCCCTGTGGTCTGAGCTGTGGAACTGTTCACGCCAGAAGCTAAGGCCACTCAAAACTGCCCACAGTCCTGACTGTGGTGAGGATTGCAGTGCGCGCGGCCCCAGGATCCTCTCTGTAGTCGCTTTACATTAGGGAGGGTTTGCTCCAGGCTTAGCCCAGGAGGATCAGGAGTTCAAGCGCAACTTTGGCCACATAGTGAGTTGGAAACTAGTCTGAGCTTCATAAAACCCAGTCTTTCTTTCTTTCTTTCTTTCTTTCTTTCTTTCTTTCTTTCTTTCTTTCTTTCTTTCTCTTTCTTTCTTCTTTCTTTCTTTCCTTTCTTTCCTTCCTTCCTTTCTCTCTCTCTCTCTCTTCTCTCTCTCTCTTCTCTCTCTCTCTCTCTCCCTAACAGAACCTTCCCTGTACCTGCCCAGAGCCTACCATGGCTCCCTGCCACTCCAAATGTAACCAAATCCCTACATAGTCCCTACTGAACCCACCCTCATCGCTACACATTGTCCTCGCTCTGGTCACACTGGTATCCTTGTCCCTGCCCCGAAGAGACAAGCTTGTTACCTGACACTCAGTCACAAAGCCTTTGTATTCTTTGGTTTCTTTGTAATCTTCAGTGTGTATAACTTCGGTTTCTCTGTATTCCAGAAGAAATAGGAAAAATGTTGACAAAGGAGAATGAATTTATTCTCTCTCGCCAAGGCTAAGGCAGTCTTAAAACTTTTAGGTACCCATGAGACGGTAAGGAGATGGGTAGATTCAGCGGTGAGAGTTTTATCCGTCCTTCCCTGGAGGTGATTCCGTCATGGGGGCTCTCAGCTCGGGGATCTGTTGTATGGTCACAAGTCAAGCTGACAGACCCCACCAAGACTTTTCTATTCCTCAGTCTTGATGAGTGTGAGATGCCGTACCACCTATTGGACCGATGTGAACATTTCTGAGGTATGCCCCTGTCAGAAAGACCTGCCAAGGGCCGAGTGCTGTGAGGAAGCAGGCAGCCTGGCGAGTGGAAGAGTGTTTGCTTCTGCCAGAGTTCCCAGCTGCAGCTGAGCACAGCCAACCTGCTCTATGCCGATGTCTCTGTGGTCCAGGCTGATTTAGCCTCTCACCCTGTATCATTTTGGTTTTTAGTTTCCTCTCTTTCCTTGGTGCAGTTCCTGAACACATCTCTCCCTAACGGCCCCTCATTGCAGGATGTTTTCGCTGGTCTGATCTGATACTATGGGGAAGAAAGAGTGGCAGGCACGGAATAGTGCCTGAAGTCTACTTTCTTGATCACAATTAAGCATCTGGGCAGTCTAGAAGATCTAGAAGATCTTAAGCCGTTTGCCTGGAATCCACTCTTAATTTTAAAAATATGCAAATATATGTTTCTATGTGTGGGTATGTGCACGAGAGAGCAGTGCCTGTGGAGGCCAAAAGAGGGGCTCAGATTCGTTATCAGGTGGTTGCGAACCGCCTTGCAAGGATGGTGGGACCTGAGCTTGGATCCTCTATAAGACCAGCATGATCCTGACCCTTGGGCCAGCCTAAACCCTTATGTTTTGAAGAACATCAGGTCTCAAGTGAAAGGAATCCCTTTCCGTTTCTGCACTTCCGCACCTGGCCAGCACTCTGTCTCAAGGTCCACTTCAGCCTCTTCTTTGACAATTATCCAGTGGAAGCTCCTGCATAGTTTTCTCCTTGAGGTCACCTTTAAGTCGGGCCTCCAGTGGGAGCAAGTTCACAGCCAACGTACTGGCCTAAGTTTCAGTACAGCCAAGGCTACACACAGAACCTCTGGCTTACATGGTTGCAAGAAACTTCACACACATACTCATATGTAAAGGTCAGAGGACCTTGCGGGGGTTGCTGCTCTCCTTCCGTCATGTACATCTTGCTGACCCATTATCTTCATTTTTCATTTGTTTGTTTGCTTGCTTACTTGCTTGGTTTTTGTTTGTTTGTTTGTTTCATTAAGACAGGGTTTCACTTTGCAGCCTTGGCTGTCTTGGAACTTGCTCTGCAGACCAGGTTGGCTTCCAACTCAGAGAGATCCACTTGTTTCTGCCTCTCTAGTGCTGAGATTAAAGGCACATATCTCCACGCACAGCCATCATCTTCACTGTTGACCACAGATAGGTTTGAAGTTGCCTAAGTACTTACATCCAAAGCACGCTGTTCTAATAGCTTAAAGGAATAGACACTGGTCACCCCAAGGAGTCCTAATGTAGCTCTAACGTCCTCAGCCTTCTTCAGTTGTCTTACAGCCCTTTTGTTAACAATGTGGTTACAATCCTAAAAGTCAAACCTCGGTCTGTTACAGGGTGTGATGGTTACTGTGCCAACCTGACACAACGTGGGAAGAGACTCAGTGAGGGACATTATCTTGGGTTAGCCTGTGGCTGTGTCCATGAGAGATTGCCTTGAGTAATTGATGTGGGAAGATGAAAGCACCATTCCCAAGATGGCCAGAAGAGAGTACTAGATCTCCTGGAGGTGATCTGAGCCACCTGAGGTAGGTCCTGGAACCCAAAACCTCTCTACAAAAGCTGCATACATCCTCAACCACTAAGCCATCTCTCGGCTTGCACACTCACGTAGACATAGGTTATTGTGTAATTCAAATGCTGATTTCTGTATCCCCCATATCTGGTTGCAGCCCTGTTCTGAGAATCTCCTCTCTTAATGTTGTATAAACTCTGCTCCACAGTGGTCCCCTGATATGTCAGTAAAGCAGCTTGTATGTGAGCCAATTGCTGAGCAGGGGAGAGAATAGGGCTAGACTTCCTGCCAGCCAGGGGAGGAGGAGTTAGAAGGCGAAATAGGGAATTCAGCCTTGAGAGAGGTCCAAGAGACGTCAGGAGAGAGTTGCTCTTGCTCAGCAGAAAGCTATAAGGTGTAAGTATCCCGGGAATACAGGCTGGGAGGAAGCCACATTAGCATAGAGCGTTAAGAATAGAGTAATAACTGCTCAGTTCTTGTGGCAGAAAGCTTTATTATTAAACAAATATAGAGTCTCAAGTATTGGTATGATAGCCAGGCTAAGAGAGAAACTGAGAAAGAAACACAGTTTTATAAAAATAACCGTGACACATTTACACACAAGTGCATACACACAAAGATAAAAATATTTTTAAAAAAAGAGTCTTTAACAAACATAGACTGCTATGATCTCTTTTTTTTTTTTCTTAATGCGTGTGTCTTTGCGTATGAGTGCAGCGACCACAGAGACAGAAGAGGGTGCCCAATCCTCTAGAGCTGGAGTTATAGGGAGTTGTGAAGGGTCTCATATGGGTACTAGGAACCCACCTTGGGTCATCTGCAAGAACAACAATCTCTCTCAACATTTTTTTCCCATGAGTAGCAGCCTCCATATATCAAGAAAATGTCACCAGGTAGTTACATTTGGATTCCCGCCCCCCCCCATGGATTTCAAATAGTGCATTTTGATTAGCATAAAATACTTTTATGCCTCTTTGTGTGTGTGTGTGTGTGTGTGTGTGTGTGTGTGTGTGTGTGTCCCTTGGCTACTCAGTAAGAAAACAAATGTAAATTTAATTTCTCATTTAGAATCTAGTTTAGAAAAAAAATTCTTATCAATATCCTCATAGCCAATACAAAAATTTTTAGCTTAAAACTTTTGTCTGTGGTGGCATGGCTCAACTGGTAAAGGCTCTTGCTGCAGAGTCTAAGGTTTGGAGTTCAGTCCTTGGAACCCACATGGTAGAAGCAGAGACCTGCCTCCCCCAGGTGGCCCTCTGACCTCTTCATGTGTTCAGTGGCGTGTGAGTCCCCCAATATAAAATAAATGGTGTTCAAACTTAAGTGCAAATAGAAAGGTTTGCTGGAATTTTTGGCTTTCTGGGTCTCTATCTAACAACAGTGGCACCCCAAAACTAAGCAACATCACCACCCAAACCTCAGACAGCTGATGCGGTGAGGTGTTAAGGGTCCAAACTGTTTTTCCTCATCACATGTGAAAATAAAGATTAGAACAGAATCTAAGCCAGGTGTGGGGGGCGCACACCTTTAATCCCGGCACTCGGAAGGCAGAGGCAGGTGGATCTCTGAGTTTAAGGCCAGCCTGGTCTGCATGAGAGCTCCAGGACAGCCAAGGCTACATAGTGAAACTCTCTCAAAAAAAAAACCTAAATCGAAAACAAAAACAAAAAACAAGCACAGAGAAACTATCTTGAAAAAAGGAAACAAAACAAAAAATTAAAAATTAACTAAATAAATAACTTACAATTTGAATAGATGGAGGCCACGTTGGGCATTGTAGAAGGGCAAACTCCGAGGGACCTAGGGCTCAGCTCAGCAAGGCACAGGTGGCAGGCTGGTGCACTCAGGAGGGCCAGCAGACCAATGGAGACCTCCCGCAAACAGAACCTGAGCCCTCTGATCACACAGCCAAGCAACTCTTCAGCCCAGACCTCAATGGCAAGTGTCTCCAAGGCCCCTGGCTTCTTTCAAGACTTCTTTACAAACCAGAGCCAAAACAAAATAAAACCAGGTCCTGACCCCTGGCCGTGGGGAAACCCTGCTGCTAAGGTCCATGGCTGGAAAGCCCTGAGTTCTGTGCGAAATGGAGGACTCCCCTTGTCAGTGAGGCTTCTTCTCTGCCAGGGCATCCCAGATCTCCAAATCCTCTACCTGAAAAATGCCTTCAGAGAAATTACAGGTCTGACTCCCTGACTCCCTGACTCCCTGACCTGTTCAGCAAGCACCTGGGATTCCTGGAATGTAAAGAGGCATCTCAGTACCTTAGCCTCCAGCCAGTGATCTATACCCATCCTGGAATTTCCCACCCCCTCCCCAAAGTTCTGTATAAATCTTGTCCAGATAAAATTAACCTGCCTCCTCCAAGCTGATCCCGAAAGGTAATTTCCATTATGCTCATGGGGCACCAAATCCCTAGTTCACCGCTTCTGCTCCCTTGTACCTGGGGACTGATGGCCAATGACCCCAGAACAAGGGGGGCATGTACCAGAGACATTCCAGATCATAACACCGATCAGTGTACCTCCAAAATAAGATGGGGGCAGGGTCTAAAGGCTCCTCCTTCTATCACCATGAGGCTCCTCAGGGCAGCTCTTACCCCCTGCATCTGAGCTCCGGGACTCAACCACTTTTCCTCCAGTGAAAGTGAAGCTAAAGTGCTACCAGATACTGACCTGCCTCAGTTTCCCTATGTTCCAGCAGAAATCAGGAACCATAAGATGATTTAATTTAACCATAAGATGAAGTTAATTTCTCTCCATTGTGCCCATGGCAATCTTATCTACAGAAATCCACAAAACAAAAGGCCAGAATATGGGTAGACTTAGCCATGAGACCGCCAGCTTGGGCCTTGGTGTGTGTGAGACCTCACCCAGCTTCCTTCAGCATGTCAGCTGGCAGCATGGGGAATCTGTTGTATCCTGACAAGCTGCACTGTTACCATCTCACAACAACCCCAGGGCCTTTGCTTGCTACTCCCTGTCTCCAGAACCTCCTCCCTTGAGAGAGACTTGCACAGAACACTCCTGTGCCTGTGTCTCCCTATCTCTGCACGACTGTCCCCTCCTCAGAGAAGCACATGACTGTCCTAGTTCAGGACATTTCTGTTGCTGTGATTTAAGAAAACAAACAAAAGCTTGAGGAGCTTGGCATAGTGGCTCATGCCATCTTTGTAAGTTCGAGTCCAGCCTGGTCTACATAGTAAGTTCCAGGACAGCTGGGCTACCCACAGAGACCCTGTCTCAAAACAAAATAAAACAAAACAAAATCATCACGACAAAAAGTCAGTCAGAGAGAGAAGGTCTTTTTTCAGCTCACAACTCCATCACAGCAGGGAAGTCAAGGCAAGAGCTTAGAGCCTCTGGTCATATCATAGCCACAGTCAAGAGCAGAGAGAAATGAACACATGCCTGCTCACTACTCAGATTCCTCCATTCACATAGCCCAAGGCCCCGTAGCTAAAAAAATGGCACCTCCCATCAGTTAAGGCCATCAAGGCAATCCCCAACAGGCATGCCTACAGGCCAGCCCGATCTAGACAGTTGCTCATTGAGACTCTCTTCCCAGATGATTGTGTCAAGCTGACCTTTAAACACGACCATCACACTGAAGTCAGTCTGACACTGTCACCGAGTACTTCCTGTAGCCTTTCCCTGTGGCTGCTTCTTTGGGCCCTGTTTCCCAAACTCTGCTGACACTTTAGGGACTCCCTTGCCTGCCTGCCTCCTGTTGGCCTTAAGGACAGCCACATGGATCTTGAGTGAACTCAGAACAGCAGGAGACAAAGAAGTTTCCAGACCCTCTTGTGTACGTATGCTGCCTGTCTGCTCCCACAAGGCTGTGAATGGGCCTTGGGGATGCTCCTCTAGAAATCAGGATAGCTCAGAGACGCTGCCTGGCTGGTTGGCTCATTTTTACCACATCAAAGGCTGTGATGTATCACAGGCTAAGAAACCATCAGGCTCCAGTTGTGGCAACTCGGAAGAACCTGCAGGTGTCATGGTGGCGAGTGCCTGTAATCCCAACACTTCAGAGGACGGGACTGTGAGGCCATCCTCAGCCACATGGTGGGTTTGAGGCTAGCCTGGATGACCTAAGATTCTGTCTCAGTGCTGAAGAGATGACTCACCAGTCAAGAGCCTTTGCTGTTCTTACAGAGGACTTGGGTTCTATTCCCTGTGCCCATGGCTGCTCACAACCACCTATAACTCCAGTTCCAGGGGATCCAACACCCTCTTCTAGCCTCCGTGGGCACCAGGCATGCACTTGGTGTGCATTCATGTGTTCAGGCAAAAGAGTCCCACACACAAAGTAAAATAAAATAAAACTTTAAACACTCAAAAAAAAAACAAAAACCCACAACTCTCCATACCTCTCAAAATTCCCACCCCTTGCCACACTATCCCTCACACTTACTCCCTCACATCCATACCCCTCACCCCTACACCCCACACCTCTCACCCCACACCTTTCAACCCCCCTGAGGGCCTGGCCGCTGCTGTTGCTTCAAATAGGAAGAAGTGAGGGCCACCCAGAAGGTTCCCAGGGTGCCAGGCTGGCCAGGCTCTGAGAGCCAGGTTCAATGACTCCAGGCCAGTCCTTTGCCTGCCCTGAGTCTCATCTGCTGAAAGATGTGTGGCTGGGACTGGCAACCATATACCTGTCTCCACGGAGAGAGACGCCAGTGAAGTTCTCACCCTGGCATGGGGCAGGTGGAGCTGCTCAGTGGCAAAAGGCCCTTGCCACTAAGCCCGAAGACCCGAGCTCAGTCCTCACAGGACTGAACTCACGGAAGGCAAGAACTGACTCCCACACATCCCGACTGTGGCTCCTCCTGCACCTTGGCATGCGCACACACAAACACCGGAACACACAAACACCCCCCCCCACACCCGCACACAATAAATGAAATATAATAATTAAAAAAAAATAAAGCCAACCCCGACATGAAAGCCTCCCTCTGCCCCAGTACTCCCCTGGAGGAATCTTTGCCTCCAGATGTCCCCTGTCCACAGCAGGCCAACAGCTGCGTGAGTATCCACTCAGCCTCTGCTCTCCTTTCTGAGGCGGCTCCGTCATCAGGGAAATGTCAGGGCATGACCCAGCCCCTCAGAACAGGGGCTCTGCCTGGGAACACATCCCCTTGCTCCTCACTGTGCCCTGCTTTTTCCTCCCAGGACCAGCCTGCTTCATGTCTGTGGCCAAAGACTACAAACTGTTCAGAAGGAAAAAATACCCTGCATTGCTCTCTTCAAAGCTGAAAACCGGTCCATTCGTGAAGCCCTGGCTTCGGCTAGTAGGACATCTGGATCTCTCGTAGAGCTCACTTAACCCTCACACAGACCCTGTAAATTGGGTGCTATCATTAGCCCCAGACTTTGGAAGGTGAACCCGAAACTCAGAGAAGGTCAATAACCTGTCCAAGGCCATACAGCACTTCCTGTAGTTGGATGGCAGGTGGAATTGTGATGTCCTCTCTGTCCATGCTAGCTTGGCTCTGCTGTGAACACAGGCCTCGACCTCCATCCTTGGCTTGTGCTGTTTGCCGCCTGGATGCCTTCTCTTCCACCCTCCGTGGGTTATAGACACCAGCTCTGGGAACGGGTGTTTGATGAGATGCCCCATCAATTAGAATGGGAAGAGGGACGCCACACACGGGAGAACACACTAAGACTGTGCTTCTGGCTTTTTGTTGCTGTGGTGACAGCTCCTGAGACAGTGACCCAGGAAGGAGGATTCTTTTTTTGTTTGATTGTTTTGTTTTTTGGAACAGGGTTTCTCTGTGCAGCCTCGGCTATCTTAGGCTCACTTTGTAGACCAGGCTGGCCTCGAGCTCACAGAGATCTGCCTGCCTCTGCCTCCCCGAGTTCTGGGATTAAAGTTGTGTGCCACTGCAACCAGTGTGGGGGGGGGGGGGATTCTTGCTGCCTCATGGTTTTAGAGGCATCAGCCTAGCTGCCTTTGGTGGCAATGGTGACAACGAGTCTGTGGTGAGCAGAATGTTGTGGTTGGGAGCTGGTGACTGAAGAGGTCTGGCAGCTCACAGCACCCAAGAAGCTAGGGGTCCCACCACTTCCAAGAGGATGATGAATCTATTGCTGAGGTCAGAGCCCCACCTTGATCCAGCCACCTTTCCAAAACCCCACCTCTGAACGGGGCATGGGGGGCACGCCTTCGGTGCATAAGCCTTTTCAGTACATTGCACCTCCAAACTAGAACAGAATGCACTTGAGAGGAAGCCAGAGGAGGGTGGAGAGAGAGGGAGGGAAGCAGTGGAGAGGGAGGGATCAGAAAGGAAGGAGGAGGAGGAGCCTGGCGGGCTGTAGGGAGTTCCAAGAAGCCAGAGGACTCCTGTCTCCGTTGCAGAGTTCTAGGACTAACACACAGAGCAGAAGAGCCATGGTCTCTGAGCTGAGGAGCCCTGGAGAGCTGCACTCAGTGTCCCTCTTATCTCCCAGGTGTAAAGGTGTCGTCCTCCATTCATAGATGCTAAACAAGGAGGTGAAAAGTTAGAGCCTCTGGACTGCAAAGTCTCTGCTAGTGAATGAAGCAAGCCTGCATGGCAGGGGAGGTATAGGGAAGCGTGGGGACTAGGGAAAACTGGATGGTGATATCCCATCCCAAATAGCATAGCCTCTCAGCCTACAGATGGGTAGGTAGCGAGACTGGCCCTGGTGCCCAGGCCTCCTGACTTAAGAGAAGCCAGAAATAGCAGCTCAACTGATTTCAAAACACAGGACAGCCAGCAACATATATCTGTCTCCTGGTTTGATCCTCGGAGTCTACCTATGCCAAGGGGCTGTGATCTGGAACAATCTATAGTTGTCTGTATAAGAACCAGCCCCAAGCTGCTGTGAGACCAAAGAGAGAGGCAGACAGACCCAGGGTAGCAGAGTGTGACCTCCAGGACCTCAGTTACGGACATGTAGTGACAGTAAGACCAAGTGGCTTACACAGAACTGGCAAGGACAAAGATGATTTCATCCTTGCTACAAAGTCCTGGTTTGTCTGACGTTGAGATGGGGTTGGGGATATTCCTGGTCTAGGCTCATAGGGTGCTCTTTCTCTCCCTCCCTCTCCTTCTCTCTCTCCTCTTCTGTCTCTGTCTCTCTCGGCTCTTACAATTTGCTGAGAAACTGCAAGAGACATCAAGGGTCATTTGGGCTCGTCACAGAGGTCAGCGGGCAATGACCCCAGGATTTAGTCAAACTGATACTTCTCAGTGCGATGGCTCAGCAGGTCAAAGCATGTGCCGCACAGCCTGACAACTTAATTTCACTCCCTGGACCTCACAGTGGAAGGAGAAAATGTTGACAAATGTTGTCTTCTGTCCTCTATGTGGCCAGTGTGGGGGCCGTACACGCGCAAATAACAAGTAAAACAGAAAGGACAAAGTATAACAATTCATAAGTACCCTCACCAGGTTCTTAATTTCCAGCACCATGCCAGCCTCTCTGTTGGGAATTTTAAAGGAGGAAGGAAGAGCCTCCTCACCTCACGTTCTTGTGCGGTAGATGAAGCAATATGTAGGTCAAAAGCCAAAGGAAGCAAGAAATGACCTTTCCTGGTGACCCAGGTCTGAAAATTCTCAGCTGCAGCAGCAGGAGAGAGAGAGAGCTGGGACTAGGTGTAGTCAAAACAGATGGGGGAAGGGGGCACGCAGAACAGAGCCTGCTCTTCACCAGGCCAGTCCCACCCAGCCTCAGCTGATGGCAGTCACTGAGTGTCCCTCTAGCACACAGGTTGTCTTCCACCTTTGAGGGCCTCCAGGCGGGGTAGAGGCTCCACATGGCTCCTGACCAGCCACTTTGGCAGTCTGGAGTGGAAAAAAATGATGCAGCCAGCCTTAACCTCTGTAACTCCTGCGGTCCTTCCCAAAAGGCAGCCTGGCAGAGAGGACAGAGGGAAGAGGCCCCTTCACTCTGCCCCCCACACTCCCCAGAGCTGGCTCTCGCTCCTGCTACGTTGCAGGATACTCCTTATCCTGGGAACCTCTGTGGAAAACGAGGACCAGTCATGGCTGTTCTGCCTGTGTTCAGAGGTGCTAGCAGGACCCAATAAGATGGTGGAGAGACAGGGATGGGGTTGCCTAGCAACACTTTCCCTTCCTCTGTACCAAAGTATCATGAAGACTGGGGAAGAGAGGGATGCCAGCAGAGAAGGGAGTCCATGGACTTTAGAGTATGGGTGATGTTTCCCCAAAGTAGCTGAGAGAGGGAAGTCATGGGAGGAGGAGGGTTTTGCAGGGGTGGGGGTGGGGGCGGGAAGGGAGAGGAGAAGGGGCGGTCAGTGGTGATTCAGGGAAGTCTCAGCCAAACGCTTGCCAGGGGCAGATACACACCTTTCATCTCAGCAGTTGGGAGGCAGAGGCAGCCGATCTCTGTGAATCTGAGGCCAACCTGGAATAATAAATTCCAGGCCAGCCTGCCCTACATAGTAAGACCTGTCTCAAAACAAAATAAAACACTGGCTGGGGAGTTGCATTCCTTACTGCTACAAACGGAAAGGGGTTAGGATTGGAGATGCTGAGTCAGGGTTGTGAGCTTAAGGCCAGCCTAGGCTACATGGCAAGATCCTGTCTCAAACAAACAAAGCAGAACAGTTTCCAAACTGCACTGGTGTAAAATGTGTGGGGGTGTAGGTGGCTGAGCCGGCAGTGGTGGTGTGAGACAGGATATTCAATGCTGGCCTCAAACTTAGACAAGTAGGGAGAATCCTTCTGCCTCGGCTAGACCAGTGCTGGGGCCACCATGCCAAACTGTAAAACAAAATGTAAATGTTGGAGACCCTTTAAAAACAACCAAAAGACAGCTGTGCCCATGAAGAAAGACAATAAAGCAGAAGTTTATGAGCTCGGAAGGAACTTGATAATCAAATGAACAGAGGCAGTCGTGACAGGACAGGAGGGCGGGTGGGGTGCTCATGTACCCTGCACTTCAGAGACAGACTCCACACTGAGAAAGGAGACAGAACATGTAGGTCCCCACTGCCCAGCGCGTGCTCGCCATCCTGGTGGCCCTGGAGGGATTGATATGGCAGAAACTAAGTAGACCCAGGATTTAAGAAGCACCTGAGGGGGCCAGGCTGTGGTGGCACATGCCTTTGATCCCAGCACTCGGGAGGCAGAGGCAGGCGGAAGTGAGTTCCAGGACAGCCAGGGCTACACAGAGAAACCCTGTCTCGAAAAACAAAAACGAAACAAAAAGAGTGCCTTCAGGGCTGGAGAGATGGCTCAGTGGTTATAGACCCTTCCTGCTTTCGCAGAGGACCCGGGTTCCCTTCCCAGCACCCACACGGGCTGGCTCAAAACAGCCTGTAACTCTAACTCCAGGGCATCTGCTGCCCTTTTCTGGCCTCTGCAGGCACCTGAACGCATGCAATACACATATGTATATACAGGCACACACACACATAAATAAATACATAGTTACATCTTTAAAGGAGAAAGGAGAAGTGTCTGAGCCCAGAGGAGAGGACAAAGTGCAAGGGATGATCAGGAGAGGGACACAGATGTGACAGGCCTCAGCCACGTGGCTGGCCACATGACCAGAGAGGCAACCCTAAGCACAGGAACGACTGACGGCCTCTGTCCTTCCTTCCCGCAGAAAGCCAGCTGGCTGGAGATGAGACAAAAGGCGGTTTTTAGGGCGTTAACCTGCTGCCTTCTCAAGAGTGCTGGCTCCGTGAATAAAGCACAGCTCAAGGACACAGTTCCTGCCTCTGTTCGTCCGCCTCTGCAGTGACAGGCAGTGAGGCCCTGGTTACAATCACATACAGGAAAGATCCGGGTCCAGGCACAGGAGAGGAACTAGGGCCAGTTGGAGCTTCGTGTGGGGGCTCACGCTGCAAACACAGCCCCTAGGAGGGTGACTCGGTGTTGGGCCACTCACAGCTTAGCTAAGGAGGCTGCATGACAAAGCTCCAGGCTGAGTGGGTACAGCCCAATTCCTTCTCTAGTTTATTGCTTGAAAGATAAAATCATTTGTATAATGGTTTTTGGATTCACTGACTTGTTTCCTTTTGCTCTTAAAATATTGGTGGTGTGAGATGGTCTGGGAGAGGGACATGAAATGGAGAAGTGTATTGAAAGAAGTGATAGCAAGCCTATACATTTAGCACACGCCTGTAATCCCAGTACTCAGGGAGGCAGAGGCAGGTGGATTGCTGTGAGTTCGAGGCCAGCCTGATCTACAAAGGGAGTCCAAAACAGCCAGGGTGACACAGAGAAACCCTGTTTCGAAAAACCAAACCAAACCAAACCAACAACAACAAAAACTATACATTTAAAAGTTTAAAAATAGTAATAATGATGAAACAGCTGAATAGGATGTCCTAACTTTGTCTCTGGAGGTTGGGATGGAGGCAGCCAAGACTGTGAAAGTACAAAAGTCCTACGAATAAGTCTGGGAACATTTTCTGCTTGCTTTGTAGTGAAGACATTAATACGTTTATAGATATAAAATGCAAATTTGAGAATCAAGGAAGAAGGATTTTAGAAATCATAAGGTAATCATTAGAGGGCTTATTACATATTACTATAAGAATATAAAAACAATACAGATAGGAACATTATAGAAATTATTTTGATACACAAATAAGGATCATGCTTTATCATTACAAAGGCTTAAAATAAGTTACAGCGCAGCTTGCCGAGAATTTCTGCTCTGCTTATTATAAGTTAAGAATCAGCCTTTTCAGACTCTGGTACTGGTGGCCACGAGGCTGCACAGAGGAAAAATCAAAGGCCTCTCCTGTCTCGCTTAGTTACAGTTTGTCAACTTGGCACAGGGTTCCTGATCACTGGGTTTTCTGATTATGATCGCTCAGGGATGTGTTGATTTATCCTACCCAAAGAGCTCTGTGTTAGATATTCTTTGAAATGAAAATATAAAACGATGTACTTACTGTTATAAGAAGTATAAATAAACCCTATTACCTATATTAGTCTCCCAAGTATGGGTGCAGAGAATATACTCTCAGAGGCTCAGGCAAAGATTCAAACTTCTGTCCGACCCAACTCCTTCACGTCGCCTGCTGCATCCTCCCTTCTCAAGCCCTGTCCTCTGCTGGAGCTGGTCCCCAGCAATGCAGGAGGATTGCCATCAGCCTGAGGCTAGCCTGCGATACACAGTGAGTTCCAGGCCAGCCTGGGCTATAGAGTGAGTGAGATCTTTTCTCAGACAAACAAACCTGGAAAGAGCATAAATTGGTCCTGTAAGAAATACAGTGAAAGAAACAATCAAGAAAAGAAAATAAATTAAAGGTAAGAAATCATCAGTAAGACTAGAAGAAATGCTGAGGACAGAGGCTGGGAGGTGAGGCAGCGGATGCTTAGCTGGATCCCCGGAGACATACAAAACAACTGAAAAGAACAAATATGCAGACACGCAGTGAGCATTCCTGCAAGCCCAGCACTCCAGAGGCTGAGCCACAGGGGATAGCCTGGGCTACACAGCAAGACTCTGTCTCTAAATCAAACAAAAAGAGAACTGAGCATTCACAGCACTTGGGAGGTAGAGGCCATTTTGGGCCCCAGGAGACTCTGTCTCAGATAAGCAAACCAGGCTGGAGATGATGCGAGTTCAATCCCCAGGTTCGCAGGAGAAAACCAGCTCCCTCCAGAGAAGTCTCCTTTGACCTCCATGGAAGCATGGTGACTGACACACACACAGGCATGGTGACACACACACACACACACACACACACACACACACACACACACGCTCCCCACACTCCAAATAAATAAAGGCAAAAAAATCAAAAATGTTTCTGGGCTGGAGAGATGGCCCAGTGGAGTGTTTAAGAGCACCCAGGTTCCCAGAATGCCCGTGGCCGCTCGCAACCACCTGTAACTCCAGGTGCAGAGTATCTGATGCCCTCTTCTGACTTCCTCAGGGACCAGGCACCCGTGTGATGCACTGACATACACGGAGACAAAACACCCATACACATAAAAAAACTAAATCTTAGAAAACAGAAAACTTCACTGTATCCAAAGGCAAACTGAAACCCGAAACCAGTGTGACTCTGCTTGGCTATAAGGCCTTCATGAAGTAATCAAAGCTAAAGGAAGTGCTGGTGGGCGGTTATCCTGCTCCAGCAGGAGATCAGTGACTCTGGGTTTGATTGAAAGACCCTCCATCAGTGAAAGAAAGTAGAAGAGTCATGAAGCAAACCTCAGGCTTCCATGCAAGCACTCTCTCTCCCTCTCTCTCTCTCTCTCACACACACACATGAAAATAGAACATTATTTATTATTATTGCTACTACTATTATTATTATTATTATTTTGGTTTTTTGAGACAGGGTTTCTCTGTGTAGCCCTGGCTGTACTGGACTCACTTTGTAGAGCAGGCTGGCCTGGAACTCACAGAGATCCACCTGCCTCTGCCTCCCTGAGTGCTGGGACTTCAGGCATGAGTCACTGCGCCCAACTAAAATGGAACTTTTTTTTTTTTTAAAAAAAAAAAAAGAGACATAAAAACTGAGCAGGTGAAGGTAAAGTAAGCAGCGTGACGCACACAGATGCTTCTACATCTAGAAATCTGTGACGCTTGAGGAAAGCGACCTGGTGCAAAGGAGGCACCTCAGCCCTGTATAATCAGACAGTAGAAGACACAAGGGACAAACCTGTCCAGCTGCAACGCCTTTGGATCTGGGGCTTCCACGAAGAAAGCCAGCTGCGTTGGTCTGTTCCAGTAACACTCCCACCCACACCCCCACCTCCACTCCTAGACCCACCCCCACCCCAACCCCACCCAGGGCTCAGTGAACAGCCAGACTCAGTGATAGACTTGGTCCCCATAAGGTTGAGAGTAATTAGGAAGGCACCTGGGCAGGTGTGATGGTGCACCACACCTACAATCTCAGGAGGCGGGGGTAGGGGGATCTCTGTGAGTTTGAGGCCAGCCTGGGCTACATAATGAGTTCCAGGACAGCCAGAGCTACATAGAGAGACCCTGTCTTGAAAAAAGAAAGGTGGGAGAGAGGAAGCTAGGGAGAAGAAGAGAAGAGAGGGGAGGACAGGAGAGGAGAGGAGGGGAAGAGGAGAAAAAGGGAGAGAGAGAGGAAGGAAGGAAGGAAGGAAGGAAGGAAGGAAGGAAGGAAACAAAAAGCACTTGACATCAAGTCTCCATGGTACAGCAAGCTGCATAGCTGAGTTGAAACATTCCGTTCTGGAGGAGGCAAACAAAGCCCTGGAGGAGATTTTTCTCTGTGAAGCTGTTTGCACGTCAAGCAGAGCGTGGCAATTACAGCTTCTGTGGATTTTCACCTACTTCCAGGACGGGCTTTTCAGTGACGCGATGGCCTTTGAATTATCCCTGTAACAGTAATCGGCCCCTCAGCCTTGGAAATAAGCACATTGCTTCATCAAGCTGAGCTTTGGGAGACAGGTGTATCATATCTCCCTAAGGGGGGGGGGAAGATGCAGCATATGAATATTCATTCCCCCACAAAAAAAAATTAGATTGCTCTTTAGGAACAAATTTAACAACAGATTTACCTGAAGAAAACTGGACCTGACCAGGGAGGGAGGGACACTTCGAGAGGTAGAAAGGTGGACCATGATCATGGACAGGCAGGCTCATGGCTACACAAAGCTCTCAGAAGGCCAATGCTAACAGAAGAGAGGTACCAACAACCTTTTAACTCCAGTTTTAAAAAGTAATAATGAAATTTACATGAGCCAAAATGCTCTCCCCAAAATTCTCTAGGTTATTAGGGCTCCCTTGGGTATTGTAGAGTTGATCATTTAAACTTTTTTTTTTGTACTGGTGTACCAGTAGAATAATAGGGTAAAATAGTCCAGAAGTAAATGCAGATCCATTCAGAAGTTAAATACGAGTAAGAAGTCGGCAGGCTGTATTTGCTTTTTTTTTTTTTTTTTTTTTAAGATTTAGTTTTAATTACATGTGTGGTGTGGAGGGGGTGGAGGGGCCAGGTGCAGGTAAGTGTGCATGGACCGGTTAACGTTGTGAACCACTGGTGAAATGATATGTTGCTCTGTAAGTGGAGCTGGGCCAGCTGAGAAATCGCCTAAAATAATTAATGGCAGGATGCATGCTTCATACTTCTGTTGGAAACACATCCCACAAAGAGACACAGGACCCAAAGCAGGAGTGACCTGGTGTGGTGGTTTGACAGAAACAGCCCCCATAGGCTCACAGGAAGTGGCACTGTTAGGAGGCATGGCCTTGTTGGAGGAAGTGTGTCACTGGGGGCGGGGTTTTGAGGTCTCAGATGCTCAAGCCAGACCTAGCGTCGCTCTCTCTTTCTGCTGTTTGCCCATCCCATGTGAAACTCTCAGCTCTTGCTCCAGCACCATGCCTGCCTTCGTGCTGCCATGCTCCCCCACCCCACCCCGCCACGATGATGATGGACCAAGCCTCTGAAACTGCAAGCCAGCCCCAGTTAAATGTTTTCCTTCATGAGAGTTGCTGTGGTCGTGGTGTCTCTTCACAGCAATAAAACCTTAACTAAGACACCCAGCAAGATAATTTCTTTTTTGCAAGAATAATTTCGTTTGCACTATTCTATGACCCAAACTAGGCTAGCAGGCATGCTGGGGCAGGATGATAACTTGGTTTTTATTCTAACATGGGCGGAAACTGTCTTTTCACTGTTGGCTGGGGTTGGAAGGCACAGTCCTTCACAGGTAGAGTAGAATCTGAACAAAGGAAAATCGGCAAAGCTAGAGGGACCAGCTGATCTGGGAACCCAGAAGGACCTCTATGTAATCGAAAGTTTCACCAGTGGGGAGATGGAAAAGCTGGCATAAAAGTTTTACAAGGTCAGGAGATATAAGGAATACTAGCCTTTGGGGTGAGCTTGGGGTGGTGGCAATGCTCCAAAAGCTGTGTCACAGCTTTTATGAGGCTGAGGCAGGTAGATAGTTACTTACTTGAGACCAGCCTGGGCTCAATAGATAAATTAAAGTGGATTGGATTGAATTAGATATTCCACTGGTTGGTTTTGTGTGTCAACTTGACAGCAGCTTGAGTCGTCAGAGAGAACGGAGCCTCCGTTGGGGAGATGCCGCTATAAGGTCTAGCTGTAAGACATTTTCTCAATTAGTGATTGGTGGGGGAGGGTCCAGCCCATTGTGATTGTTGCATCTCTGGCTGGTGGTCCTGGGTTCTGTGAGAAAGCAGGCTGAGCAAGCCATTGGAAACAAGCCAGTACTAGCAGCACCCCTCCATGGCCTCTGCATCAGCTCCTGCCTCCAGGTTCCTGCCCTGCTTGAGTTGCTGTCCTGACTTCAGTGATGAACAGTGATGAGAAGTGTAAGCTGAAAAAGCCTTTTCCTCCTCAACTTGCTTTTTGGCCATGGAATGTCATCAAAGCAATAGAAACCCTAACTAAGACAATCATATTAGACTAGATTAATGCCAGAATAAAAAGAAAAGTACAGGGCATGGTGGACACACCTTTAATCCCAGCACTCATGAAGCAAAGGCAGGTGAATGGATCTCTGTGAATTGGAGGCTAGCCTGGTCTACATAGCCCAGGACAGCCAGGGCTATAGTGAGAACCTGTCTCAAAGAAAGCAAGCAATAAACAACAACAACAAATAATAATATCCTTGGTAGAGCCATGTGTAGCTGCATGTGCCTGTCACCTCAGACTCAGGCAAGCAGCAGAAACCAACATTGGCTCATTGCAAGGAAAAGCTGACCAGAGGACTCAGAACCGCCGCTCCAGGGCAGGGAGGAACAGAACAAGTCAATCCCTATTCCCCCTCCCACTCCTGCTCCCCCAAACATTCTGGCTCTGCCGTTTCCTTTCTTGTCATTGGCTCCCCCACCCCCAGGGTTAAGTCTCCCAAGAGAGAGTCTGATTGACTGATCTGGGATTGTATGACACCCCCACCCATTAGCTCTGATAGACAACCGAACAAGAAAGAGGGTCAGGAGGGTGATTACCCATTTCACAGATGAGGAAAGTGAAGCCCAGAGAAGTACAGGCCTTGGCAAGGTGGCCACGGACGGAGCTGGGATGTGGGGTCTGTGGTGTGAGCAGAGGTCTGGTCACCCTTCCATGACCTAGCCTCATCCAGTGGCTAGGTCTGCCCAGAAAAGGCCTCCGGGCAGGGCACAGGAAACTGCCTCAGACTGGCTTCACCCCAGCTGGGGCCTCTCCTGTCCGTGACCAGAGGTGAACTGACTCCCTCTAAGCCCTCCGCCCAGCCTGCAGTTTTAAAAAGAAACTGTGGTGGCCAGGGGCGAAGCCCGTTTTCCAAAGCGCATTTTTCCAACACGTACACACAGTGCTAACCAAACTAAATATGCCTGGGCCTGGAGGCCGCCCAAGCACTGCCGGTTCATAAGCCCTGGAATGTTCCTTTCTGAACACAAAAATGAAGGCCCTGTTTACACAGTTTTGCTGGGGGCCTTGGATAGCGGAGTCCCCAAGTTCATTCCTGCCACCAAAGTTCCCCTGCAGAAACTAGCACAGGAACTCGTTGGAGCCCAAGGACCTGGGTTCAGATCTCAGCTCTGGCACTAACCATGCAACCTCAGATAAGTGACCTAACCCGTCTGGGCCTGGAGGAAGTGAAGTGGGGACGGTTAAACAGTCGGGTCTAGAGGACCCGTCGCTACAGCTCTGCCTAGCTCAGCCCATGGACATGAACCCTCACCTAGAAGGAATCAGATTCTGGTCAGGCTTCCTTCCCAGAATCAGCTTCCTCGGGATCTGGGGTGCCTACCCTGCTGGTCGCCCTCCCCCCTTCTTCAAGGCTCCAGTGTCTACCCTGCCCCATCCTGGTGACAGGGCAAAACTGAGTCTCTGGGAGGAAGGAAAAGGTAGGGAGAGGCCACCAAGAAGGCACCTTACCACCGAGCCAGCCCCTGGGTGCCCTGGAACCTCACAGGCCCTGGTCGGAATAATGATGCTCAAGAAGGCCGTAGCAGCAGGGGACTCGCTGCAAAGCCAGCCTTTTCCCTGTCCTCTGCCTCCACTGCTGGCGACAACACAAGAGGCAGAGCAGAGACTTCAGCACTCCTCTTGACTCTCGTTACTCTGGTCAGTAAAGGCAAAACTTTCCACCTCATCGGCTGACAAAATAGCGGCTAGTCAGTTCACACTGGCTGAGCCTGTGGGTAGAACCGTGGCTTCAGGAACAGCGGGATCCTGGGTTCCATGGACAATGTCCCACATTCATTCTCCACGGCTTCCTGCAGACTGAGCCTCCCTCCCCGAGAAGGCCTCTGCCACTGTTTTTCTCACGTCTGTGACCTAGTTCTCAGTGAGTTTATTTCCACTCGCGCTGCCACTGAGGCAGGCCTTAAAATGGCTTCAGTGGATGGAGTGGCTTGTGGCCTCTCTCGGCCTGAGCCTCCTCCTTTTCTTTGTCCATGGGAGAGTTACTACAGTGACGATCAAATGAGGAATCTCGGCTTGGGCGGTGGTGGTGTATGTCTTTAATCCCAGCACTCGGGGAGGCAGAGGCAGGGAGATTGCTGTGAGTTAGAGGCCAGCCTGGTCTACAAAGAGTCCAGGACAGCCAAGGCTACACAGAGAAACCCTGTCTCGAGAAAAACAGAGAGAGAGAGAGAGAGAGAGAGAGAGAGAGAGAGAATCACATAAGGACCTTGGAATGGAATGAGAACAGTATCTGTGATAGCATTGTTGGTGGCGACCTATGTGTATTGGGGAGCACATGCAATGGAGGACAGAGGACGAACCTTTGGCATTGATCTTCTGGTGCCTCCCACCATCTGTCTGTCTGTCTGTCTGTCTATTTTAAAGCTCTCTCCTCACCTGGAGCTCAGCCAGCAGGCAAGGCTGGCTGGCTGGCTGGTAAGCCTCAGGGGTCCTCAGAAACTACTGTATCTGGCTGGAGACTGAACTTAGATCTTCATGCTTTTCCTGCAGGCACTTAAGAGTCATCTCCCCAGCTGTCTGACACTCTCATGAGTCCCGAGGCCTGCGACCCCTTGGGGATGAGTCTTCCTTGGGTCCTATCTGTTTGCCTGGCTCCTGGCACTGGCTGTGCGACCTGCAAAAACAGTAGAAACTCAGAGCCTTGATGGCAAGTTCTCTCTTTCTTGGTCCTGTTTCTGTCTCCTTCAGGAGGAGATGCTGGTGGAGTCCTTCCCTCCTCTTTATGGAAGGGTGTGGTGAGGGCTCCAGGCTCAGAGACTCACCACAGGGCCCTGAGTCATCGAGCTTACCAGATGGAGGCTGGGTGTCCAAATATTAGGAGGGAGCGGGACGAGATAAGGTGCGTGAGGAGGACTGGAGAGGCCTGACAGGCTCAGCGGGCTGGAATTTCTCAGCAGGGTGACTAGACTTCTGTGCCTGCCAAAGCTGCAGCCACTGACCTCAGCCAAGGCTGACCTAAAGCCAAGGTGGTGGCTGGATTTCAAGGGAGTGCCCCAGACACCTGACTCAGACAGACACAGGCTGCCGGGCCTACCCTGCTTCTGGAGCCTGTGTCTACTTAAATCCTCAGGATCAGGAGAAAAAATAGCCGGTTGTGGTGGCACATGCCACTGTGGTATGCCAAAGAACCCACGTCCAGGGCCAAGGCTAAGTTATGCCTGTGGGGGTTGGTCTGAGTTCCATCCTGGGACCCACATGACGGAAGGAGAAAAGTGACTCCCTCAAGCTGTCCTCCGACAGCTACGTGCGACTCTGACCTCTACACACAGGCACACAGAGTAAAACAAATAAGATGTAAACTGAAAACAAATTGAAAAATTAAACTTTTGGCTTAAGAAACAAAATGAGGGAGCAGAGCTTGGTGGCACACACCTTTAATCCCAGCACTTGGGAGGCAGAAGCAGACAGATCCCTGTGAGTTCAAGCCAACCTGGTCTACACAACGAGTTCTAGCCCAGCTGGGATTCTCAGGAAAAAAAAAAAAAAAAAAAAGGAGAAAGAGAGACCCAGAGAAAACTGAAACATGGTATATCATGAGTCTGCCATTCAAAGCCACATCCTGGGATGCGAGCTCCCAGCCTGGAGCCTGGAGGAGCAGCCAGCGAAGCAGAGAAGGCTTCTCACACAGAGAGTGCAGCGAGTGCTAATGCCCAGGGCCGACAGAAGCCAGGCCCTCTTCACACTAGAGAGAGGCCCTTCACTCCCAGGATCTGGCTCCTTTAGGGGAGGGGACTTTAGAGAGAGCAATGGAGCCCCGAGAGTCTGTTTCCAGGTATGATCCACACAGCAGCAGCATCAAACCCTGCGCAGGGCTGTGAGCTCATCAGTACTCATGTTTCTGGGACCTGCCATTCACACTGTCCCCTCCCAAGGGATTCTGAAGCACCCGGTATTTTTGTCAGTTTGGAGACGGGGTTGACATCCCAGTTAATAGGCTTGGTCTCAGACAAGCCTGGCTTCAAGCCCCCGATCGGCTGCTTTCTTGCTGTGTGACTTTGGGTCAATCTCTGTACCTCTCCAACTCTCGTTTTCTCCTCTTTTAAAATGGAGGCAATCTTAGTATTTGCCCCATAATCCTGTTTTAAGGACTGTCTCAGGGGATATCTGTAAAGCTCTCAGTGTAGATCCTGGACCCTTCAAATCTGGCAGTTGGTGTCAGGAAGAACAAGCCAGAGGCAGGGAGGCCAGTGAGGCAGAAGCTGCAGAACTCAGAGGCAAGGCTGGCTGTGGAGTCCTGTGGAAGATGCCCCCTGGCTGCTCTGAGGTGGCAGAACTACCTCACTGTCCAGTTCAGCCAGCAGGCCAGGCACATGACAGCCTGTGCCTGCTGCCTTGTGAATTCTGCTTCCCCCAACCAAAGCCACCACTGTCCCCAATCCAACACCCTATCTCCTGCTAGGGAAAGGGAAGCTGGATGATGCCTCCTCAGGGTCCTCCCTCACCTGAGACAACTGACGATACCCCAGACAGGGCCAAATGTTTCCCAGCAGGTGAAGTCGGTCATTGTTCTGATCACTGTGTAGTCTTGTGACACAGGGGAGCAGCCGGGAGCCCAGAGACCCCCAGCTCCTTGCCCGCTGCCACCCAGCAACAGAGCTGTAAGGTTGGAAAGAAGCCAGAAACATAGCCTCAGCTATGACGCAGTCTCTGTAGTGGCAGACCCCTTGTCTGTGTGGGTAGGATCAGGAGACAGTATCTGGTCCTGAGAGGCAGCTGTCAACACCCACTTGTGAGCTGGTGAGGGGCGACTCACTGAGGGTAGCTTTGAGAGAGGAAGATTACAGGAGGCCTTCCCTAGGACGGCATCACTGATTGCTCTGACTGGTGTGAGGGAGCCAGGCAGGACCAAGATGGCACCTTCTGGAGAAGATGGGTGTGGGCCCTGGACCAGAACAACCCTCACCCCTACCTTCCCAGGAACTGCAAGCTAAATATTTACAGGGACTCTCCTTTCCTGCATGTGTGGCTAGAGACTTAGAGACAGGGAGGCAGAATCCAGAATCGGGGGCATGTGTGGGGTGGGTGAAGACCAAAGGTCAGAGGTCAGCAGAAAGTGCCCTCAACTCCCAGAATAGTCTGTTCCCTCTCTTGGTATCCATGCCGCCCAGAGCCGCACCACTGCCATGTAATCAGTTCCTTGGGGAGGAGTGGAATCCAAAATATGTTTTTGGTTTCCTTAAAGATACTTGGGAATAAAATGATATGTTTCTTTCTTCCAGTTTGATTTTTTTTTTTTTAAATCTTTTTAAGCCAGGAGGAGGGTTAGAGATGAGGGCACATTTAATTTAAAAACTCTTGCCCAGAGGAGACTGTTCTCCTACACTCAAAAATACTTTGTTTATACAAATGGCTGGTGTGAGGCCTACCTGAGGCTTGAAGGAAGTGGATGTGATGGGTTCAAGCCACCTCCCACATTCCCTCCCCCTCAGCCCTAGCAGAGTCAGCAAAGCTGTCTCCAAGGATGGAATGACAGCTCCTCTGAGGAGGACAGAGAAAGTGCCCTCCAGCTACCAGTTCCTGTCACCTCTGACCTGTAGGCTCTGGTGACCCCAAAGCCTGAACGTTTCAGTGGACTGTTACAGAAAGGCAATGCATGCTTCTAACAGGAAATAGAGCCTGTCAAGAAAATAAAAGGCCGCCGGATGGTGGACGGTGGTGGGACTCACCTTTAATCCCAGCACTCGGGAGGCAGAGGCAGGCAGATCTGTGAGTTCGAGGCCAGCCTGGTCTACAGAGTGAGTTCCAGGACAGCCAGGGCTACACAGAGAAACCCTGTGTGGTTGTCTGAGTAGGTATGGCTGCCATAGAGCCATGTGTTTGAATGCTTGGCCCATAAAGAGAAGCACAATTAGGTGGTGTGGCCTTGTTGGAGGAAGTGTGTCTCTGTGGGGGCGGGCTTTGAGGTCTCAGACGCTCAGGCTAAGCCACTGTGGCACACAGTCTCCTGCTGCTGCCCCTGGATCCTCCAGAGCCCTGGCTGCTGCACGCGGCCATGCTTCTCCACCATAATGATAATGGACCAAACCTCTGAAACTGTAAGCCAGCCCCAATTAAATGAGGCACCTTTATAAGAGTTGCCATGGTCATGGTGTCTCTTCACAGCTATAAAATATGAAGACACCATATCCTCCCAACCATAAAAAATAAAAAGAAGAAGAAAAGAAGAGGGGGCTAAGGAGGATGGGTCTGTGCTTGCCATGTGAGCATGAGGACCCGTGTTCAGAATCCCAGAAACTGTGTAAAAGCTGGGTGTGTCAGCACACAAATCTAACACTGGGGGGTGGACCCTATATCATGAAGATGAAGCAGAGGGTAACTGAGAAAGACCTCCAGAAGCAACCTCCGGCCTCCACACACACACGTGAGTGTACCTGCACATGCCACACACACACACACACACACACACACAAGATTGTCACTGAAGTCACTAAAAAAGGAAACCCAGCACCCTCCCTCTATAAATAGTGGGAAGATTACAGAAATAAATCCCCAGCACAGTGACCTTATCCGCCCAATACTGCTACTGATGGAGACTCTGAGCCCAACCATGACTCAGGCTCTCACTAAGCAGCCCAGTGGCCTTGGACTCCAGAGCCCCATCCCCACCCCCTCACCCCTACCGCCACATCAGGCTCCCAGCTGCTGGAGGGACAGGCATACACCCCATCATTCTCATAAGGGACTTGGCCCACGCTGGAGAGGCTCACACAGGCTAGCTCCATGCCTGAGGCTCCCTCGTCCTTTCACCTTGACCTCTCAAGCCCCAAACCTTCCTGACACCCAAGTGCAGGAGGGCCTGTGATCGGCCCAAGACTCTCTTGTCCTGCAAGCCACAGTAATCATGTCATCTCCCCACCCCAGGGAGCCACCCAGAAAACTATGAGGCCCTCACAGGTTGAGAACCCAGTGATCTCATTTGTAGGAAACAGAGCAGTAGCCATGCCAGAAATGACGATCGGTGCTTACTGGTACTCACAGCCTGCCAGGCCCCGGGGAAATGCCTAGGCTCACTGTACCCTCCATGCCCTCTGTGTGATGGATGTTGTTTACCCTTTGGCAAATGTGAAGACAGAGGAGCCAAGCAGTAAAGCCCCCACCTAGGCCACAGCAGGAGATGGTAGAGGCAGGTCTGAGCAGGCAGACTGAGCTGTGGGCAGCTGGAGTGCCATTGCGCTCTGTCCAGACCCACCTTCCGCAGCTCACCTTGTCCCAAGAAGACCAGCCTCTCTCCCACTACCTGGGCACTGGTCCTCTGATCTGAGGACACTCCCTTCCTCAGAACCCTTGAGCCTGAGGGTTCCAAGAGGGAGGGAGAGTGGGGCTGACTTAGATTAGGGTGGTGACATAATCAGTTTTTCCAGACTCAGTTCCTCAGAATTAGGCCCTGGCCAGACATCCACACATTTCCTTTCCACCCTCCATCACCCTCCAGTCACCCACCCATCCTGCTATCCATCCATCTATGCGCCCTGTCTTATTAGGGTTTCTATGGCTATGAAGAGACACCATGACCATGGCAGCTCTTACAAAGGACAACATTTAATTGGGGCTGGCTTATAGGTCAGTGCTTTAGTCCATTATCATCATGGTGGGAAGCACGGCATCATGCACACAGGCGTGATGCTGGAGACAGAGCTGAGAGTTCTACATCTTGATCCACAGGCAGCAGGAGTGAATGTGACACTAGGGCTAGCTTGAGTCTCTGGGACCTCAAAGCCCACCCCCACCCTCACCATGTTCCATTTTGGAACAGTAGTGTGTATCTCCTGCCACTGTATTTTAGAAGTATGCGATCTGCTTTTTTATTTTATAGGAGAGTACAGTTAAGAGATTGCATAAATCTCAGAAGAGACTTTGGACTTTTAAACAGAGTTGATACTATTACAGACTACAGGGACTTTTGAAGTTGGACTAAGCGCCTTTTGCATTACGTTACGGCTACAGCCTATGGGGTTAGGGAGTGGAATGTGGTGGTATGATCGGGAATGGTCCCCATAGACTCTCGTGTTTGAATTCTTGGTCCATAAGGAGAGGCACTATTAGGAGGTGTGGCCTCATTGGAGTAGGTGTGGCCTTGCTGGAGGAAGTGTGTCACTGTGGGGGCGGGCTTTGAGGTCTGCTATGCTCAGGCTATGCCCAGAGTGGCACACCATCTCCTTCTGCTGCTTGTGGATCAAGACGTAGAGCTCTCAGCTCCTCCAGCGCCATGTCTGCGGGCACGCTGCCATGCTTCCCACCATGACGATAAAGGACCGAACCTCTGAAACTGTAAGCCAGCCCCAAATACATGTTTCTCTTCATAAGAGTTGCCATGGTCATGGTGTCTCTTCACAGCAACATAACCCAAACTGCAATACCTATTCACCATATATCCACCTATTCCCTATTCATTTACCTAGTCATCATTTATTCCTTTATATGCCCACCCATCCACCATTCATTCATGAATCTCACCTTCTATACCCATCTGTTCGTCCACTCATCCATTCCTCACACACATCCTTCTGTCCAGCTATCCCTCTATTAGGTCATTTGCCCACATTCAACCAATAGACATGTATTGCAAGCCTTGCCCATGTCCAGGGTGCTTAGCGGGCCTTAGGAGCAACAGGGGTGGGGTGAGAGGGACAGTTAAACAGTCTTTTTGTTTTGTTTTGTTTTGTTTTGTTTCAAGACAGGGTTTGTCTGTATTACAGTCCTGGCTGAAATGGAACTCGTTTTGTAGACCAGGCTGGCCTAGAACTCAGTGATCTGCCTGCCTCTGCCTCCTGAGTACTAGAATTAAAGAGCTGTGCCACCACCACCTGGCAACTAAACAGTCTTAATGACACCTAGTTTGGTTGATCACTGTCTCTGCCGTGGTTGTGCATGACACCCCAAAGCAGTTTCTATCACCTTGGGCAACAAGGCACTCCCCATCGGGTGACTGTTCCTGCTTGGTAGGGTTCTCATTATGAGATGCTCCATCTGTCGGCCTCTGAATTCCTGGAATCAGACATAACCACGCATTTAAAACAAGACTGGAGACCCCACGTGTCTCTCTTGGTCTGGAGGAGGGAACAAAGCCTGGCACTTGGGTGCCTTGGAGCTGCCCAGCTTTGCCCCTTCAGCCTCAGGGATGAGGCTCGGGGATGAGGTCAGCTACGGTGTTCTCTAGATAGACACTCCACAGTGTCTCACAGCTCTTCAGCGAGGTGCCTGAGCCAAGAGACAACTGATAGGAGAGGGCCCGGCTTGTTTCCTTGAGGCCCAGGTGGGCAGCTTCCGGAACCTTCGGGGCTGCCACTTACCCACTCTGGGAAGAACTTCTGGGCAGGCAGGGCTGGCTTCGAGGTGGGAAGTTTAGGACGAAGGAACATCATTTCACCAGGGCTGTGTGGGGTTGGGGAGGCGCTGGGCCTGAGGTGGGACTAGGCTGGTGAGGGGCTAGGATAGGGCTTAAATGCAGACCTCAACCCTGGCTGAACGGCCCTGACCACCACGTGCCCTCTCTGAGCCTCTGTGAAGTGACCAATCAGGCTTGTCACTTGGTCTCATGTGAAATTAACATTCAAGGGAATAAGACATAGTGGTACACACCTGTAATCCCAGTATTTGGAAGCTGAGACAGGAGGATCATTTTGAGTTCAAAGCCAGCCTGGATAACATATAAAACCCTATATATAAAAAAAAAAAAAAAAAAAGGAGGGGGGTGGGGGAGGCTGGGCACAGTGGCACACACCTGTGATCCCAGCACTCGGGGAGGCAGAGGCAGGCAGATCTCTGTGAGTTCGAGGCCAGCCTGGTCTACAAAGCGAGTCCAGGACAGCCAAGGCTACACAGAGAAACCCAGAAAAACAAAACAAAACAAACGAGGAAGGGATGTGCCAGGTGTGCAGGCCTTTAATCTCAGCGGACACAGGCAGATCTCGGAGTTCCGGGCCAGTCTGTTCTACACAGCAAGTTCCAGAAGAGCCAGGGCTACGTGATGAGACTCTCTCAAAAACCAAAACAAAATAATAGTAACAAGATGAGAGAGATAAAGGGAGGAAGAAAAGAGAAGCAAGACTCAGACAAGACGGCTTGTTGGGTGGGGCCTGATGACTTGATCAATCCCCAGAACCTGTATAAGGGAAGGAGAAAACCAACTCTCGAACGCTGCCCTCTGAGTGATAGCCTCATGTGCACCGTGGCGTGACTGTCCACACACCGAGGTTGCAGTCCAGGAAATAAAAGAGGAAGAAAGGAACCCAGAGCTGGAGGGACCTCAGAGCCTGGAGCTGAAAACTTAGCCCGCAAGGGCCCGGGCAAGGGCCAGCAATGACCACAGAAGCTGGGTGGGGACTTGGCAAGTGGCTCCCTCTGCCAAGGCCAGGTCTTCCAGTTGCTTGGGAGAAGCAGGGAATGTTGAGCTTCCAGGAGTTTTCTCAAGTTTTAAGCGTTGACAATTAATTTAAAACATGTAGACACATCTGCGAGTGGGACACGGCTATCAGCTGTTTGTTTGAAGCCCCTGATTAACCTAAGCAGTCAGGGCAGAGGAGAGATAGAGGCCCAGAGAGGGTGAGCCACCAGCCCTGGGCCATGGGGCACAGGAAGGGAGGAGACAGGATGACTTTTCTTCTTGGGCCACAGACAGCACCCCAGGCTTAGCTATCCTCTGACCCTCAGGAAGGCAGCTCAGCTTCACGCCCCACCCTTCCGCTCCAGACCTGACTGCTGTTGTCCTGACCAGGGTGCTGCAGCCTCCTCTCTGCCCAGCCTTATCAGAAACTGAGGGTTGTAGGTATTCACAAGACTTCTTGGAATAGGTTTAAGTAAATAGAAAGTCTTTATTAGCCAGCAGGTGTTTGGCATCCCAGAGTAGCCTCGAGCCTTTCTCAGGGTGAGTTATTAAGCACAAACCCATGTCCTGGGTTGAAATACTTCAATTAGGAAGAACAGTTAGCCAGAAGCAGAACTGCAGTGCCAAAAATCGAGGTTAGTACATTTAGAGGACTTCCCCATAGCCATGGGCTTTGATGGATCAGGCTTTTGTTTTTAGTTTTCGCAGGTAGAGCTGTCTATGCTGAGATTTACAGCCTAAATGGTACTTCCATCATGGAGTCAGTTGTGCTAAGGTCTCAGGGCCTGCTGAGGTCCGGGGCCTTGTTACACTGAGATCAAGAGAATGTCTCCAAGAAGAAACCACCCTAGGAGGCAGAAGCCAAGAAGTGGTGGTAAAGAGGTCTTACTCCTCCCATGCCAGGGTGACCTGGAACCACTTTGGCAGGTTTGAGCAGAGCTGAAGGAGTGGGCAATCAAAGTCCTGAACCATGGGGTCAGGGAAACAATACAGTCGGTAAAATACATGCCACTCAAGCATGAGGACCTGAGTTCAATTCCCTTCACACAAAAACCAGCATGTGCCTATAATCTCAGCACTAGAAGTCTGAGATAGGAGGGTCCCTGGGGCTTCCCAGCCTGACAATCTAGCCAGACAGCAAGCTGCAGGCTCACAAAGAGATTCCATCTCAGTGGGGGTAGGGGGAGGGTTGGCAAATGAAAAGGCTACCTGGCATAATGCGCCCCTCCCTGGCTGCTCTTATACTCCCTTTGCCCTCTCTGCCCAGCCTTCAAGGTTGTCTGCACCTGGGATGCAGCAGACTCCTACCTCAGGACCTTTGAACTTGCTGTTTGTCCAGGCTGGTTTACATCCCTCATTAAACACATGACTCATATTCTCACCTCTTTAAAGCCTCTGCTTTCACGTCACCTGCCAGCCAGGCCCTGTGGCACCATCATCCACCAGCGCGTTCCCTTCTGTCTTAGTTAGGGTTTCTATTGCTAATGAAGAGACACCATGACCACAGCAACTCTTACAGTGAAAAATATTTCACTGGGGCTGGCTTGCCGTTCAGAGGCTTAGTCCGTTATTGTCATGGTGGGAAGCATGGTGGCCTGCAGGCAGACATGGTGCTGGAGAGGTAGTTGAGAGTTCTACGTAAGGATCAGCAGGCAGCAAGAAGAGACAATGAGACGCTGGCCTGGTTTGAGCATCTGAAACCTCAAAGCCCGCCCCTGGTGACACCCTTCCTCTAATAAGACCACATGAAAGTGTCATTTTTATCCAAACCAACACACCTTCCCACTGCTTGCCCTAACCCATCCGAGAACCTGGTAGCAGAAAGTAACACAGAATTATGTTCTTACGGTTCTAGAGGTCAGAAGAGCAATAGGGCTCTCCAGAGGCTGAAACCAAGCTGAGGGCAGGACAGAGTCCCCCTGGAGCTGTCTGTCTCCCTGCCTTTCCAGCTTCTAGAAGCTGCTGCACCATGGCCAGCAGTTCCCTCTTCAGTCTTCCGAGCCTCCGTGTGTCTATCCAGTCCCGTATTGCATCCTTCGAGTCCTGTCTGCACCCCATCATGACACTGGAACCCGCTGGCTGGGGAGGAAAATACCGCAGCCTGAGGCCAGCCGCTCATCCACCCAAATTCCACCTGTAACTTTTTGTCTCCTTTTCCATAACCAACCACAGCCACAGCCCCATGAAGACACCCTGGGGCGTGTGCCATCGTCCTGCAACCACACGGTGGGTGGGTGGCTTTGCGGCTGAGCCCACGGGTGACAAAGAAGAATGTGGTGGCTGAGGAGGGAGAGGCAGGGAAATGACTCAGACAGACCCAGCATCTTCTTATCGGAGCGATGAAGAAACAGTGGCTCGAAGGGACCGCCTCGCCAAGGGCAGGGACCAATGCTGACAGGGCTGGGAGCCTCAGGGAGGGTGAGAGGGTGGACAGCCTTGGATGGGTGGTGAGGCTTTGAGCAGGCCAGGCAGGGCAGTGGGTAGCCCCCAGCCGAGCCCCCGGGGCAGAACAAGATTAGTTATAGCAGCTAGCATGCCATAACTGCTCACAGGGCTGCTCATAACACACAGGGCTGCTCCCCCTGCCCTGTGTGTCTTCCCAGCTTCAGCATCACAGAAGACAGGCTCCAGCCCAGGTTTCCTCATGGCTGAAAAATGTTCTGGCTCAAAGGATTTGAGCATCGGGCCTCAGAAAGGAAACAGAATGGAAGGGCTGGCTCTTCAGCCTCGGGCCGGACTCCGGCCCACAGAGTTCAGGGAACAGGAGGACTCCAAACACTTGAGCTCACTGTAGCAACCAGATAGAACCTGGGCCTGGGGACCAAGAATAAAGAAGAAAACAAAGTGAGATATGAAGAAACAGGCCAGCTAGATGGCAAAGCAGTGAAGGGGCTGCCAAGCCTGATGACTTGAGTTCGACTCCTAGCACTCAGGGTAGAAGGAGAGGACCCGTTCTTCAGATTTCCCTGGATGTCCAGGACTTGCTTATGTAGACCAAGCTGGCCTTGAACTCTCAGAGATCCACCTGCCTCTGCCTCCTGAGCACTGGGATTATTGAAATTTAAGGGGTATGCCTCCACACCAAGCTAGATTTTTCTTAAAACTAACAACAAAACAACAACAACAAAAAAAACCCCATACTTTTTAAAAAAACATTCCTGATCCACCAACACATGAGGTGCCCTTAAAAAATTCTTACATTTTATTTATTCATTTAGTGTGTGCACGCCTGCAGATCACAGCACGCTTGTGGAGATCCAAAAACAACCTTTGAAGAGTCGATTCTTTCTTTCCGCCATGTCAGTCCTCAGCCTTGGTGACACCGGCCTTTACCTGCTGAGCCGTCTCACCAGCCCTCTTATAACTTTGATTTGTTTCTAATTAAGAGTCTTCCAAGGGCCTGGGCATGTGGCTCACGCTAAAGTGAAGATGGGCAGATGAGCGTGCAGGACCTCGAGCTCCAACCCCAGAACAGAAGACCCCACCTCACGATCAAAAAGACACGGTGGTGGATGAGCCCCGGGAAATTTCCCTTCCACTCACTCACACGGAACCTGGATGGGTGTCCCAGAACCCCAAGGCATCTAGGCAGGAAAGCCTCCCAGCAGGAACTCTCCTCTGCACCCTGGCCATTTGCTCAGCCTCTGGACTCCACAATGATCCTATATGGCTCCCCTCACTTTATCCCACAAAAATCTGTCAAGTGGGTGCAGGGGCTGTGATGGGTTGTGGGGTGTAATGGCAGCTCGCTTGTTCTGGGGGGAATGATCCCTCAGCGTTCCCATGTCTCCCTTTCCCCTCTTTAACCCCAGCACTGGGGAGGCAGAGGCAGGCAGATCTCTGAGTGTGAGGCTAGCCTGGTCTACAGAATGCGTTCTAGGGCAGCTGGGGCTACAAAGAGAGACCCTGTCTCGGAAAGCAAAACCAAACCCAAAAGTCCCCTTCTCTGCTGCTGCTTTCCAACCATATATCCATTGGTGCACTGGGTCAAGTCACAGTTTCGGGGCGCTCTCTCTGGAACGGCTGACCCGGGTCCTCTTCAGGATGATTCTGAGTCCAAGTGGTAGAGAATTGATTGGGTGGGTCGTCGCCTTTTGAGGCCACAGACACCATTCGGGACCCGTATATCCGTGTCCTGAACACACTCGGTGGAGGACACTTCATTCTCCTGCCACAGAAACCATCCCTCAGCTTCAGGAAATTCCAGAGCTGGCCCTGTGCCTTGTCCTACTAGGAGTGGATGGCAGACGGGCCTGTAATTTCAGCCCTTCCTCGTCCCTAAAATTACTGCCCATGGGAAATGGGGTTTCAAGCCCTGCCCAGGAAAGAGTTGGTGGGACAGGGAACGGTTTGCCATACAAAGCAAACAGAAATAGAAAAAAAAAAAAGAGAGAGAGAGAGAAAGAAAGAAAGAAAAAGAAAGAAAGAGGAAGAAAGAAAGAAAGAAAGAAAGAAAGAAAGAAAGAAAGAAAGAAAGAAAGAAAGAAAGCCTCCTCACAGACATTCAGGCTCTGGAGGCCTGGCTGAGCACCAGCTGTGGATCCTGCCCCGAGAGGTCTCTATCTGGGCCTGTGCACGCCTTCAATCCCAGCACTTTGTGAGTTCGAGGCCATCCTGGTCATACAGAATGAATTACAGGACAGCAAAGGCTATGTAGAGAGACCTGGTCTCAAATATATATAGGTCCCTGTCTTGAAAGAAATGCAGGGCGCTACCCCAGGATTCCCCATCCCACCCAGAGCTGCACAAGGATCTGGTGGACATCAGGTCTGGAGGCCACAGACAAACCAAGAAGACATAGCCTGTGGCCACCTGAGGCCAGAGGGAGTTTCTGGGTCACAGCAGCCAGGGAGCCTTCGTCTGGGTGTTGTTTTATCTGGACTCATCGCAGCTGCTCGGAGCCTGCTTAGGACACAGCTTATCACTGGGTGGTGCCCTGGGCTCCCCGGGCCATCTCTGGCTGGGCTCTGTCATGGCACTGCCCAGCTGCTAGGCCTGCAGAAATGTTCTCCAATTCTCAGGGCATTCAATTTCATCCTTGCCCCGCGAAGACGGTCGTCTAGGGCCACAATTAAGCTCTGCGGCGCCCTCTCTTGGTCACAGTTGGAACATCTCTTCTTAGGGAGCCAGGCACACTCACCTTCCCTGTCGGATGCAGCACCGATGTTTAAGACAGTCGCACTCTAGGGCCTGCCTCCAGGTCCCTGCCACGCAGTGGTGGGACAATGCTGACTCTGGCTAGTGTCCAGCCGTGTTTACCACCTTTGACTAGCAGGGAGGGCCGTGGGTCATCTTTTACAGTGAAGGCTACAGTGAGCAATATTTGTGGGGAGAAGTGAGAGCTCTGTGAAAAAAGAAGTCCCTCCCCAGGCCAGGTGACCCTGGGGTGAGACAAGGAGAATGTCACTGGAGGTAGAGAGATGCTCCCTCTGGGCTGCAGATCCCTGCTGCCATGGAGGAACCCCAGGCTCCACTCGCCCCCTGCTGGCCACCATGCAGAATGCCAGTCTGTGACGGGGCCCCTCTGAGAGCTTGGCAGCACCCCTCAGCACTTAATGAGCGCCTACTGTGTTCACAGGAGGAGCAACCAGGCTGAACACAGCTCTCCCCTGCAGGGATTAGAGGCAGAGAAGGAGAAGGCAGGGCATGATGATGGAAGTAAGATACTGACCTTATTGAGCACCTAGTGTTGGTCTTGACAGTCAGAACCACAGTCCTGAGGCCAGGTCAACCACGTGTGACATGTATGAAAGCCCTTGGAGGCAAGAAGAAGGCATTGGGTCCCCTGGAACTTCTGCACTCAGGTCCTCTGAAACGGCAGTAAGGTCTCTTAACCACCTCTTCAGCGGCGACGGGGACTACACTTATATCGAGCTCAGAGAGGTCACCTGTAGGGGGTGGGGTGTAAGAGAGGGTTCTGCCCCCTCACACCGAGGCACGGAGACTGCACATTCATCTACCCACCTACAGGACAAACCTTTGCAGGGCTCCTGCAATGTGGCAGGCACTGTTCTGGGTGCTGCCTGAGGAGACATTGTGGTGACACCAGGGACAGCAGTGTCCCCCCGGGAAACGCTCACAAAGAGGAGATGTGTGAGGGCAGGGGACGTGAGGGAGTGTGCAGCGTGTGGTGATCCTGCTGCATAGCAAGGCAGAGACCAGGGTGAGGCAGGCGTGGCACACATGGCGATCCCAGCACACATGAGGCAGAGGCAGGAGAGCCAAGTGCTCAAAGCCAGCCTCGGTCACACAGGGAATTAGAGGCGTCCCAGGGTGCTGAGATGCATCTGAGACAGAACGGGGGCGGGGAGGAGGAGGCTGGGGAGACGGCTCAGGCAGCAAAGCACCTAGCACCTAAACACAGAGGCCTGAGCTTCATTCCCGGCACATGTAAAAGAGGGAGCACCACAAGAGGCTCCCAGGAGCGCGCTGGCCATCCAGGCTAACCTAACCCGAGCTTTAGGGCCCCGGTGAAAAGCTTTGTCTCAAAACAAGGTTAAGTTGGTGAGATAGCTCAGCACTTAAAAGTGCTTGCCGTGTTGACCTGCCGGTTGCGTGTGGACCCCAGAACCCATGTGAAAAGGCAGGACATGTTGTTGGGTCCCAGGGCGCCTACAGTGGAGAGCTGGGAGGCAGAGACAGAAGGATAACGCAGAAGCCTGTGGGCCAGCTGGCGTGGAGCTGAAGAAGCATGCAGCAGGCCTGAGTCAACAGACCACGGCTGCTAGTCTAATATCCTGCCGCGAATGGCAGAGCCCATGAACTCTCAAAACGCTGACAGCTGCCTTCTTGGGCCCTTTGGGCTGCAGCAATGCCTACTGCAGCCACCAGGTGGCGCCATCCCCAAATGCAGGACTGGCCTCAGCTCAGCCTGGGCAAACTTGTGTTTGAAGGCTCAAGGCGGGTGGAAGGGTGGGCTCCGCCATTCGAGGGAGGATGTTTGAGCAGCCATGGTCTGTTAATTCAGGCCCGTGGGGTGTCTCTTTCCTCATACTGTAACTGTATCCTGACATTGCTGAGAAAAAAAATGATGCCTCAGAAGAGCCGGGTGCCGTGCTGGGGTACACAACTTTAATTGCAGAGCCCTGTAAGTTCAAGGCCATCCTGATCTACATAGCAAGTTCCAGGCCAAACAGAGCCACATACAGAGAGCCTATTTATTGTCTTTAAATGTTCTCATAGAGGCGAGTGGCTGCCAGGTGCATGCCCCACTTCATTTGTTCATTCATTTGTTCATTCAGCCCAAGCCTGGACTGGGGTCTGCAGGACTGAGCAGCAGGGCGTATCGCTGCCCCCGTGGGGTTCTCATACAGAGGACTCACCACAGGCAAGAGTCTCAGGCAGACAGAGCAGGCCCCAGATGCCCGCCGCAGCCACTCAGCAAGGCTTCACCGAGAGTCCAATGGGCATGTGCCAGCTTCTATTTTGCCCATATCCTACCCTGCACTGGGCACCCTCGGGGTTCGCTGCACTGCCTGTAGGAGCTCCACCCCATCACCTTTCCCAGCTCTGAGCCAGACACTCCAGCCTCCTTGTAGCCCCGGGTAGGTGCTGGCACAGGAGCTGCCTCAGGACCTTTGCTCTTGCTGTTCCACTAGATACTTCCCCCAAAGGTCCGATTCCTATCCTGAAATGACCTCTCCCCAGCACCTGACGGTTCCCCCAAGTGTGTCTCACCTGTGTGGTAATTCCTTCTCACCATCCTCCCCTACTGAGTTAGCTGCTCAGAGATCCTGGGGGAAACTGAGGACAGGTCTTTCTTGGCAGAGGGAATGGCAAATGCGAGATTCCTGCCTAGTTGGGCTGCTGTGAGGAGACTGGCTCACAGGCTACACACAACTATAGGTCGAAAGCCTTGAGTAGTCAGCAACCAAACAATCTGACCACAGAAGCCTGTGACAAGCAGCCGGAAGAGCCCGAGGGACACCAGCTGACAGCAGCTCCCTGCCTCAGCCAGCAGGGTGGCTGGTGGGAAAGAGAAAAGGTGAGGACTCTCAGAGCATCAGGGTTTCCCAGAGTTGAGGAGGACAGCCAGGGTCTTGGTCGCCCGGACACCAAAGGCAGCTGGGAGGCGGTGGGAGCCACGTCGCGCTGGCTGAATAGTCTGAGCTACGCCATATATCCCCTTGAGCTCAGCGGCACCCCCCTAACATGAGAATGGACTAGTCCTTCCTGGGGGGAATGGTGCCCCGGCCTGAGGGGTCATCTGCAGAGGCCAGGTGTGGTATTCGCTGTGATGGTCGGCTCTGATGGACTGCTGTAGCGTCACTGTGATGGTCAGCCATGGTGGCCATGTGGTGGTCAGCTGCAGTGTCAGCTGGAGTGGTCACTTAGTCAGCGGTAGCAGTCAGCTGACGTGGTCACTATTGTGGTCACTATGGATGTAAAGCAGATGGTCATTGTGACGGTCAGTCACACGCCCACTATGGTGGCCACTTGTAATGTCACTGGGGCGGTGAGCATCAGTGACTAGGGACATCCATAGCCACCACCGTGACCACTTAAAATTGACCACCCGTGACCATTATAAATGACCACCACAGTAGACACAACAGGACACCTCAAAAAAAAAAAGAGAGAGAGAATCTGCTTTGACTCCCACAGGTCGATAGAATAAACAGCAAACTCCTCTGGAGGACATTCAATACTTTCTGAACTGTCCCCACACCAGGTAGGTACTCACCCCTGGAAGATAAGTCATTCACACACAGAAGGGGCCATAGGCAGTGAGATGGCCACGTGGGTGTCTGTTTGCTTTTCATTGTCTATCACTGACCAAAAGCAGATGGAAGGAAAAAGTCTATTTCACTTCGCATCTCACAGTCCGTCCTCATGTGAGGGGAGGAGCTCAAGCAGGAAGCTGGAGGCAGAAACTCAGGTAGAGGCCATGGAGCACCCTGAGAATGGCTTGTTCCTAAGGCTCGCTCAGTCAGCTGACTTCTACCAGCCGGGACCACCTGCTCACGGTGGGCTGGGCCCTCCCACACCAATCATTAAGCAAGAAAATGAGGCAGGGATGTGGTGTGGCACGCCTTTAATCCCAACATTCAGAAGGCAGAGGAAGGTGGATCTCTGTGAGTTCTGAGTTTAAGGCCAGCCTGGTCTACAAAGCAAGTTACAGGATGGCCAGGGCTACACAGAGAAAGCCTGTCTCAAAAAAAAAAAAAAAAAAAAAAAAAAAAAAAAAAAAAAAAAAAAAAATCAAAAGACAAAAAGAAAATGCCACACAGGCTAATCTGTCAGAGGCATTTTCTCAATCAAGTTTCCTCCCCTCAGGGCTGGAGAGATGGCTCAGTGGTTAAGAGTACTGTCTGCTCTTCCAAAGGACCCGGGTTCAATTCCCAGTGCCCACATGGCAGCTCACAACTGTCCGTAATGCCGATTCCAAGGAATCTGACACCTTCACACTAACGCACATAAAATAAAATAAAAAAGTTTCCTCCATTCAAGTAACTATAGCTTGTGTCAGCTTGACATAAAAATTAACTAACGTAGTGGGTAAAAAACACCAAGCCTGATGACGTGAAGAAGAGAACCAACTCACATAAGGTCAGGTAGCCAGCCACTGGCCTCCCAGCATTATCATGACTTGCTTTATCTTCACCTGACCCGGCATTTGACCCCTGCTCAGCCACAGTGATGACTGATTGCTGTGTGTGTGTGTGTGTGTGTGGAGAGAGAGAGAGAGAGAGAGAGAGAGAGAGAGAGAGGGAATACTGAACGTGAGTGGATAAGGGAGTAGGTGAGAAATTCATGTCTGTGAACTGAGTGCCAGGCACATCTCTGATGAAGGCAGGAATGCAGGTCAGGGATAGTGCCTGGCACTCCTGTCACATTTGTCATTGCCACTGCTCAGAGGAGGGTGCAATGGTGACAGGGAAGTCAGAAGCCCTCCTGCCCCTCCCCACACACCCCGGCCGGTGGGGTGTGTTTGCCACAGAGTGGTCTGAGTGAATCTTAGGGCCACACCAGGCATCAGTTTGCGGGAGGTTTGGACCTCTGCCCTGGTGCCGGGCTGTCATTCCGATCTCTACATCCGGGGCCTGCTACAGTTGGAGAACTTTGTGAGCAGTGAGCTGTTTTTGTTCAGTTGGTTGGTTTTGTTTTGAGACAGGGTTTCTTTGTGTATCCCTAGCTGTCCTGAACTTGCTTTGTAGATTAGGTTGGCCTTGATCCGCCTACCTCTGCCTCCAAATACTAAGATCAAAGGCATGATCCACCAGAGCCCCGGCCTAAATGTTTTCAAATAAGCATTTGAAAAGACATTACTTGTCTTACAGCTTGGACACGGTACCTCACACGGTCAGCTTCGGGAAGGATTTGTTTTCCCAATCTTTGGGTATAGTCAGGAAGAAAGGAACAGTGGTGCTCCACTCAGGACCCAGCCTGTTGCAGGATATTTGATCCCATTGTGCACTCCAAAACTGAACTGTAAAACCCTGCTTCTTGTTTGGTGTGGTTGAGCCCTATCACATACCTTTAATCCAAGAACTTTCTGTTTATTGTAAACAGGTGATTATGGTATGGCTCAGTCCTAGTACACACCTTTAATCCAAGAGCTCTCTGTATACCAGATTTAATAGTTAACCCTAGGTCAAGAGGTGGAGCAAGAACCAGCTGACAGGTATTAAAGAATAGGAGGGACTTTGAGTTGAGGGTACTTAAGAAAACATGGAGAAGTTGAAAGGGCTTTATAGCTTAAGCTCCAGCTTTTCACCTAGGCTTCAGCAATTCAGCTCCTTGGCTTTTGGGGCTTTTTTAAAAAATTTTTGTTTCTCTGGGTTTTTTTTGGCCTTTTCCACCTGGGCTGTCAGCTGAGCTAGTGAGCCTTTTGGGTTTTTTCCATCAGGACCTGAGCTGAGAAGGAAGGTCAGCTGGTTACTTTCTCTGCCTCTCTGAGCTAGCAGGTTTTCACCCCAGCATCTGGCTCTTGAGTCGTCACTGGAGTGGTTGGGATTCTCATTTTTTATTCATAAAAACACCAGCCTAATAGACAGTGCAGCTCACAGGCAGGCAGGGTCTTCCCTCCCTCAACTAACCCAACCTAGAAGCTCACTCACAACATGCTTTCCATGGTGATCCTGCCACTTGGGAGTCTCCTGATGACTTACTCCTAACTGTATGAGAGTATCTGGTGCAACTGGCTTGAAGATTCAGTGCGCCTGTGGCACTGAATTTTCCCGCTAAGCCGCCCTGCATTGCTTTGCCTGTGAGAACCCATTTCCCGTCTGTAGGGCATGCTAAGGGAACAGTAAGTCTCTATAGAAAGGACCATTTAGTCAAAGGCAGGGAACACAGGCTTGTCTAGAGGCCAGCCCAAAACTCACAGTCTTACTGAGGCTGTATGTTTACCCAAGGCGGCTTGGGAGTTACTAAAGTTATAACAAGCAAGAGGAACAAAGGCTCCTACCACATACAGCCTGAGCTTCATGATGTCACCAGGTCCTGAGACTGCTGGCTCCCTCATGCCCTGACCCCTGAACCCTGCAGAACGGACCAGTGAGATCTTCCAATGACCTCTAGAACTATAAGCCAGCCAATTAAATGAGTTAAGAGTTTCTTAAGAGTTGTCATGGAAGCCGGGTGTGGTGGAGGCAGAAGCGAGTCCAGGGCAGCCAGAGCTACAAAGAGAAACCCCGGCTCAAAAAAACAAAACAACAACAAGAGTTGTCATGGTCACGGTGTGTCTTCACAGCAATAAAAATGAACAGAACGCTAGTAGGGACAGTTCATTCATTTATCTCCCACATCATTCAGCATCTCCTGTCAGGCCCCGCTCTTAGACAGCAGTAAGGAACAGTGACCTTTCCCCGAGGAGCTACCACAGATGGGAGAACACACATCAGTAAGCCTGACAACAAACAAAACAGCAACTATCATCGGCACAACACTGACACAAAGACAGGATGAGGAGCTTTGGTTTGGTTTGGTTTGATTTTTTGAGATGGTCTCACTACGTAGCTATGAGGATCAGAAACTGGAGGAAGGAGAGTGTCAATGGAGCCCACGAAGAATCCCGGAATCAGACTCCAGAGACCAGACTTAAAGGTGCAGATCTAACTTTATTGTGCATAAGCCTTTATATGACTGAAGGGCTAATCAGACAATCCCATGCCTGCCTCAAGCACCAGTAACAATCAATCAGGTTGGTGTGACTATAAGGAAATTCGGGGGATGGGGGGACAAGGTCACTTTACGAGGCTTCTGTGAGGGGGGAAGCAGTCACCGCCCTAGCCTCAGATCATTCTGAGACTTCACTAGCATGCTCGGAGTCCCTAGTAGGTCAACGCTGTGTGCAGTGGATCAGGACCTTTTGGGGAGTCTGGTTCTCTGTGGGCCTCCAAAAGGTTTACCTCAACATTCCCCACCTGTAGCCCCAACTGGCCAGGAACTGGAAGTGTAAACCAAGCTGGCTGTGAACTCATACCGAGATCCTCCTTCCTCTGCCTCGTGAGTGCTATGTTACCACTAGACCCAGCCCAGGATGAGTTATTGACTGGCAATCCAGGAGGAGACAAAGGCTCCTCCCTTCACTGTGACACCCCAATTGAAAACAACAAATGCTGTTTGTGTGTAAATGGAAAAAAACAAAAAATAAGAGAATATTATTGCTCCCAGATATGGAGGGAAAGGTTTATTGTAAATAAAAGGGAGAGCGTAGCCAGAGGGAGAGACATCTGAAGGAGTTCAGAGAACTTGGCAGGGCCAGGCCATGTGAGGAGGAGGGGGATGGGGAGAGCCAGGAGACCAGATCAAGAGGCCAAAGGGCAAAAAGGGTCACATAGCCAAAATGGCTGGGTTATTTAGGAATCAGAGAAGCTGGGGAAGAGAAAGCCCAGCCCGGCCCCTGGCTGGATTAGTTTAAGGTAGAGGTACCAGGAGGACCCAGTATCAGGTAGGGACTGAAGGATGCTGGGAGAACCTGAGTATACTTTGATATGTTAGTAGGCATCTTAGCAGTCTGTTTGGGTTTGAGACCTATTAGAGAAGCAGAATGGAGAGGAGAGACAGAGCATTCACAGGGTTCTCAGGAGAGGTGACACTCAGCCCTACAGAAGGCAGCTGTAAAATCACAAGGTAATGGACCAATCGTGGGGCTTTCACAAGTCATAAGTTTATTCCTCATACGCACAAATATGTAGGGAAACTATTAAAGGGGGATTCACAACCCCCGCCCCCAAACATATACTCATTTAGTGCTTTTAGAATAAGTCACTTCTAGGCTCTGCCTGGAAAAGCTTTTAAGAGCCCACACAAAAAGCAGCACGCCCAGGGCAACGCGCTGCAGCTCACTTTCTGACCTCGGGGCATTCTTGGCTTCCATTTCCCTAAAGCAATTGGCTCCCAAGTCATTTCAAGTCCAGTGACATTTGTGGCTGGCACTCAAGGGCTGAGGCTGCAGAAGGCCCGATAGTGCAGCTCCACCCACGGCCCCACTCTCAGGCCCACAGGAGACTCGGGTCTAAGTGGGAAATAGAAATGATACACTTCTCCAGAGAAGGGAGGGATATAGACAACTCCACAGCATGCTCTGCACAAATAAGACACCCATCCCCCCCCCCAGCGTATTTCTCATTGCAAGACATTCCCAGGTGGAAGCCAGTCTACCAGAAGTGGTGGAAATGGAGCCTGTCACAGGATGTCATGTCTATCAGGAAGATGAACCCCCTCCCACTGGTGCTGAGACCTTCCCTGCTGCATCCAGCTGGCTCATCAGGGCCAGCTCTCCTCATCTTCCTGCCACCTCCCTTGGAGCACAGTACCTGGGCTATCCACTACCAGCTGGCCGTTTTCCACAACTGCACTCTCAATGACCGACCTTCCCTCTCCTGTGCCCCTGCAGCCACACCTTGTCAGGGTTACACCACAGATCTACACTTCCTGTTGACAGCCCGTGAGCCCCGACCACATCCATGCACCTTGTTCTCTATGACAACCCCTGCCCCGTGACTCCTCTAGGTACTCCTGGCCCACTACTCCACTCCTACACCCTCACTCATCCGAGGAACTAACTGATCCACCAGGCCTGGATGATGGCTCCTTCCCTAATGCCCTCACCAGGGCATACAGCTGCCCACCAGCTGTTTTTGCTTGGTGGTCTCCAACCAGAAAGTGCAAGTGAGGAAGCTGTCGGCTCTCCGGCCCTGGGCAAGCCCTGGCTTTCTACCCTCGCCTCCTGCCTCATCACACCTGTACCACCCTGACGTCTTTGTTTCTCTCCAAATCCTCACCTGGTGACATCCCCAGAAACCGCTGTGGAATCCCACCAAATACAACCCTGCCTGCCAAATACCCTGACTCTGTCATGCTCAGAATGTGCCCAGTGTCCTTCCCTGTGCCACAGGTCCTGCCCAGTTGCTGCTGTTGCTGTGGACATGCCCTTTATCTCACCCAGCTCTCTAACTCCACCTCACAAGGCTTCCATCTCGACCAAGAAATTATCAGCCAGCAAGCAGCCTTCTTTCCCAGAAAACGCTAGACTGAGTGGCTTTCCAGCACACACGCAGCTTGCTTAGAGGTCTCTTATTTTACCTATCTTGTTTCCCGGTGTTGGGGCTCAGGGCTGTATCCTCTACAGCAAAGAATAGAAACTACTGGGGGATGGGGTAAGGGGGGAGGGAGGCTGGAGAGATAGATAGCTCAGCAGTTAACACTGACTTTTCTTGCAAAGGACCAGGGTTCAATTTCCACCACCCACAGGTGGCTCATGACCACCTACAACTCCAGTTCCAGGTGAGCCAACACTTTCTTCTGATATCTGTGGGCACCAAACAGAACAAGTTTGTGGCCAGCCTGGGCTACAGGGGACTGGAAAGCAAGACAAAAACACACATACACTGAGGATGGCAAACCCTCAATTCTAACTATCTGTGATTACAATCTGTAAGCAGAATAAGGTAGAATGCAACCCAGGACTACCCACAGATAATGTTCTAGAAGCAATCCAATTAAGGCTCACTATCCCTCCAATTCACTGGTGTCCCCTGTGTGTGGTATTCTAAAGAGGAGGAGGGAACCTTCCTGAAAGTCAATTAGACAAAGAGAGACAACAAAGTTTGGTTATTGAATATGTATTTTTTTTTACTGAAAAAATCATTCATAAATTAACATACAAAAATGTACAAACACATGAATGAATAATGTAATGACAAAGGACTATTTCTGTGAAAAGTGTTTTTTTTTTTAAAACATCTTTAGATTTCAGTGCAAAAATGTACCCCTGGCACCTTTTAAAACAAAGAGCAAGCTCAAAACAAACGAAAGTAGTGATGGAGTAAGCTGGCTGCGTTCAATGCCTTGTCAGTGGCGTGGGCACAGTCAGCACATGCGCCGCTGCGCCTCTCCTGTCCTCTGAGAAGGGGAAGTGCTGACAAGAGTCCCTGTTTTAGCAAAAATGAAAGTTTTACAAATGTCCCTTCGCCCAAAGAAACCCTGTATGAAGAGGGACCTTCCACACACACGGCAGCCAAGGGCAGGTCGGTTTAAGGGTCACTGTCTGTAGCATTGAAAATTTCAGCTGCCAAAATGCACCAAGGTCACACTCGCTTCTCACTGTCATTTCTTTGCGCATTCCCAGACCTCGTGTGGCCTGGTGGTATGGTTTGACTGTGACGCTTCCCACTCAGTGTGTGACTTGGTGGACAATGATTGACAGTGCCCACTAATGGTCCACACTAAAAACAAACTTGGACATGATTGCAAAAGAATATAAGCGACCCTACTTTGAGCATAAAAAGACCTTTTCTTTTGTCCCCAAATCGGCATTTTCTTTCTTAAATCAAGTATCAGCCTTTGGCTCAAAACAGTTACCCTGTGGCAAGTGTGAAAACGCAGAGCTTCGAGCAGAACACATGCCACATGCACCATCACCCTCCCTGGAAGCCCTCCAAAGGACGCCATGGCTCTACCATGAAAGCAGCTCCTGGCCTTCGGTGTGGAAACAGAATGAGGGAGCAAGGGCTGGGCCCACAGCTCAGTGACAGAGCACTTGCCTAGCTGAAGCCATGGGTTTCACTCCCAGCACTGTAAAACTGACAAGAGAAGGGCAGAAGGTGGAGACCAGGACAGACACAATCTTTATTGCTGTGTGTACCGTAAGACAAAGGCAAGTCAATGCAGCCATGCAGCTCCTTGCCCAGTGCAAACAGATGCCGTGGCTCACCAGCGCTCTCAAGGGCAGGGACCTGCTCTCTCATACGAGCGGGAAGCACTCTGCAATGCCATCTGTTCCCTAGATACCACTCTATTCTACAAAAAGAACAAAAACGAGGAAAAAAAAAAAAACAACACAAGGCCTGGCCAATCACTCCCACAGTCTGTGGGGATCATCTGTCCTCAGAACCAACTGTGTGATGCAAAACCCCAACCCCACATATCTACACACCCACACCCACCCATGTAAACCATGAACATCGAGGGCGCTGAAGGCAAAAGCAGAAGTTGGAGGCCGGAAGAAAGCACTCCTCACCACACACAGATCCCTGCATTAGGGACAGAGGGCTGCTGCAGGGGCAGACAGGAAGCAGGGGCAATCTGCTGGGCTTCCTGTCAAAGCTCTGGTGAGATGTCTCCTGGACCCCGGCTGACAAACCCCAGTGCCACTTGCTCCCTGGCTGAGCCTTTCCCAATCAACTGCTTCTTCCCAGAAACCAAAAAGGGAAACAGAAATCACAGAAGCCATCTGGTCATACGGGCACAGCTCTGAGAAACTGTGGCCAAGTTCCAAAGAAAAAAGGGGCAAGTCACCCAGCAGCCACTCTGTGTGTGAGACACTGAAGTACAAAAAAAGTCCAGAGAGTTGTAGCACGCTACACAGCACAGGCTGGCCTGGGGCTTGCTGTGTAGCTCACACTGGCCTCAAACCTTCTGTTCCCCAGTCCCTGCCACTCTGGAGTGGCAAGCCTGAGCCCTGCCTCTTCCAGCCCCACACATCCCAGCTCTGAGGGGTCTGCAAGAGGAGAGAACTGTACCCTAACAGCGGTTCTGGTTCCGGCTCCTCCGCTGTTGAAAACCCTATAGAGGGAGGAGGAGAAAGGATGTGGGGCCGTAGTGACAGGAGGTTCTTTGTTATGCCCTGCATCCACTTCCTTCCCAGCTGACAGGGATTTGGGAGATGACACTCAATTGCGTGGGAACTGAGTCATGTTTTTCACCCAAGGTGATCTAATATATGAAGCCCTCACTTTGAAGTGGAGCCAGCTATAAAATTAAACTTTAAAAAGGCATTTTACATGGCTTATTTACAATTACACTTCTTCAAGAAGTGACTGTTATGTGTCTATCACCCCAGGTCCCTCCCCTCTACCCTCAATACCCCCCCCTCCAAAAAAAAAAACCTGAACTAAACTAAATGAAAACCAAAGAGAACACCAGAGATGCAGAGAACCGTGTGGCGGTCCATCTGCTTCAAGCCATGGTGGCCTCTGGGCTCGGCCATCCATTTATCCAAGGGGCACCTAGCTTGGCCCTGGAATTCTAGAGGTTGCAGCTGAGACAGGACCTGGGTTGGGACGGAAGAGAGCAGCAGGGCAGACATCTGTCTTGTAGAATAGAAGCCAGTGCTGATGACAGGTGTCCCCAAGCCTCCTGTCCCCGTTGGGCCCTACAGCGAAGGCCTTTGTGCGTGTGCTCTGTGACAGTTTTCTGGAACCCTATGGTCCTGCGCTCCACTCTCTTTCTGTTCTCCTCCTGTGTTGACCCCCAGGATGGCGCGTCACAGCCCTTCCAAGGGGGCGGTGGGTAGGCGAATGCGGCTCCTCCCCGCATCTCAGTACTCAGTCACCTGAGCCAGCTCGGGTGTCAAGTTGACAGTTATGTTTTTATACAAGGCGTCATATGTGATATTTGCACAGTAGTTCAGGTTGTTGAGGCCATCCAGCCCTTGCCGCTCCTTTGACTTCCTCAGCAGAGCATACCTGGGAAGCGGAAGATGGAGAGGGGCTTAGAGCCAGCATCCCAGCTTCACACGGCCAGGGCAGCTGCCTGTGCCATCCTTACAGGAGCTATCTAATGCCTCTAAGGCCCAAGAAAATGGAGGCTCCAGAGACTAGCCCAGAGATTACAAACAGGAGAGGACAAAAAGGAGCCAGGCCTAGAGCCCTGCCACTCCCTTAGGGTTAGCAGAAGGTGAACTGTGGGAGAGACCCAGGTATCTGAATCTCACCAATGGTCACCCAAAATGCCTACCCTTGGTTAATCAGAACAGATTCAGACCTATGCCATACAGCCACACAGCTGGGGCACAGGGGTGGTATAGCCAGTGATCCCAGCACTTAGGGGTCAAGGGCAGGAAGATGGGGAGCCACAGGCCAGGCTGGCTAAACAGACATGCCGCCTGAGATGACAAAAGCAACAGAATAGGCTGAGGAAGCTGAGGGAGGAGAGTAGTGAAAGCTGCTCTGAGAAAAGTTGTATAAGAAACCAGTAAATAGTACCAACCTTCCAAGAAATTGGACCTCCCCTCGATGGTGGTGAGGAATGGACTTGTATTTCCCTGTGTCCCCTTCCGGCCGGCTCACAGAATAGCCTGCATTTTGTACTCTGTCCAAAACCAAAGGGACAACAGTAAGATACTGTAGACCCAGATTAGTAACATTCCAAGATGCCTTATGGCAACAATGTCCAAGCATCTTCTCACTCATCTAACCGATATGATACTTACTTTGGCCAGGTAACATTTCTTGTGTGTGTGTGCGCGCGAGAGTGTACGTGTGCATATGCAAGCACTCACGCTGTGAAGAACAGAAGACAACCTTGCATGACATTCCTCAGGCACCACGTAATTTCTTTTTGAGACAAGGTCCCTCACTGGCCTAGAGCTCACCCCATAAGCGAGGCTGTGTCTGGACAGCCCAGAAGATCTGCAGTCTCCACTTCCCACTGCTGCTAAGACCAGCAACTTCTTTTATTTATTTATTTATTTATTTATTTATTTATTTATTTATTTATCTATCTATCTATCTATCTATCTATCTATCTATCTATCTATCTAT
>NW_026596234.1:10697760-10769772 GCF_907164565.1 Psammomys obesus | reverse complement strand
TATCTATCTATCTATCTATCTATCTATCTATCTATCTATCTATCTATCTATTTATTTTTGGGGCAGTCTCACTGTGTATCTCTTACTCCCCATATAGACCTGTCTGACCTGGAACTCACAGAGATCCTCCTGCCTCTGTCTCCTGAGGACTGGGATTGAAACTGTATGCTACTGTGGTGGCTTCACGAGAAATGCATGCCATAGGTTTCAGCATTTGAACACTTGGTCCCCAGCTGGCAGGGCTGTGTGCGGAGGCTTAAAAGGTGTGGCCTTAGAATTCTCCCAGCAGCCCTCGAGCTTCCTCTTCCTGAAAGCCAGAAATGATCCGTGAAGATGGTTTGCTACTCTCTACCCTGAAAATCCTACAAAATCATGCAAATCCAGAGGTTCAAATCTTCATGTTCATTTTAAGAATACCCGGGAAACTGCCCAGGCCACCAAGCCTATGCATATTGGAAAAGCCACCAAGTATCTGAAAGATGTCATTTTAAAGAAGCAATATGTGCCCTTCTGGTGACATAATGGGGGAGTCGGGAGGTGTACCCAGGCCAAACTGTGGGGTTGGTGGCCAAAAATCAGGGCTGAATTTTTGCTGCACATGCTTAAAAATGCAGAGAGTATGCTGAACTTAAGGGTTTAGGTGTAGATTCTCTAGTCATTGAACATATCCAGGTGAACAAGGCACCTAAGATGTGCCATCGAACTTACAGAGCTCATAGCTGGATTGACCCATACCTGAGCTCCCCCTGCCATACTGAAATGATCCTCACTGAAAAGGAAAAAAACTGCTCCAAAGCCAGAAGAGGAGGCTGCACAGAAGAAAAAAAAAATCTCAGAAGAAACTGAAGAAACAAGAGCTGATGGCACGGGAATAATACATTCAGTATAAAATAAATGCAGATAAAAGTAAAAAAAAAAAAAAAAGGGGGGGAGGGGCCTTGCTGGAAGAAGCCAGTTCCTGGAAGTGGGCTGTGGGAATTTAAAGCCATCTCCAGTTTTCTCTCTCCACTGCATGCTTGAGGCTGAGGCTCTCAGCAGCCTGCTCCAGCTCCCATGCCTGCTGGCTGACCACCATGATGAACTCTAATCCTCTCAATTCTTTCTTTTCCTAAGTTGCCTTGGTCTTACTTATTAGTCTTAGTGATTTATCACAGCAACAGAAAAGTAACTAATATAATCACCACTCTCAGCCTTTTTTAAAAAAACAAAAAACATTGTTTCAGAGGTCAAACTTTAACAACTGAGCTATCTCCCAGCCCTTTCTGTTCTTAAGTACGGGTGTGTGTAGTCAGGACTGGCGCATGCTAAAAAAGTGTCCATCCCTGAAGCACAGCCCAGTACCTGTCCCGATGTGTCTCTCTGGAGAAATACCTGCACATGTGAACAAAGGGTGGCATACCCCCATCAAATGCCCACCAGCAGAAGATTAACCAGCATTTCTGCCCGAGGCAAGATCACATAATTGCTATTGAAAATGATGGCCTAGGGGCTGGGAGATAGCTCAGTTGGTAAAGTGCCAAACATGCAAACATGAGGACTGGAATTTGGATCTTCAAGAACTCATGTAAAAGCTGGGCACAGCGCTGTGTGGCTATAACCCCAGCACTGTGCAGGGGGACAGAGGGGCCGACAGCTGATCCCTGGAGTTCAGTGCTAGCTAGCCTCACAGAAGCGATGAGCACCAGCTTCGGTAAAAGACCTTCACCCAAGATGACCCCCAACACTGCAGGGACACATCTGTGAGGTCACCAGGCAGCCAGTCCACCCTCCTTGCGGAGGTTCCACCAACGTCAGCACTTAGCGCACAGAGAGCCACAGGGAACATGGGAAAACATTGCTGTAACACGGCTCCGGGGCCCTAACACACTGCATTCTGACCAAATTCATTTCTAAGGCCTTTTCTAAGTACCAGTGCAAACAAGATGATCTGCTAAGTCAACACTGGCATGCCCAAGAACACTGAAGGCCAAACATGGCAGCAGGAAGCTATGTAAGTTTCAGATAGTCCACACAAGACACGCTGTGTCTCTAACAAATCACCCTCCCTCCCCCGGCAGTGACGCTTACCCTGAGACTGAGGCCACTGCCACTGACAGGTCTGAGACACTGACACAGACATCTAATGTGATTCACTCACCACGTTTTAAAGACAAACTGAAATGGTAATGATGTTTTGGGGTGCACAGGCTGGGACAATTTATTTTTATTCTCATATGAATTTTACAATAAGCATACTTCTTCGCTCCCCTGTTCTATGAAGGAAGGGTCTTGTGGGTAGCCTAGGCTGGCTTTGAATTCAAAGAACTCTCTTCTCCACAGCCTCCCAAGCGCTGAAATTATAGGTCTGAGGAAACATCACACCCAGCTGTTACTGTCTTTCTTTCTAACATTTAAGTATTGAAAACTTTTTTTTTTTTTTTTTTTTTTTTACTTTATGTATGTGAGTATTTTGCCTGCTTGTATATACATGCACTTTCTGCATGCCTGGTGCTCTTGCAGGTGAGAAGAGGGTACGGGATCCCTTGGAACTGGAGGTAAAACAGACAGTTGTGAGCTGCCATGTGGATGCTGAGAACAGAACCCAAGTCCTCAGCAAGAGCAGCAAGTGTTCTAAACCACTAAGCCATCTCTCTGGCCTCAAATTTATTTAAATTTTTAATTGTGTGTATGTGTGTACGTCTGTGTGTGATATGTGCATGTGAGTGATGCCTACAGAGGGCACTGGATCCTCCGGAGCTGGAGTTACAGACAGCTGGGAGCTGCCCAGTATCTGCCCTGGGAACCAAACTTAGGTGTTCTGGGAAAGTAATATGTGCTCTTAACTGCTGAGTCATCTCTCCAAGCCCCATATTATTATTTAAAACATTGTTAAGCTGTTATTTAAGTTTATTTTCACATGTCAAAGGAGATAATGAAAATAGTTGCCTTAGTGGGATACATGTTTTTTAGTTTGAGTTAGAAGGGTTTTTCTGTTGTTTAATATTTGTTATATTTTTGAAACTCCAAATATTCATCTGACTTCCAATATTCATCTCCATCATGAAAGAAAATAAGATGCTGCTCCTAGAACGCAGCTGTGGAAGGTTATGGAGGTGCTGGTTTCTCAACAAGGGACAAAACCTGGGCAGAAGCGTGCAAAAGTGGAGCAGGGTGCTTGGGCGGGGAACACCCCATCAGCCTTGTACTGACAGCGGGCTAAAGGGCTATTCTGCATAGTTCCGATGTGGCTGTGAGGATTCGAAGTGTCACACTATAGCTCCTCTCTCTGAGACAAGGTGGCGGGTGGGGTGGGTGAGAGTGGGGTGTGTACCTGTTCCACAAGTCGTCATCTTCTCCGCCCCAGCCCCAGAATGCATTAGGAAAGCCATTGATTTTCCGAAACTGTTCTACAGTCAGGCCGCTTACTCCACCAAAAAACTCTGTGTAGGGAAGCCTGAAAAGACAACCAGCTGGATTAAAAGATCTAGAGTTGAATTTCCTGATGAATTTGTCTTTGTTTTCCTGCAATGCTGGGAACAGAATTTGGAGGCTCACACAGCCAGGCAAGAGAACTGAGCACCACCCCAGGCTCCTATCAGGTTTGCAACAACCTTATTGCGCAGTGAGTGACAGCACAGAATTTACTCAGTGTGTACTCACTGGGTTGTGCAACCATAACCATAATCAGTGTTCAGTTACTCCACCACCACCACCGGCCATCACCACCCAACCACTTCACACCCCCACAGTCACACTGCTAACGCACTTTCCGCAGAGAGCAAGATGGTGACACTTGGCCCCAGGCCTGCTCACTGCTCAACTCTGTACTGAACTCTGCAGGCCACCCATCAGCGGACACAACTGGCTACAGAACTGCACGTGGTCTCTGTGACTGGCCTTAGGGAGCAGGAGGCACTCACAAGTACATGTACTTGTCCAGTTTGGTAGCAAAGTGCCTGGGCATCTGTCCGCAGCCATAGTAGTTTCGGTCGCTCTCAGGTATGTGATCTACATCATGAAAGATCAGGCAGTCCCAGTCCAAGTCCTTCATAGCTTCTTGAAACCCAACGTTGAAAAGCATGGCTCGGTTAAAGGGCTGGGTACCAACCTGAAAGAACAAAGGGTCCTTAAGAAAAGACCTTCCTCCCTTCACTGCATACCACAGGGGCGCCTAGGAGCCAAATGGAAAGACCCCTGGGCCCACAGAGTCTGGGCAGCACTACTCAGTTAACAGCTGTCCAGGGAGTCCACTAAACTCTGCCTTGTTTCTTCAGAGAGCACTGCACAAACCCATGCTGCAGCTGAAGACAGAAGCCACAGGCACAGGATATCAGGGGACAGGACAGGCACTAGTAAGTCTCAGGTCTATGTTACTTATCACCATCCCTACCAGGTCGCCAATCTACTCTGTACACTTATCTAGTGTACACATATCTAGTGAAAGAGGGTGTGCTCATCTGCTCATCTCAGCTTGTCTATTCTGAAGGTCCCACTGCAACAGTCACTCTAGGGACAGAATTAGGAATTCTGTAGCAGGTAGAGACTAGCTTACACTAGTTATGGCCTAGCTGAACTACATGTTCACTACCACAGAACACACACTCAAGACAGACACAAAGGAATGTGCTCGTTGGTCTTTGTCAACTTGACACAAACCTAGGCATAATTAGGAAAAGGGACTCTTAGTGGAGAAAATACTTCCTTAAGACTGGCCCGTAGGCAAGTCTGAAGAGCATTTTCTTGATTAATGATTGATATGGAAGGGCCAAGCTCATTGGGAAAGTGCCACCCTGGGCTCTTCACACTGAAGTCAGTGTCATTTGCACCATTCCAGACTGAGGGCTCAGAAGAGGGAGAGAGGAACTAAGGACCACTTACTTGCTCGACCACATAGAAGGCGAACTGCAGGCGCTGGCGCTGAAGCATGGGGAGCAGGTGTCGCAGGAGGACTGGGAGGTGCTCATGGCGGTTCCGGAAGGGGATAAGGATGGCCACCTGCAGTGGATCACAGGAAAGGGAGATAGCAGTTAGCTGCTGGCCTGACCTACCCAGTTAGTTCTCTGCCCTGCTACACAGAAGGGTAGGCCTGGATGAGCAACAGCTGGGGAGTGATGAGAAGCCCCCTCTCTTGTTCTTGACATCCTCTGACACTGAGCTGTGCAGGCAAAGCCAGCCTGGAACTAACTGGATCCTGTCTGGACTGCAGCTCTAGGAGGCATATATATACCCATGGTGACCCAGCACAAAGGTCCCTCCAGAAGGGTGCAAGCACAGTGAGCAAAGTTCTCCAATGCTATACAAAGCTCTGCTCCACACTGTGCATCTGTGGACACCTGCTGCCACCGCACCAAGCTTATTCCCTGGCTGGTGTCATGGCCCTCCCCCCACAGGGCCAGCAGCACACAAGCCCTTTATTAAACACCTGCTCAAGGCAGGCGCCTTAAGCTGCTGCCTCCTCTCCTGATACAGTCATCCTACAGAGGCCTAAGTGTCCAGCTGGATAACTGCACTACAGTCCACTTATCTTCTAATAGCCGGGAGACCAGGCAGGAAGCACTGCTCTGCAGGGACACAGCCCACAAATGCATCAACCTACCAGCCCTCCCTCCTACAAATGACCCTGCCTGGGAACAAAGGGGTTCAGTGCCCCTAGACACCATCAGGGTGCTGCCAATCTCTATGGCTACAGGAGTCCTTGGGGAAGCCAGTTCTCGAAAATGAGAGGCGGGGTGCAAGTTCCCCGTCGTCACAGCTCTCAAACCCGGGCAATCCCAGATGGGCTCCCAGCACCTGGGGTCTGACTCATAACCCACCTTCCACCGAGGCACACAGTCCGAAGGCTTCCAGTGGCCTCCAAGCTTGATGGCTGGATCTCTGGAGAAAAGCTCGTGAATATCGTCCATTCTGATCTCACTCATGTTTATGTCTATTGGGCCCTCTGAACAGAGAGGGAGGAGAAACAATTAGAGTTTCCCAGCTGCTTTCCAGCTCTCCGCCCTGTAGTGTTATTGCCAACAGGCAAAGAAGTATACCAAAGAGACATCTTAGAGAACTGCTTCTGCCAAAGTGGAGAAAGAAATGAAGATTTTGAAACTGAAGTGAGGCAACTCTTTTTCAAGACCCCTCCTTGCTATAGGGAGCTCCAATTTCACTTCTCAATAAACTGCATGCCCTTCAGAAAGCCTCTGAAGTGGCAGCTGAACACAGGAGAAGAGGAACAGAAGAGTGTTTAGGCCTGCCAGCTCACTCAGAAGCAAGGCCAGCTGTCTGTCTCATCTTATCCGCCAGTACGTAGGGATTCTGGCTAAAGGTACCCAAACTCAGAATACTCATCTCTGACAACACTCCAAAATTGAAACTATGACAGTAAGTGCTACAGAAGCCAGGCATTGATTCTAGCACTTGGGAGGCAGAGGCAAGAGGATCTTTGTGAGTTCAGGGCCAGTTTGGTCTACATAGTGAGTTCTAAGACAGCTAGGAGTACTATTGCTGGGATTAAAGGCATGGTCACCACACATGGTTTAAATTTTTTTAAACCAGCATTTTGTTAAGAAAATAACTTCCAGCAACTAGCCAGTAAGGGGTGAGCAGAGGGGGAAGGGAACAAGTGAGAATACAGTATGACAGAGAAGAAAGAAAGGTGGGCAGAGAGGTCTTTTGCATCAACCCTGTCATAACCAAAGCCAATGGCCAGATCTTCCTCCAGGACACACTCTATAAGGGTCATGACAAAGGGCAGAACACAGCACCACCAAGAATGTGGGTCACCAGCAGCAGGTGGTGCTGCTGAAGAGCTGGGGCACAAGGAATTCCTACAGCCTCAACTCCAGGGCTAGGAACAGTTTCGTTATCCACAGAGGCAGGCAGGCAGGCGGGCAGGCCAACTGGTCACACTCTCCCTTCCACATTAACCAGACAGCTGTGCTGAGGCAGCAGAGCCAAGCTGAATCTACTTACTCATGGAAGGGAGCCTCTCCGGGCAAGGGTGGTTGGCAAAATAGGTGAAATCTTCAGGAAGAAACGTCGTGGTTGGAGGAAAGGCTTCACTGTGGTTCAAGTCCAGAGGATAATCTAGGAGGGAAGAGAAAGGCAGCGCAGGTGGGCACTGCTGTGCTGACTCCTCCAGCCCCTCAGAAGTGCTCTGTAGCTTGTGGGGGCAGGGGGCTCAGGGCTGAAGCTGAAAATATGAAGCCATTTACAGGAAGGAAGTAGAGAGGACTGCCATAACGACTTCCTTCCCACTTAAATTGGCGCTGTGGGCTTCTGCTTACAGTTTACCCAGTTTACAGCCAGTGGGAACCAGATGAAGTATAAGCAGTACAGACCCCCACCTCTTACTCTACCAGCACTTCCGACCTCTGAGCAGCTTGCCATTGGCACCCGTTCACAGCCAAGCTGCTTACCCTGCTGACCTGCTTCTGGTCACCACCTCCAAGGATTCACCCTAGATGAGGTAGGCCAGCCTCATGCCTTGACTTTTCCTGTCCTAAATTTCCAATTGCCATAACTGGACTTTAGGGCAATGTTCAGTGTAAATGTGAAGATGCCAGGAACATCAGTCATCGTTGAGGAGTGTGGAAGGTGATGCTATTGGAGCCATTCTCATCTTCTGTTACCTTGGTTTTACATGGAATTGTTCTTGATTAGCATCGTGCCCTCCCTCTATACTGCCTCCCAGAGAAGGGTGGCCCTCCCCCGCCCCCCCAACCTTTCACCAGTGCCTCAGGATAGCCTTTATCCCATATGCAGGACTGAACCTAATTTTTTTTTCCTTTTACTACTCTTTTTTTAAAATTTATCTATTTTATATTAATTACAGTTTATTCACTTTGTATCCCAAAGTGTAGTCCCCTCCCTCATTCCCTCCCAATCCCACTTTCCCTCCCTCTTCTCCACACATGCCCCTCCCCGAGTCCACTGATAGAGGAGGCCCTCCTCCCCTTCCATCTGATCCTAGTCTATCAGGTCTCATCAGGAATGGCTGCATTGTCTTCCTCTGTGGCCTGGTAAGGCTGCTCCCCACCCCCCTCAGGGGGAGGTGATTAAAGAACAGGCCACTGATGAACCTAATTTTTGAAAGTTCTAGTTTCTTCTCATTCACTATGGAGCAGGAACTCCCATAGCCTCCTAAAGGGGAAGGGGGCTGGAGAGATTGCTCAGTGGTTGGAGCACTCTATTCTTGCAGAGGACTCAAATTCCGTTCCCAACACCCACAGCCCATAATCATCTGTAACTTGGGTCTCAGGGAGCAAAAGTACTCTTCTAGCATCTGTGGATACTGTTCAGTTTCAAACTCTGGACAAGCACCTAAGGTACCTATTTAGCATATCAAAGCAAACCTGGCCTCCAGGTTCTCCCAGCATCCCTCAGTCCCTACATGTTACAGAATATGGCTGGCAAAACCCATCCTCTTCACTGAAGTCTCCAGCCCAGGGCCTGGGCTGCTCTTCCTCCAGAGGTTCTTCCTAGATAACTCAGATATTTGTTACTCTCCTTTTGTACCTTTGGCCTCCTGGCTGCTGTACTTGGTTCTCCTCTCCCCCTCTCCCCACACGGCTCTGGGTCATGACTACTCTGGCCTCTCCCAGATGTATCTGCCTCTGGCTATGCTCTCCCACATTCCTATAATAAACTTTCTCCTCCATCATACCTAAGAGCAGTCCTTTCCTTCCTTTCCTTTCCTTTTTCCTTTCCTTTCCTTTCCCCTTTCCTTTCCTCTTTCCTTTCCTTTCCTTTCCTTCAAATGAAAAAAGGCACAAACATGGCACACAGACACACATGCAAGCAAAACATTCAAAAATACAAAATAAATATTAAAAAAGACAGGTGGAAGAACCTGACAGTGGTGGCACACACCTTTAATTCCAGTACTTTAATTCCAACATGGGAATCTCTGAGTTCGAGGCCAGCCTGGTCTATAGAGTGAGCTCCAGGACAGTCAGGCCTACATAGAAAAAACCCTTTCTGGAAAAGCCAAAAGGAAGGGGGCAGGGTAGAAAGTATATGATTTTGAAAGTATATGATTTAGTGTATCTGATGGTGTCTGTACTCTCTCACTTGGTTCATGGTGGGTGAGCTACAGCACTGTAGGTAACTTCTCATTTACAACTGTCCACTGCCCTCTAGACTGTGGTGCTGAAGGTGGCCTGTGCTGTTCAAACATCTGGTCTCTGCTGGTGGCCAGTAACTACTTTTTGAAAGTAGAAGAGCTTGCCCTGTGTGCAGGAATTGCCAATGGCTTTGCCTTGCTGGGAATCTATTTCTGACCCTGGTGGCCATTCCGTGGGCCTTTCAAGACTGGAAAATCAATGCTCTCTGTTTCTGGCATGTTCAGGGTAAAGTATCACCTGGGTGGCTAGTGTTCCCTTCTCTGTTCCGTGTTTACTTATCTATTCAGTAGCAGGGGTTGCTAAGCATTAGAGTGGGAAGTCAGGCAGCTGTTAGGGTGTGGACATGAGGTCACATGGGAGGGTGTTCTGGCTAGGTACTGTGGTTCAAAGGCCCACTGTCTTGTTAGCTTCAGGTCTTTCACTGATCTGGTCAGATTCCCCAGAGAAATCTATTCTACTCCTTTGCCATAACAGCAGTCCTGAATTAAGCACCCTGACACAGAGCACAAAAGGGTACACCTACCCCAAGGAAACTACTTTACAGTGTATGCTTCTCAGGGCTACAGTTCCTTGTCAGGCTGGGAACAAGGCTCTAGGCGTCAGGCTGCTGAGCAAGTTTTGGCTTTCATGGGTCTTGGACGCTTACTTTATTCCTTTTTGATCTTTTGAGAAAGAGTCTCAAGCATACCAGGCTGGTCCTCAATCTTGCTATGAGACCAAGGATGACCTGGAACTCTTGTTCCCCAGCTTGCCTTTATTCTGATTCCCAAGGTTAGGGACACTGGCCATTCCTGAGCTTTGAGAGACCCTGGGGACACTGTGGACAGTAAGGCTCCCTGCTGTAGCATTACCAATTTTCAGTCCTTTATCATTGCTCCCCAACCTAGTACCCCCACCCCGTGGTCTTCTTTTACTCAAGGCTTCACACCATCGAACACACCCAGATGCGTGCACACCCTGTTCCCATCACTTGAGTGGGATTTAAGAGTGTGTTACAGAGGCTTCTTTCAACGGGACTGTTTTTGCCACACAGGAAAAGGCCCTGACATCTTCCTCCCATAAGGTTCAGCAGCAGCTCCAAGCAGAAGACTCTCTCCAGGAAAGGGCAGGACCTACAGAGCAGTGGTGGCTGCACAATTATTTTACACCTCACTGTTTTGTACAGTCTCTTTTCCCAACCCTCTAGATTCACACAGGTGTTACAAACACTAAAGCTGGCTCTCACCCATTCTGTGGCTAGAGCTGGGAATTTTTCAACTCAGGCCACTGCTGTTGTTTTCAAGAGGGTTTCCAAGAGCCAAATGGCTAATACTTCCAGGCCTTTTATCCAGGAGCACTGGACCTATCTTGGGAAGTGGGGTAAGAAACAGATGCTTTCCTTTGTTTTAAGATTAAAAAAAAAAAAAAATGACAAGATTGTACTTTAAAAAAAAAAAATGTAAGGGGTCTGGAGAGATGGCTCAGCAGTTAAGAGCATTAGCTGTTCTTCCAAAGGACCTAGGTTCAATTACCAGCACCCACATGGCAGCTTACAACTGTGTGTAATGCCAACTCCAGGAGATCTGACAGCCTCACACAGGTGCACATGCAGGCAGACACCAATGTACACAAAATAAAAAACTATTTTAAAAACTTTAAAGTTTTAAATTTATTTATCATATATACACGATATATGGGTGCTCTATCTGTATGTCACCTGCACACCAGAAGAAAGCATCAGATCCAGTATAGATGGTTGGGAGCCTCCCTGTGGTTGCTGGGAATTGAAATCAGGACCTCTAGAAGAGCAGACAGTGCTCTTAACCACTGAGCCATCTCTGCAGCCCAAAACATTTAAAATTTTGGACTTATTTATCTTATATATATATGAATGTTTTGCCAGCATCTGTGTCTGGGTACCACACATGTCCACATGAACTCATGTTCTGCCAGATGCCCGCAGAAGTCAGTAGAGAGAGACAGAGAAACAGAGAGAACTGCCTTCTAGTCACCTTAACACATCCTGAACAGAAGAGCGATGATGACTCCTGGACCAGCCCTGCTTGCCTCTCTTGGGAGTAGCAGTCCTCAGGGCCTCTTCATAGCTTACCTGAATCATTCAGGCTGCTGTTCCTCTTGGCATAGGCGCTGCGGACCACCTGCTCATACACCTGGGCACCAATGGTCCTCACATTGTCCCGAAGCAGGATCCCTTGAGCCTGCACCATGAAGAGGTAGGTATTTACTGTGGAAAGAGGGTGGAAAAGAGTTGACTAAGAAACATGGGCAAAAGCATCTACCACACAACTTTTGGGCTTTCCTTCCTTTTTGAACCTTTAAAACCTCTCTCAGCTTTCAAAACTTCCACAGTCTCATCCCTAGTTTCCACCCTGAATTCAGAAGACTCACAGTTCTTGGGTGGCCAGTAGGGCTCTGGGGCTCAGCCAATCCTGAGGTATGTAGAAATGCGTAAACTGCAGTTGTGTCCCACCTGGTCTGCAAACATTCACAGTGCCTTCTAGCACCGTGACAATTAGAAAGACCTTTACAGACTGACGAAAACTTTTTTTTTTTTTAAAAAAAAGAATTGTTTTCTTTTTAAAATTTCTTCATTAATGTATAGGAGTGCTCTATCTGCATGTACACCTGCATGCCAGAAGAGGGCACCAGATCATTGTATAGATGGTCGTGAGTCACCATGTGGTTGCTGGGAATTGAACTCAGGACCTCTGGAAGAACATACTGTGTTCCTAACCTCTGAGCCATCTCCCTAGCCCTGAAAAGACTTTCAAAGGTCTCTGCTCTCAGCACATCCACTATACTTGATCATCACTAAGAATGAAGCTGCAGGCCATTCTGCTCCCCCAGAGATGGAAATGTCTGTATCTGGGCACTTTTGCAGAATGGTGGACTGCGACACCCTGCCCACAGCCAAGGCAATAAGCACTTGGCCTGTGTGCTCTTCAGGTAACCTGAGGAGACTAAATGCTCATGAGCAAATGAGTAGTAAGTGAGCCTGCCACCATCAGCTGGTGCAGCTGCTCCTTCAGGCTTTACAGGAAGCAGTCACACCCCAGGTCACACACTCTTTCCTGGCCAGCCGCTAGGCATGACTCAGTACGTGGTTTATTTACAAGGGTGGCCCATTCCAAGTCATCCCTGTTGGTGTCTGAGGTGGAATCTTTAACACTTGGCTAGCCTCCAACGTGGCCTCAGGCTGCAGTACAAGCTTACTGTCTTGGTATTCCTCTGTGCTAAGCACACATAGCCTTGGGCTGCCAATTCTGGCTCAACAAGCTCTATCTAGGTGACATGCATTGATATTATCACTGTATTCCATACATAATGTGCATTAAAAGCCGACAGGATAAGGCCAATTCACTCCTTTCAGCCAGAGTCCTATGCTACACTGGCAATAGGAATGAATGGATGGGACAAAGCAGGACAGCTCAGTGTGGAGACCCCAGGCACTCAGCAAAAGACTGGTGAGAACCCCTTCAGAGCCACAGTATCCAATAGAGCTCTGTGCTGGAAGACACACTCACCCACACCCTCCAAGAACAGAACACACACAGGGCTTGCTCTCCTGTAAGTAGAGAACTTCAGAATCTTTTTTTTAAGATGTAGCTCTGAGAAGCTTGTGTTCAAGACTGACATCTCATTTCTAGTTCCACCTTGCGGTGCAGTGAAGGGTCATGGCAGGAGGGCAACCCACAGCTCATCCAGTAAACGTAAGACTTAAACTTCCTATGGGATCTCTCACTTGCTTCTGTGGCATTGTTCTATGTTCACATAACCTGGTCTTTATTTCCAACAGACTATTCGACCAGCTGTCAGAAATCACCTTAAAAACAAGCTGCTCTTTCAGTGGGTGAGGGTAGATGTTCGCGCACACTCATATGTATGAAAGCTAGAGGACCACCTTGGGCGTTATCCTCAAGAATGCCATCCACCACCTCCATTGAAACAGCGCTTCTCTTTGGCCCGAAGCTCGGCAATTAAGCAAGACTGGCTCACCAGGGACTCCCAAATCTCTACTGCCTGACGCTGGATTATAAACACGAGGCCCCGTGCCTGGCATTCTCACATGGGTGCTATGGATGGATATCAGGTTCTTTGGAAGCACTTCACCAACTGAGCTATCTCTCTGGCCCCAGACAAAGGTCTATGGAAAGTGCAGAGTTCTTGGATCCTGCAGACAAGCCCCCACCCCCTTGTGTTGCAAAGGCACTGCTAGCAGAGGGGCTCCACCGTCGCAGCCATCTCATTCTTTGTTGCTCAACTCTCTCCCCAAGAGGGTTCAGAAAACCAGTTTCCTGCAACTGCTTCCAGGCACTTAAACTAGAGCAGTCAGGGTTGGACCTAAAAGTTGTATCAAGCTCACAGGCGACACCAATGCTACTAGCTTAAGGGTACACCTGGAGACACACTGCTTCAGGGTGCACATTTACTATGCATTAATGCTGTGTCTCTCTTAGTCTCCCGAAGGATTCAAAGAAGTGAGAAATCCATCTGCACTGCAGTGACCTCCGGCCACCTTCAGCAGACATCTGAGAGGTAGGATAAACCACTGTGCCCTGGTTCTACCACTAAGAGGCTCTGTTTGGTCTGGATTTGATGGGGATAAGAAGTATACCTGTGGAAGCCAGAGATCAGCATCGTGTCTTCATCTACCATCTCTCTACCTTACTTTTAAAGATAAGGTCTCTAACTGAACCTGGTGTTCACCAATTGTGTAGGCTGGCCAGTCAGTAAGCTCTGGGAGATCAAGCCCCCCGTCTCTGCTGGCTCAGTGCTGGGATTACAGGTCCACATTAGACACAGCTAGCCTTTATGTGGGTGCTGAACTCAGACGCTCATACATGCACATAGAGCACTTTACCCAGTGAGCATCTCCCCAGCCCTGCTTTGGTTCCTTTGAGATAGGTTCCCCCTATAAAACCCAGACTGACCTTAAACTGGCTGTGTATTTCAGGTTGGCCTTGAACTCACAAGCCTCCAGCCTCAAGTGCTAGGATTATAGGTGTATACTACCCTCTCCAGGTATAACTGTTTTCTTTTCCTTTTTTGTTTTTATTTATTTTTCCTCTTATAACTAACACCCTGCTTTGTTGTGCTCTCACAAAGGAGCCATGTGGCTTGAATAAAATGGTTACTAGACAGAGCTAGACTAGACCATCAATGTTCCTGTCTTGCACAAAACTAGATGGATCTTTCTAGACTTAGCTGTACACATCTGCTTCACTGGGGCTGCTGTTGACCCACAATGGTCAAGAAACCTTCAAACCTAGGTGAACACAGAGTTCTGGAGGAAGCCAATGCCAGCCTTCCCTTTCTGTCCCAGCTCTGTTTCTGCTGCTATGATAAAAGTAGCCTGGCAAAAAGACAACCTAGGGCAGAAAGGCTTTGCTCTGCTCACAACTACAACTTGTAGTCCATCACTTCGAGGAGGTCAAGGTGTGAAGCAGCTACAATAGAGAAGTGAATGTTTGCATGCTTTTTGTTTCTTAGTGCCCAGCTTGATTTGGACTCTTACAGTTCAGGGTCCACTTTTAGGCCTGGCTTTGGGGTCAAGATGACTTATGGGACAAAGGTTCTTTCGGTTAATCTTAACCATCTGAATTCGATGCTTGGGATTCAGGTTGCAGGAGAGACCTGACTCTTGAAAACTGCCTTACCCTCATAAGTAAAGAAATTTAATTAAATTTTAAATTGAGCAGGGCATGGTGGCACACGCCTTTAGTCCCAGCACTTGGGAGGCAGAGGCAGGCAGATCTCTGTGAGTTCAAGGCCAGCCTGGACTACAAAGAGAGTTCTAGAACAGCCAGGGCTGATACACATAGAAACCCTGTCTTTAAGAGAGAGAGAGAAAAGCTAGGTGGTGGTGGTGAATACCTTTAATCCCAGCACTCCAGAGGCAAAGGCAGGCAAATCTCTGTGAGTTCAAAGCCAGCCTGGTCTAAAGGGCGAGTTCCAGGACAGTCATGGCTACAGAGAAATCTTTTCTTGAAAAAACAAAACAAAACAAAATTAAATTGGTTTGCAATCTGTTTTATTAATAGTTTGTGAATACAGTCCCCTGAATGAGTCTTGTCACTTGACTAAGAAATTCTCACATACACATACTCACTACAGCCTTTCTGTTTAACCACGGGAACATGCTCAACCCTGAAAAATAAAAGAACAAGAAGGCAAATATTGCCAAACAAAAGAAACAGTCACAGATTCACACTCAGCCAGCCTGGGAGCAGAACCACCTAACAAACACTGTCCAGAAAGAACGATTTCCAAGAACACAAGCAATCTGTAAGACACTGCCACCTGCAAACAAAATTCAACTTTGGGCTGGGTCCAAAATGTTCCTCAGTGATAATCAACACTATTTCCTACTCAACTTTTCCCCACTTGCATGTGTGTTCCTTCTACAGTGTCTCAGCCTCCACCCTGGCGTAATAAGGATAGACCCAGCTGTCCACGCTGACAGAGAGGTGCAGGTGTGGGCAGCAAGCTGCTCATCTGCTAAAAACTGCCAACTGGAGCCCCCTTCAGAAGGCTTCACAACAGAGAGCCGAAGGTCCCTTCTATTCCCCAAACTAGCACCTGGCCCTGACAAGTCATCAGCAGCATCAACAGTTTGTTTGTGGTATGTCTAATAATAAGCCTACTTACTATCCCTTGGCTAGAGTCACTAGGTATCTGCTGTATTGGTAAATAGCAGGCACAGTATGTTATTAATTCTTACTAAGCTTGCTGGAGGCAAAATCCACTTAATCTTATTAGAGAAGCTGCTAAGCGCCCTTCTGTTACATACACAAGTAGCCAGCAGCAACAGACTGTATAGGACCTCACAAATGTCCCAGCCTTCTGTTACATGCACAAGTGACCAATAGTCACAGAGATAAACTATATACAGGAATTTAGGAGCATTCCTAGAAAGTCATTACTAAACTTAGCCACATGAGCTAGTATCCAAGCAGACACACAACCTCCGGTCTAAACAAACACTCACTCAGAATTTCACCTTTATGAGGTAGATGCCATCTTGACCATTTTCCCATATGAGTAAATACTTTTTGTTTCAAATTACCTCTAGAGTATTGGCCTACGGTCATGAGGTTAGTGAAGTCAAAAATCTTGAAAGTACAAAACCCACGTGTTCTGGAACATTGTAATGAGCTTTACTTTGACGCAGACAGTACTTTCCAGAACCACGGTCCTGATCAACACTGGCTGAACTGCAGTTAAGAGCCAATTTTAGCTCGACATCCAGCTGCAAAGTGCTCAGTGGCGTCAGCAAGTGCCTCCGCACAGACTTTAGACTTCTCTTGTGGAAGCAGCAGGCCCCTGCGCAAGAATGGGGGTGGGGATGGTTGAGACAGCACAGAGCAGGCACCAGTTCAGAAATGCTGCCGCAGTGTGCAGGCTGCTAAATCGACACTTAGCACAAATCAGCCTTGCTGATGACACTGTAATTATTACCCAGCCCCATGTCTAGATTGAGGAATCTCTTATAACCATGACACAGATTAAGAAAAATAAGCTTTTCCATGCAGCCATGGCTTACCCAGAGTGCTTCCAGGCACAGAGATGGCATCTCCTCTCTCCTCCTGGGTTAATCAACCTGCAGTTTTCTCTTGAACACACACTAGTAAGACAATGATTCAGAAAAGTCTCTCACAAAACAACCAGATTGGAAGTAAAATAATGGGACATACCGAATCCAAGACAAAGAGATCAAGAGCAAATATGCTTAGGAGTGTTTGTTATAGACCTTTGTTTGTGTGCCAACCAGTCAGTCAGTGTGCCTAGAGAGCTAAAGCCCTGAGGTAGCAAAGCCCAGTATAGTCAGGAGCTGTCTATGCTATTCTCAGGGAATGAACACCACTCTGAAAACCATGACACTGAAGAAAGGGTCCAGGACTAGATTTCAAGTCAGCCAAGCAATAGGAAACGCTCAAAACAAGTAAATCCCCCTACCCAAACACCAAGGTTCCGTTCAAAGCCAAGCTGGGGACTTGTTCCCCGTAAAGCTGCACTTGGAAGGCTGAGGCAGGAAGAGGCCAGCCTGGTTTACACAGTAGTTTCTATCCACCCTTGACAAAAAAGTGAGAGTCTGCCTGTAAGTAAATAAACTGCAGTAGCACAGGCCTGTCATGCCTGCACGTGGTAGGCAGAATCAGGAAGGTGGTCCCCAGTTTGAGGCCAGCCTGGTCTGCACAGCAAGAAGGCTCAGTCTTGGTCTGTGTGATGGGTAAATGGGTAAATGCCAAATCTGACAACCTGTTCTTGATCTTCAAGACCTACACTGTGAAAAGTTCCAGGGTGATGTTTCTGCCACACAGGAAAACACAGAGGACCAAAGGACACTTGTCAAGACAGTGGTATGACTCCAGTGTGCTGGAGTACCTGCAAAGCACTGACTTTTACAACTGATATCTGCTAAGTTTCTGAATAGTTGAATCCCACCCTAACCACCAGAAATCAGTGTCTCAGCTCTCACTTGCAATCTCTGAGGGAAGAATGAACTGACTGAGTCTGCTTCTACAGGGCTTCCTAGGGAGTCAAGATACAATAGTCCTGCATCCTGTTGCATTAGTGTGTTTCCTAATGCCTGTGTGTGTGTGTGTGTGTGTGTGTGTGTGTGTGTGTGTGTGACTCCCCTGCCCCACTCAGATCACTGACATGCAGGTTGTTGCCTTTGAGTCACAGAAGGAGGAACAGAGGTCTGCCTAAGTCATCTGACCCTATGAAGACAGATTTCACAACAGGGCTTCGTCTCTGGAGTCCAGGTCTCAATAGTGCCCATTTCATTCTCTGATGTAATCTTTTTACTGTCAGGGTCACGTGTAGAACCGATTCCCAGTATTCTTCAGTGTGGGGCATCAATACAATGTGCCAGGAGGCATTCTGAGCACCTTTAGAGATTTATAAAGTTTTAAAAATGTGGTGCTCGAATGACAGTCACTGACTTACACATTTCAGATCTACTCACTGCACATGCTAGGGGACAGTAAAGGCAGAGGTTATGACCCTATCATAAGAATAAGGAATAAGACTTGTAGCCAGGCTTGGTGGCGCATGCCTATAATTCCAGCACTCTGGGAGGCAGAGGCAAGTAGATCTCTGTGAGTTCAAGGCCAGCCTGGTCTACAAAGTGAGCCCAGGACATCCAAGGCTAACAGAGAAACCCTGTCTCCAAAAAAAAACCAAAAGGAATAAGACCCTGTCTCAGAGGAAAGAGGAGAAATATCTCAAACACACATAGACATTTGCATACAAATAAATATTAAAAAAAAAAAAAAGATACAAAAAGTAAGTGTGGTGGCTCATGCTTTTTTAAGCTTACCAGAGACCTGGGTCAAGAAGACTGAAAATTCAAGGTCTGAGGTTAGCCTGGGCTACAAAGGAACCTGGTTTGGTTTGGTTTTTGTTTCTTTGTCTTTTGTTTTTTAAAGCCAGTCCTGATGGTGCACACCTTTAATCCTGGCCCCCTTCCTCCCCTAGGCAGAGGAAGGCTAGCCAAGGCTACACAGTGACACCCCCTTATCAAAGACAGGTAAACAAATCAAGAAAGAGAGTGGTTTTTAAAAAGGAAAAGTAAAAAGCTACATTTCTTTTCTCTAAAATGCAAAGAGAATTTCTGGCTGCAGAACCTGCACGCACACATCGTCACATCCTTTAAATGCTTTGCAGCAACAGAAAGTGTTTAAGGAAACTGGAGATGGAATCACACAAAGGGCAAAGGCTTTTATTTTAGGCTGACTCTCGGGAGAAACTGCCTTGCTCTCCAAAACCTTCCAATCCTAGACACAAAAGCTACTCAGTCCATCATAGGTTGTTTCCAGTCAATGTCTTTCCAAGCATTTTTTAAAAAGTGGTAAAATCGATGGCCATTCAGTGTCTTGCAAACAATCCTACAGACCTGCAGTCTTTTTTAAAGCCTGGTTTACGAAATGGCACAGATTAGATGTGAATATATCTAAACACAGCTTACTGGGCAGCTCAGCTATCAGGTAAGTCAGCTCCCACTCTCACCGTCGTCGTTTGTGAGAACACAAGTTCTCTGCATATAGGTAGGAACATAAATTCTAATTACAACCAAGAAATTTTAACTCTGAAAAGCATGATACTGACCAACCCTCACAAATCCCTAAACCGGGCACATGCCCCACAGAGACAGCGAAGATGCCCAAATCACATGCCCAAAGGGAACCCTGGGCCAAAAGAAACTGCATAAAAGCCTTCAAACACTGTTAGCACCACACACATGCTGGCCAGCCCCCACTGTGGCCTGGACTGACTGGTGCATCAGAAAAGTTACTGTGGGAGGCAAAGCCACCTGCAAGGCTCTGTCTGCCTGGTCCCTCATCCCCAGCCTCCCTCTCTCCAAATGAAGCCTTGGTGTGTCCCAGGTTATCAGGTTCCCGCTGCTGCTGCTGCTGCTGCCTCTGCCTGCTCATGAGTTCTTACCTTTCCTAATGCCCCTCCATCCCACGACTAGAACTGCCCACTCCTCCCTTCGCTCTTTCCAGCTGACATGCCTACCATGACCCTGCCTGCTTCATGAAGAGGCATCTTGCCCTTGAGTGAGCTGTAGACTGCCATACAGCACACTGTTACGGCCACTTGCTGCTGCCATACTTGAACGAACTCAGCTTTACAAAGACCAACAAGGGATACACTCTCAAGTCTTCCTTGTCTTGAAGCCTAGAAGAGCTTCCCAGAACCAGAACTATCTATAGAACTTGGTACTGACAAAAGGCTCCAGCATCTCCTTCTGAGAGCTGCATTTACATGACACAAATGGCAGACAGGGCAGGAACAAGAATCTTCCTTCTGGCTTTGTGTGCTGCATAAACTCGTCTACAACCTTGGCTCTTGGGATGTACAGGTGGGAGGATCAGAAAGTCAAAGCTACCTGCCAAGTTGGAGGCTAGCCTGGACGAAATGAGACCCTGTCTCAAAAGAAAAGCAAAACATCCTTTAAAAATTTGTTTATTTATTCATTAATTTACTTATTTATTTGCTTATTTGCTTATTTATTTATTTATGCATACAGCACTCTGCCTGCATGTATGCATACATACCAGAGGAGGGCACCAGATCTCAGTACAGTCATGAGCCACCACTTGGTTGCTGGGAATTGAACTCAGGAACTTTGGAAGAGCAGACAGCATTCTTAACTGCTGAGCCATCTCTCCAGCCCTAAAACTTCTCCCTAAAGGAACAGAAAGATCTGAGCTGAGGAGGTGACACAGTAGCCCAGTAGACTGACCCTGAACAAACAAACAGCTGCACAGGGCTGGTGGGATGGCTCGGTGAGTAGGGCTATTTGCTGTCAAGCCTGTCGCCTAAGTTTGATCTCTGGGACCCACATGGCCCCCATCGATGTACCATGGTATTCACACATCCACGCATTTGCATGGACATACAAACCAAATGACATATTAATTTAAAAATTAAAAAGCAACTGCTACACAAATGAGAAGAGTAGAAGGAAGTTCATGGTTAAAGACAGGCTCTGCGCCATGCTGTTTTCTGTTACACCGGTGTACTTAGAAAGCAAAGGAGAGATGAGATCAATCAATCAATCAATCAATCAATCAATCAATCAATCAATCAGTGTGTGTGTGTGTGTGTGTGTGTGTCTATCTGTCTGTGTCTGGATTGCCTGGAACTCTCTATTTAGACCAGGCTGGCCTCAAACTCACAGAGCTCTGCCTGGCTTTGTCTCGAGTGTAGGGATTCAAGGCATGCACCACCACTCCTGGCTATTAAGAGTTGTTTCTTGTTTTTTAATTATCTATTTTCTTTTTTTGCTGCAATAAAACATTTCCCCAACCCTATGGGAAAGCTGCTGTACGACAAAGGGGTGCTCTATCAAACATTTTCTGCTCTCTGGCATACAGCCCAGATTAAATGTATTATTTTTCTCAGGCGATACATCAGTTACCTAGGCTGGCCATAAACTTGCAGCTTCTTGCCTCAGCCCCCAATCAAGGTTCCTCTTTGATGTAGCTTCTGCGCTGACCCTCTTTCAGAAGGCCATCTCTCCTTGCATCTATAATCGTATTACTGTTAGCCTGGAAGATCCTAACAGATTAATGGGGTTATCATTCTTTGAGAATTCCAGTTTCTAAGAGGGTATCATCCCATTTTATATTAACGTCCAACCTGCCAAATCAGACCAGACAAAGATGCAGAGAAAGTACTAGAAACTGCCCAGCCTGAGGCATACCCAGAAGGCTTTCCAGAGCAGTTTGAGACTGGAAGCTTCCGTCCAGTCCAGAGACCAGGCTGCAGCAAGCAGGCACCTGCACCCCCAGACAGCAGTACAGAGCACGCAGAAGACAGAGGCCGCACAAGATGGAGGCTGCACTCTCCTCTACTCTGCTATGTTGTTCTTTTCCTTGACCCAGAAATGTTCAGCCATTAACTTTCCCCTTTGGCCTTGTGATGTACATGCACAGTAAGCCAGTTCTGATGAACCAAATCCACACAAGCAGAGGAGCCACTTCACTCTAGGACAGAAGAACGAATGACAAAACTGAGAGTAGCTGAATGTAATGTTGCTCACTTTTAATCCCAGTACTCGGGAGGCAGATCTCTGTGAGTTCCAGGCCAGCCAGGGCTGCACAGTGAGACCCTGTCTCAAAACAAAGTTGTAGGAGAAGTTCAACTTTGGATGTATCTAAATTGCCAGCTATACCTAAGTTAAAATATATTAAAACTAAGAATCCTTTTCTCTTTTTTTTTTTTTTTTCTCTGAGACAGAGTTTCTCGGTACAGCCCTAGCTGTCCTAGAGGTCACTCTGCAGACCAGGCTGGCTTTGAATTCACAGAGATCCGCCTGCCTCTGCCTCCCCAGTGCTAGTGCTGGGATTAAAGGCGTGTGCCACCACCTCTAGGGAAACAAGAATCCTATAAATGAATCAAGGGCCATGATTCAGGGATAAAAAACCCGAGTTGGCTATGTATGAAGTTAGAGCATTCAGTGACTATCTCATGTCTCCCAAGCCATTATTTGGGTTACAGGATCAAAAATACCATTTATTGGGCTGGAAAGATGACTCAACGGTTCAGGGCATATATTACTCTTCCAGAAGGACCCAAACTCCATCCGCAGCAATCATTTCAGGCGGCTCTCAAATCCTTTAACTCTAGCTCCAGAGAAGCCAACACCCCTGACCTCCAGGGTGCCCACACACATGTGGCACACACACACACACGCATGATTACAAGTGAAATAAATCTTAGGTCCAGACTACTCATGTTTGGCATGACGTAGAAGAGAGCCCATGAAGCCGGGAGGCACTGTGTGCAAGACCATCCCTGACTTTGTACCTAGACTTTTAAGGCCAGCCCTGGAAACCTTTGCCGATAGGCAGTGGTGGTACATGCCTTTAATCCCAGTACTCAGGAGGCAGAGGCAGGTAGGTGGATCTCTATAAGTTCCAGGCAAGCCTGGTCTACAGAGCTAAGGATAACCAAGACTACACAGAGAAACCCTGTCTTGAAAAACAAACGAAAAAAAGAAGAAAACCCACAGGTACTACCGTACACACACCTGAGAAGGGAGGGAGAGCCTTGATCAATCTGTTCTTGCCACCCCAACAACTGTCACAACAGTCTGCCGAGCAGCTCTGTGGGGCCTGCCATGATTTAAGACAATGCCCCTGCTACATCCTGGACTGAACAACCCAAACCAAGTTTTCAGAAAGCAACATTTCACCACAGCAAGGTATTCGCTCTGGAAGCAAGGAGAGGGACAGGAAGGACAGACAACCAAAGTCCTACTTGTATACCTAAATACAAATTACTCATTCTCAAGTTAGTTCTACTGTTAGTATTACAGTTACTCTTATTCAAGGAATCACATTCAACAAGAATGAATGAATGAATGAATGAATGAATGAATGAATGAATGAATGATCGATCGATCAGGTAAGCAGTTGAAACCCAGCCCACACTGACACCCTGCTGGCAACCATATAGCTCTGAAATGCAGCAAAAATTAAATTACAGTGGCTGTAATAGATTTGGCACTTTACTCTTAAATATTAACGAGCCTGCCAGGGGGAGTATGTTTATCAAGGGATGGAGTTCAGCAGCAGCCCTGCTCACCCAGAGGCCAATTAGCGTCTCCCATCTTGCCTGACAACAGCCTCTCTGGGTACTCAAAGCCTCTTGGGATTCTGGATTTGCAGCTCGGGCCTGTGCCAGGAGCCTCTGTGGCTCAGCAGATCAGAGCACCATGGGCAAGGCATGCAGGGCTAGCCCAGCAAACCTACCTTGCTTGGTTTCTTTTGCTGTCTGAAGAGTAAACTGTGATGTGGTAAAGTGAGCATGGTGGTCCCGAGGCAGGAAGATCAGGAGCTCCAGGTCAGTCTCAAGGCCAGTCTAGGCTACAGGAAACTGTACCAAATCACTAAAGAGGCTGGGAAGATGGCTCAGCAGGTAAAGGAACTTCACCAAGCCTAATAACTTGAGTTTGATCCCCAGAACCCACAGAGTATGAGATAATCAATTCCTACAAGATGTCCTCTGGCCTCCACAAGCACATCACGGCATATATGTGCATGCATAAATGTGTTTAAAAAAAAAAAAAAAAAAAACTCCCCCAAAACTAAAATAATAGAAGACAAAGGGCTAGGAAAGAATGACAACTTTAACCTCTGTGCCTACTACCCACACCTGTAAATGAGCACCTAGAGCTGGGAGGCAAAACAGCAGATCCCCAGAGTTTAACAGACAGCCAACTTAGCCTACTTGGGAAAGTCCTGGCCAGTGAGAGACCCTGTCTCAAAAAAATAAAACAAGGTGGATGGCAACTGAGGAACCTGACACTGACCTCTGACCTTCATACATATTCGAGCACGTGTATACATATGCATGCAAACATGTATGCACACACACATACACAACACACGGTTACTTGATGTTTAGTTTCTCTTCTTGCCTTGCCTTTCCTTCCTGACTCATCTTTAAGGTCAAGCAAAAGTCAGATCTGGAGAGCTGGCTCGGCAGTTAAGAGTACTTACTACTCTTCCAGAGGTCTGGGGCTTGGTTGCCAGCACCCACAAGGTGGCTAACAACCATCTGTAACTCCACTTCCAGAGGATCCAACATCCTCTTCTAGTTTTGGGGTACTAGATCCCCACACAGTACACAGACATACTTGCACGCAAAATACCCATACAGAAGAAAGGAAGGAGGCAAGCCAGCTAACCCAACATTCAGAATCAGCAGGCCTGCATGGACATCTTAGTTCACTGTCCAGAGTTCGCAGCTGCGGGCGTCAGTCTACCATCTGGAAGATCACTGAAGGTTGGGTAGAATAGGGGCTGTGTCATCCTGAGGCTATCCAAGTCATTCCTGAATTCAAACACCTACAGGTCCTGAGAGCCTTAGAGTTGACATCGAGTATGCTCTAACTCAAACCCAGGCCCATACATACGCTGTGTACTTCTGGAGCCCTCCCACAGAATGGCTCTGTGGCAAGTCCTTTAGGGAATATAACACAATAGGTGTGCCAGTGTATACACGCCTATCCACTGATGCAGGAGGACTACACACAAGACCAGCCTGGGCTACACAGTAGAACCCTGTCTCAACAAAAACAACTATAACATCCTACCGGAAACACTCCTCTAAGCAGGCTTTCCAGATACAGCTTGCTAATTTGCATTAGAACAAACACACTCAAGAAAATAATTTGCCCAGCAAGACACCAATGCTCCCTGTGGGGATGAGAATGTGCCTGCATTTTGGCCCAATAAATGATGCTAGGAGCAGCAACACAGCAGAGATGAGCAGAATGATCTCTTGGACAGTAGCCTAAGCCCAGCTCCATTTCTGGTGTGTGTGTTTGTGTGTTTGGGGGTAGAGGGCATTCAGAAGTGAGACAAGGTCTCATTATGCAGTCTCAGCTGTCCTGGAACTCACTCTGTAGACAGGCTGGCCTCAAACTCAGATTTCTGTCTCAAAACAAAACAACAACAGCAAAAGCCAGACACAGACATGATGGCTCCCACCTGTAATCTCAGCATTCTAGTAGCTGAGGCAGAAGGGCTGCTGCTGTTGGTTCAGCCTGGGCTACAGACACCATGCAGCCTAGAGTATCAACAGTGCCGAGACCAGCTAGACAAGGGCAGGAAGCTTGCTTCACACACCTGTGAAACAGTTCAATCTCTGGGTCCAAGACTCAAGAGAATGGACTCCTGAAAGCTGTCCTCCGATTCTTACTGTATAAGCATGAGGACCTAAATTCAATTCCCTTCTGGGAGGTAAATACCTATAGTCCCAGCCATGGGGAGGCGGAGATCTGCTTGTCTCTCATAAGGACAGAGTGAGAGTGTCTGTAATTTTACAAAACAAACTGGGAACTCAGGCGAGTCATATTCACAGCATAGCTTTTTAGAAAAGTCAGAAAATAAAAGCTACCAGCTCAGGAAGCAAATGCAGGTTACCATCTAGACCCACTTTTCAGATCTATCAGACAGCTGTGGATTTTTTTTTTTTTTAAGCTTTTTGAGACGGCGTTTCATATAGCCCTGGCTGGTCTTGAACTTCCAATGTAGTAAAAAGTAACCCTGAACTCTTGATCCTCCTGCTTCAGACTCCAGAGAGTAAATTAGTGTGTCCGTGACCTGAGAGCTGGGATTACAGGCGTGTGTCACCAGGCTTAGTTTGTAAAGCCTTAGGTTTTTTTGGAAATACAAAAAAAAAAAAAAAAAAAAAAAAGCTTCAAGCCAAAGCGTGCATGGAAAATGATTAATTTGTACAGTGCTGAGGATTTTCCTCTTCTCTGATCCCCAGCTACTGATGTAGTCTCCTCTGACTCAACACTCAGAAGGCTCTACAGGGCCAAAGGACCATCAAAAGAGCCATGAATTATTAATAACATTTTTGGCATCAAAGCACAATTTGGAAACCCAGAAAATGTCTGTGGAATAAGACTAAAGTGGCAACGGGTTGAATCCATTCAGATGGCATCACAGCATTCAGGAATGTCCATCGTTTCTTCTCGTTTCTCCTCTCCCTTCCTGGCCCTCTCTTCTCTGAGTCATGGTCTCACTAGGTTGCCTAGACCAGTTCAAATCCATTCTTCCAGTTCTTAGTTTTAACCCTAATTCTGACTTCTCTGTCATCCCTCCTTGAACTCCAGTGCTATTTATTTACATTCTCTGTGCTGACTCACGGAGCCAGTGGCAGGTAACTGGCTCCGGCATTACACTGAGCTGGGGACAAAAGCTAGAAAGAGACATCACAGTTCCTTCCTGGAACATGTACCCTCACCTCAAGACCCCAAAGACTGACAAGGTCTCACCGACACACTAACTTACTCTCCTGTCATCTGTCAGTCCAGAAAGAGAGGAGCATGATGTACATGGCACAGAGTCAAGAAACTCAAAACTGTAGTCTACTTCTCTGGTAGTAACAGGAAGTTAGGACTGGTAACCTCTGCAAATGGGTGTGACGTGGTATCTCAGGGAACATCTGGCAATAACTGGAGTTGTCACAGCTATAGAAAAGAGTGCTACTGGTCCCCAGGGCATAGCGGCCAGGGAGGCCTATCAAATGTCATGTAATTCCTAAGATAGACACCATCCAGCCTGGAGTATCAACTGTGCCAACACTCAAGGACCCTGTTTTGAATGCAGCGTTTAAATTCTCCATGTTAACCACACCTTTTAAATTAGGCCAGTCCAGAGCTACAAAATGAGGCCCTGTTTCAAAAAAAAAAAAAGGAAAGAAAAAAGTAGCAGGGGGTCTTGTCTCACAAACCTGTGAAGCTGAGTTTAATCCCTGGGTCCAGGGTTGAAGAAGGGAACAGACTCCTGAAAGCTATCCTCTTGTCTTCAGGAAAAGAAATACTTTTCTTTTTTAAAACAGAGCAACTACCCCAAAGCTTCTGCAGGAAGATGGGTGTGGAGAATGTGTGAGGACTCTGAAGCAGCCCCTATGAGCTCTGTTCTGGCTGTGGGAGACTCTCTCCAGACCCTCCTCACTGGCTCTCAAGACCTACGGAAAGCAACTTCTGCTTCAGTGATGACTGAGGACCTGCTTCAGTGACAGACCAGAGACCCCTCAGAGAGCAAGGAAAACCAGGGAAAAACTGCAGACTTCGGAGAACTGCCAAGGCCAACAATTCCAGGATATGGAGTTCTGAAAGAGAATCCCAGGTGAAACAACACACTGCAGCTGCTCTACCCCTTGGGGCTTTGTCCAATTCCAGATACCAGGAAGAAGGCTAGAGAAGTGCCACACAGGCTGGCAGAGGACCAGAACCACAAATGACAGCAGAGAATCTTGCAGACTTTGTGACAGCATCTCAGGTCTGAGGACACAGAGAAAAGGGGACACAGGAGGCTCAGAAGAAGCACTTAATGGGCATGCCCTGAGTATCAGAGGAAGGGCCAAGAAAGCACTTGGGTCCTCTGCTGGCACTTGTAGGACCACCCAGAAGGGTGCCAGCGAACCACAACAGAAGGAACTTTACAAAACCTCATCCTGGGGTCAGCTTAGCTGCTGTCAGTCAGCTTTCCATTTTTATAACAAAATACTTTAGACGATTAGTTGATAAAAATGAAAAATATTTAATCTATAAAAGAAGTTAAGGCAGGAGAGTTGAATGTTCTAGACTAGCCTGGACTATGTAGCAAGACCCTGCCTCAAACAAACAAGGCCTTTGAGATGAATTGGCTGGTAAAGACCCTTGCTGCCAAGGCTGACGACCCGAGTTCAATCCCTGGAACACATGTGATGAAAGTGGTCCCACCTGACCAATTGTGTCCTCTGACCTCTACATTTATGGCATGGCATGTCTGTGCTCATACACACAAGCTTATTAAAATTTAATGTTAAAAAAGTGACACAAGGCAGACGTGGTGACACACACCTGTAATCCCAGGACTAGGGAGACTGAGGCAGGCGAATCTCTGTGAGTTCGAGGACAACCTGGTCTACAGAACAAGCTCCAGGACTACATAGAGAAACCCTGTTTCAACTCCCTGCACCACCCCCACCACCCCAAAAAAGGGAAAGAGTGACCTTAGGGATATAACTCAATTAGTAGATGCCTGATTAGCATGCTTATAAGGCCTTGTGTTTGAGCTACAGGACTGAATAAACTAGGTTTATTCAGGGGAGGCGGAAGCAGGAGGACCAGGATCAAAGGTCATCCTCCTGGCTGGAGTAATGGCTCAGTACTTAGGAGAAGTTGCTGCTCTTATACAGGATCTAAATTCAGTTCCCATCACCCACATCTGGATTCTCAAAACCACCTGTGACTTCAGTCGCATGGAATCTAACACCCTCTCCTGGCCTCTGTGGGTACCCACGCACACATGACATTAACTTGGATGCACATACATATAATAAAATAAACAGCTATGCTTGGCTACATACTGAGATTGAGGCCAGTCTGGAATACATGAGATCCTGTCATAAAAACTAATAATTGTTTTAGATAGAATTCAAACTGAAATCAGAAGTTGATGGATTTACTTTAATAGTGGATTATATAGGGGGAAAAAGGATGAATTATCAAACTAGAGGATAAATTCGCAGAAAATATGCAGACTGAAGTTTGGAGAAAAATAGGAAACCAACCTTGGCAAACCTGCTTTTCCTTCCCTCTTGACACACACAAGAGATGAGCCTGCTCCTTGGTTATCAGTACAGTGTATCAGAGAAATAACCTTGTGACTTGGCCTGTTAGACAATTTCTTATCTAGCTCCCTACGCTGACCTCAAAGCCCCAAAGCTAACCTGACCATGGCCTTGACCAGGTTCACACAGCTTCCCCTCCACCTGCAAGACAAAGGCACTAACTACTAACACTGAAACCAATACTCAGCAGGGCTGAAAGAATCTGTAGCTTTCTCTAAAGGGCCGGATGGAATCCTTGGGTGGAAGGCATGGAACACACTGTCTGCTGTTGACAGTCGCTGCAATCAATTCACTTTACGTAAATCAGCAGAATGGACCTGTAGACCTAAGACTCTTATGTAACAGACTGCAGATGAGAGCTGGAAAGAAACCAAATGATTTACAGTCCCAGCAAGAGTTCCTTGAAACTTGGGCAATTTATTGTTCACTCTTGAGACAACCTACAGATGGGAAATGAGTCATTCTGATAAAAGCAATGGTCACAGAGAGGAGATATTACCATGCTTTCATGTACATGGAGAAGCAGAAGCTGACTACTAAGGTCCCGTAGAGATGGGATCCTGGTTTCCAGGTTTGGAATGGAGAGCTAGATAGGATGGCTGATAAACCAGAGAGGAACCATCTATGCTTTATAACAGCATAATCATACATGGGACAAAAGCTTAATTACAGTTCTGGAAAATTACACACATAGATTGTGGGACAACTATATGTGCAACAAGGGCAGACAACAGTTAATTGACCATCTAAAAATACAGACAATTTTCACTGTTTCCAATACAAATTATTACGTGATGGAGGAAACAGACAGGCCAATTATATGCCATCCACACAGTGTATACACAAATTTTAATTAAAAATAAATCTTAAAAAATTTGTATACCAAAATAAAAGTAAAAAAGATCAAAATGTTATGTGTGTTATTTCAGGGTTAGAGTTCATGCCTTGTTTTTCAGACTATTGTTTTTTTATTTTAAATTATCTTTATTTACATTTACTAATTTATTTGTTGTACACAGGGGTGACATATGTATCACAGTGAGTGTGTGAAAATCAAAGGACAACTTTTGGGGTCATTTTTCTACATACTGTGTGGGTGGGCCCCAGAACCAAACTCAGGTTCTCAAGATTGTGGGCAAGAACCTTTGAGCCATGGTGATAGCTCCTGAAAAAATTGCTTTTTAATCCAAAATAACTATTGGCTCCGAAGGGAAGGGGGAAGCTGCAGTCACTAGCTGACCTGAAGTAACCTCCACATGAATGATTTCAGCACCTTCCTCTTTACAGATGCATTTATGTCCTTCCTACCCAATTTAGCTCTACACAAGCAGGCGCTCTCAGCAACAAATGCCTGGGCACTACACCTGCTCCATGAGCTGGACAATGGCTAGCCTGTTTAAACTGGACCCTACAGTTGCACTTTCTGTCTTCAGTGTCTTCTCACCTGCCAAGCTTTTCTTATGTCACTGAAGTCTGAATTACAGAGAACAGGTATGTGTTGTTCCTGTTCATACATAAGCCCTCTGCCTCACTCTCACGCAGAAAACAAACCCACAACCATCACCATCAGCCAACTGATAGCGATGATGGAATCTTTCTCTGACTGCACTGGGACTCAGTGTACTACTGCTTGGAAAAGCAGGCAAATTCCACTCTCCACCCCCACCCCAACACAAAGTGGGCCCAGTACTCTTGAATGAGCTCTCTACTTCAGAACACTGTGACTTCAGATCTGCAGGACGTACTTTCTGTATCTGAACCCACCCAGAGACCATGTCTAAAATCCTAACTGCTCACCAGCAGAATCTAAGTGGCCAAGGCAGCGAGTACTTACTGGAAATACTGACCATTGCAGGACCTCACTAAGCAATTCACTGTTAGGAAAAGCTATTACTCTCCTCATGAGGAAACAGCAGAGATTCAGTATGACCAAAGTCACAAAGCCAATCAATTGCACAGTTGGGACGGGAAGACAGAGGGGGGCTGACTCCCAGGTTCGAGCAGAGGTGACTGGGTTTCTTTTTGTCTCTCCCACGACACAACATAGTTGTGCAGCTTGCTAAGGATCCTATGACCTGGAAGTTGCTGGACTAGAACTCTTTTTACATTCCTGCCACCAGGAATGTAAAGTGAAGAAGTAAGTGAAAACAGTTCTACTATTCTGAGGCTTAGATTAGGCATCATTAGAAGACCACCTAAAAGTCTGGCTCTGATGCCAGTCAGTGGTGGTGGCGTATGCCTTTAATTCCAGCACATGGAAGGTAGATGAAAGTGGATCTCTGAGCCAGGACTACATAGAGAAATCCTTCTCCAAAAAACCAAAAACTGGAAAACAAACAAACACATCAACAACAACAACAAAACCAAACCCTGGCTCTGGGTATAACTCTGAAGGTGAACTGCCTAGTGTTTGCCAGGCCCAGCATGCACATAAGCAAATGCCTGGTTGGCTGGCGGTGATGCCAGGCCTAAGCTCTTGCAGCATGAGCAGGTGCTTACACTTAGAGGACACTGTGAACAGGGGGGCAGTGCCAGGGTGAGGCAGTACAGGCCTACAACTTTGCATGAAGGCATCGATTTACATAGGAGGAGCCCCAACCCCTGGACAGCTACCTCCACTTGGACTGCCAAAAAAGGAGTTCCTGAAGGGGACAAGGACACAAAAGCAATCAATCCTTGCCCTGGAAAACACCTCAGAACCACATGATGGCTGGCTGGTCACAAGGCCCTCCAGCTACTAGGGCTCTTAAACAGCAAGCCAGGGAAATGTGCTGGAAGACTCCTTTCAGCCATTTCCTGACAAGTTAGGAAGTTCTGCTCATCTTACTTCAAAGCCCTTTTCTCTTCACAGGAAATGGGCTTGGACGGACAGCATAGGCCCTATCTGGGCTCTGCCTAATGCAGTTAGGGCTTATTAGAGGGCACAGCAAGCCAGTGCCAGCGCTCCCACACACTGCGGCGTTCGCTTTTGTTTTTCCAGAGTTTAGACTTCTTTCTAAATCAAAAGGTTCAAACCCAGTGACTGGAGCACTGCACTGGTTTAACATCCGGTTCAGAGTCATCAACGGAGACTGGAGAGTGGGGCATGAGTGAGGGGCAGATGAGGAACAACCTAGGAGATTCTGTGGCAGCTCTTCCCCCCATGCAAGTTAGTGTGGGGGAGTCTGATGGGAAATTCTCTAAGCTCCGGGATCTTGGGCTACTAGGTTTCAGGCACATGCATCTCCTGGGCTGACAAATTCAGGGCCTCACACAGCAAGCAGGCACCAGGAAGGTAAACTGACAAGGCAACAGAGAAACCTCAATGCAGCCTAGGGACAAATAAGGAGAGGACTCACTGAAATGACATGGGCTAAATGGTTTACTTTGTTACCTTGAGGTAACTGAAAATGAACAGTGCACAGGAAGCAATCAAAAATATCCAAAACACTGGGAAGACACTGAAAACAGACTGTAAGAATCTAAACTATGGTCACGGTGGCACATGCCCTCACTCACACACTCTAGTGGCTGAGGCAAAAGGAGCATTTGAGCTCAGGAACTGGAGATGTCCTGGGGAAATACAGAGGAGAAAACAGAATGCCAATTTTAAGCAAACTAGCTATGGTGGCACACACCTATAATCCCAGCCGTTGGGAGGCAGAAGCAGATAAACTGTTAAACTTGCACATAAAATTAACCCAAGTGCCACACCATTCAGTGGAATCTGAAATTCTCCTTAACTTTACCAAAAGTATTTAGGAATGAAGTTAAGTAGATTTGACACCAAAGGGTCACCAAAGTATTTTACATACCAATAAAGACAACATGCTTTCTTTATGGTTTTCATATTCCTTCCCAGAAATAATCTTATATCCAGACTTTGTGTTTATAATTACAACAGAGAAACAATATTCCAGAAAAAACTACAGCAAAGAGACTGTTTGGAGGGCCGAGGAAAGAGGATCCAGAGCTCAAGCCTCCACTACAGAAGGGAGTGGCTGTGAGCCTGTCAGTATTCTACAGAAACCCAGCACTGACACAATTGCTGCCATCTTCACCTCTCAGCCTTATCAAGTTCCTGTGTTCATAGAAGAAAACAGAAATTAACACGGTGACAGAGATGATTAAGAATAAATCAGTGTCATTTCCCTTTACCACTCTTAAAGTTGACTTAATGGTTTAAAAATATTGTTCCAACAGAACAAGAATGGCAACGTGTTAAAACCTAATCAAACATGACTCACTCCAGAACGTTCTATACCCGGTAGCACAGCTTACATCAACAGTCTGCTGGGGATCGTCACAATTCAATGAAAAGTCTGTTTCCAACATACAATTCCTACCTGAAGCATCAGTTACTGCTTTAGTTAGCACTAATAAGTTAACAGGGCTAATAACGCTGAAATTAGATCTGTGGTGTTTACCTAGTGGCTCCCGGGCCATGATCTTGATCACAAACCACAAGAGCCAGAGCCAGAGCCAGAGCCAGAGCCAGAGCCAGAGCCAGAGCCAGAGCCAGGTTCTTCTGTAGGCCTTTTCCTCTGCAAGCACAGACTTGGCTCTGCCCAAGGCTGGTGTAAATTAAGCACAGCAGAAATTAGCAACAGCTTCTCAGAGAAAAGGCCAAGGGTGTGCCAGCACACAGGTGCTGTACTAAAAGCAGCACCTCCGGAGCACAGGCCCCTCCGCTCTTCAGAAGCTCTAAATTGCAAGGGTTCAAGTGAAGGCCGGGGCGTCGGGAATTTCGCTGAGATCAAGTGCTTCAGGCCCTGCATGCACCATTCACTATACATTCTAATCTATAGGCAGGAAGCTTCCCGCTCACCCACCCAGCTCGCTTCCATGGTAGCTAGGGCAGAGAGACAGGAAGGGGACACTTTCTGAACTGGTACTGGACTTCAAGCATCTACACACGATATCTCACTTTTTCCGCTGTCCTTGTGAGCATAACCACTGTCTGTCATTCTTTTTCACAGACAGACACTGAGTTGGCAGGCCACCTTAAGGAATAAAGCCCAGGCATTCAAAGCTTCAAAAGTTACAGACTCCTGGCTTGCATTCTGCTTTCTGCTGAGGCTCTTCTAGCCCTTCCACTTTGTTTCATGGTTAAGTCCCTAGTCACATCCTGGAAGTCCACTATGCAGTTCACCTTCCCGAAGCTTTGAAGTTTTCTATAATAAATGAATTGTTAAAGAAACAAAATAGCTTGACCCCCAAAGTGGTACTTCACCTACTAATCTTCCCTAATGCCAATTGAACCTCAACCATATCCAGATAGCCTAAGTCCTACAAGTCTTAAGATTCCTAATACTTTAAACTGAATGAAAAGACGCCAGACTCACCAAGCCACAAGCAAAATAAACCCCAAACCAACATTTGCCTTCCTCCCATCTCCCACTTCCCACATGCTCACACCGGTAGCCCAGGCCAGAACCTTGGAAGGAGGGGATCCAGCAGCCCCGGCAGATAACAATATGATGCCCCCCCCCCCTGCTGCGATGGAATGGAGTTCCTCCTACCTTGTGCTCATTAATTCGGAACCTGGGAGAGTAGATTTAATGAGGGGGAGGCCTATCACATGAGCTTGCACTTTCATAAAGGGCTTGGTTCTTCACTCTCCTTCAAAGAAGCACAACGGTAACAATTCCGGATTGTAGGCAAAAATTGCCTCTTGAAGCAACCTTTGGGCTGGGCATAGTAAGGTACATCTGTAATTACAGCCCTCTAGAGGCAGGAGGATTGCCATGAGTTGCAGACCAACTTTAAGCACAGTGAACCTTAACTGAAAACAAACTCAGAGGGAAGACAGGCAGCATGTCTGAGTCCAAAGACAAAGCCTGAAAATACTGAAACATGGGAACCACAGCAGCTGGTACTCTAAGTCAGGGCAGCAATTTCCTTACGTTTATCAATGACTTTACCTTAAAGACTCGAGGTTAAAGATAAAACAAAGCAATAATGCATTTACCTGTGATATGCAGATTCACAACTTTCACAGACTGTACATGCTCTATGCTTTACGGTGATTTGAAAGCATGGTTAAAAGCCATCTTGAATCTGAAATTGGGGATGAAGGGAGCTCCCACTTGTCAACGGCCCACAGATCTGTCCCTCAAATAGCCAGCAAGCATCTGAGTTCAGTGGGCATGATGAATCCGAAACTGTGCTACAACTGATACTTTTGATCATAATCAGCATTTTTATAAATCCATAATGTTCTTATCTGAAGCCTGAGTTCCTGGCCTTGAAGGTTTACTAGTAGAGAGAGCATCAATACTCTACCAATAGGGAACACTCAGCATCTCAGACCTGGCCACCTTCATTCCCTCTCACTTACTAACGAGTCCTTCTTGAGCATCTGGTGGTGTGGGAACCAGGGCTACAACAGTGACCCATGAACTTGAGGCTGAATGAGAGGCCTGGGCCAGCAAGCACATGGTGAAAACAGTCCTGAGCTGTCTATCCTGGAAATGTGCTAGAGGGACAGGAAACAAGTTCACGATGTAAGACAAATGCTTTCTGAGCACCTACTAAGTACCACACTGATATGGTCTCACTATGTAGCTCCAGACAGACCTTGAATTCTAAACCCTCCTGTCTCTGTCTCCCAAGTTCTGGGATACAGGAGTGTGCTGCCATGACCTCTCTACTTACAGACTTCAGGAGCTGGAGGATGGCTCAATGCGTAAGAGTGTGAACTGTTTCTCCAGAGAACCTGCGTTCAATTCCCTGCACCCAAGTAGAGTGGCTCAGAACTGCTGCTAATGCCAGCTCCTGGGGATATGACTTCCTCTTCTGACCTCTACACACACAGTCAGATACACATACACTTAACGAATTAAAACAAACAAAGCCTTGATGATAGAGAGGTGACTATGGGTTAAAACCACTTACTGTTTGGAAGACAGGTGAACACAGACAATTAAACCTGTACCTACCAAATTTCACTCTATTTGTTTAACTCAGACCTGTACTGTCTCTCACAGAAAAATGTGGTAAAAAATGTTAAAATGTTGGCTTACATTTTAGCCCTACTTTGCAAAATAATCAATAACTAAGAAACATGGACGATATGGCTTGCCCTATTCATCAGAAGTGGTCACAGGATGCTTCCAACACTTAAAACACTGGAAGAACACTTTTGAAGAACACACCCACAAAACAAACAAACAACAACAAAACATTTTAAAACACCGGATGAATGCCAGGTAGTGGTGGCCAATGACTTTAATCTCAGGAGACTCAGGTAGAATCTCTGAGTTTAAAGCCAGCCTGGTCTACGAAAGTACCAGCACTGACAGTCAAATGAAGGCAGATGGGGGGGGGAGGGGGGGCCTCCATGCCTAGCTGTTTTTTGAAATAGGATCTTACTCTGTAGCCCAGTTTTTTGTTGTTGTTTTGTTCCTTTTTTAAAACTCCAGCCTTGACCTGGAAGCAATTCTGCCTCAGCCTTGAGTGCTGACTTAACAGGTGTAAGCCACCATGCACAGGTAGGGATTTAAGCCCTAGCACTGAAAATAAATGAAATTATTTGTTTTAATATTTGCTTATTTATTTATGCATATGAGTGCTCTGTTTGCATGCACACCTACATGCCAGAAGATCACATTATAAATGGTTGTGAGCAGACAGTGCTCTTAATCACTGAGCCATCTCTCCAGCCCCATAAATTATTTATTTTTTGTGCCTCCAAACACTATTTTTTAAGAAAACGACAATGACAAGCCACAGAGTAAAGGAAAATATATAAGAGTCTTATGTCTGATAAGGGTTTAATTTATTCACAGGATTATACAAGTGACCAACCAACACAGAAACACAGAAGATGCTGAGTACCCACAGCGAAATATAAACTGAAACCAGGATGAGATGCCTTTTCACTCCTACCACATGCCCAGGCTGGCTCTGAACCCACTCTGTGCCCTTGACCTTGAACTTCTGATACTTCTGCCTCCCTAGTGTTCCACCATACCTAGCAATTTTTTTCTTAAAAAAAAAAAAAAAAAAAAAAAAAAAAGATGATCTTGGCAAAGGGTTTTAACCCCAGCACAAGGGAGGCAGAAGCAGGAAGATCTTTGTGAGCTCCAGGCCACCTAGGTGTGTATACACACACACATATATGCATACATACACACATATATATCAAATTCCAGGCCAGCCAGACCATGCTTCAAGAAAAGATGGGGCTGGAGATGTGGTCAGTAGTTGATAAAGTGCTGTCCACCCATGCATAAAGTCCTGGGTTTACTCCCTATCACCACATAAAACCAGGCATGATAACCTGAGCCTATCATACAGCACTTAAGAGGCAAGAGAAAATGGTTACCATGGGGTCACCTGCAGTCTCACTGAAAGCCCTGGCTGACCTAGAACTCACTACGTAGAACAAACTGGCCTCAGCCTCACAGAGCTCAACCTGCCTCTTGTCTAGTGAGTGCTTGAATTACAGGCATGCACCACCACATGGGACACTAAGCAATGTGTTTCTTCCCTCATTAAGCAGCGAAGCATACCCAGTGTTTGCTGCCAATCTGGACACAGGGAAATTACAACCCAGAAAACATCCTTATCATTACTCTGAGGATATGAAGAAAAACAAATGTTTATTTTAAAGACCAAATGCTTTTACATAAAATTCACAGAGGACAGATGTGGTAGCTCCTGCCACCAAACCATCAGGAGGTAGAGGCCGGAGGATCAGGAGTTCAATGGCAGCCTCCACTACCCAAACTTGGAGGCTGGCCTTGGAGTCAAAAAGAAACAAAAGCAGTATACTGTGAATTGTGAAGTTATCCTGTGTTTGTCTGTGGCTCAGGAGTGGAGCGATGACTACCCACTAAGGCCCTGGATTTGATGGAGGGATGCCTGTCATTTCTAGTCTGTCTGGTTTGACTTCCTCAGACAGAAACATTTAGTAGGTCAAGTAGAAAAAGGTGTAGAACTCCCCTAAGGAAAAACAAAAAACCAAAACCTGATCCAGAAACTGAAGAGACGGCTCCATGGGTAAGAGCACTGTTTCATCTGACTAGTACTGGAGGTGGGTTCCCAGCTCCCATAACAGGTGACTCACAAATGCTTGTAACTTGAGCTCCAAAGGATCTGACCTCTCTGAGCACTCTTTCACATACAACATGCATACATATAAATAAATCTCTTAAATTTTTTTTCTATCCACATACCTTATTTCAGAATTTCCCCAGGGCTGTAGATGTAATGGGATGGTGGAACCTATGTGCAAAATTAGAAATTTCCAGAACTGGGAAACAAGCTGGACTTCCTTTTTTAATTTTCAATATTTGAGACAGGGTTTCTGTGTAGCCTTGGCTGTCCTGGAACTTGCTCTGTAGACCAAGTTGGCTTCAAGCTCAAGAGACTGGTCTGCCTCAAGTGCTGGGATTAAGGCGTGCACTGCCACCACTACCTGGCTTAGAATTCCTTAAATCAACAGCTCTTGTCATTTTTCTGAATGCTAATAGACATTTAGCTACACAATTACAGCAACAGTGTAATACTATTTTCTGACCATCACCAATGGTCCACTGATCCAAAATCTAAACTGATCACAAATACTTTAGGCTCCAAGCATAAAAGACATAAACACAGAATTTCTTAGTGTGATGTGGCTCTTTGGTGAGATGGAGTCTTTTGCTTGGTGGGTTTAATTCAGGAAGCTAGAACACAGCTTTCAAGTTTGTTGTCTCACATCCGAGAACAAGGAAACCGGAACTCAGAATGAGCAGAATGAATGGCAGTTTTATTAAGGAAACATGTGAAAGAATTTCCGAGAGTGGGAAGGGCTCCAAGGGAGAATACTGTCCAGCTGCTCTGCCCAGTGGGCTTTCATAGCTTTTATGGTAGGAATTAGATGGAGACTGAGGTCATCTTTACTGAGATTAGTCATTCTTGACTAGTGTGTCAACTGCCCAGACAGGAAGGAGTCCACAGGTCCCAAGCAATGCCCATTCAAGGGAGGGGTCACCTGTGTTCCATGACCAGGTAGTTCATGAGCCTAACTAACCTTGTCCTTACTGCCTAAGCAAAGTTAGTTCCAGTATGAAGTGGCTCACACCTGTAATCCCTGCAGAGACAGGAGGATCTTGAGTTCAAGGACAGCCTGATCAACCTCGGGAGACCCCATCTAAAAACCAGACCACAGGGATAGGGACGTAGTTCACTGGTACAGTACTTGTCTATCATGCAGAAAGCTCTGGGCCAGACATGGTGGCACATACCTGTTAAGGACCAGACAGGAGGGTTGGGAGTTCATGGTCATAATCCCCTACACAATAAGCATGAGGCCAGCTTGAACTACATGAAATTGTCTCAAAAAAAAAATTTAAGCACAACATCTAGGCTCAGCATGGTGAGCATATTAGTCTAAGCACTCAGGAGGAAGAAGTAAATCTCTTGAGTTCAAGGCTTGCCTGGTCTACACAAACAAATATATAGCAGAGCTCTCACAATCAGCAATTTTATAAGGGAAAAATACATTTTCTCTTTTCTTATCTTTCCAAGTTTTCACTTACTAGACACAGAATTAAACACTAGGTTTATATGTCTATAAATTATAGTGTTTGGAACACCTAGAGGGTGAAAAAAAAAATAATCCTCCATACTGATATTTATTACAACATTTTTTTTCTTAAAAATAACAAGGAATTTTGCCCAGTAGCATGGAGAGATTAACTCACAGTCCAATTCTGCGCTTGCTTTCTTACCACTCCACACCCACAGCCGTGGCTTCGCAACTGCACAGCTCCACCAGCTCATCACCGTAACTAGGCCGCTCCCTACCTCAAAGGGCTATTCCTAATTAATGCAGGTAACTAAGGCACCTGGGAACAATGTCCAGGCTCCTTCCACAGACAGTATCTGTGTTACCAGTCAGGAAAAATACCCCAGGGCAACCAAAGGCTTACTCAAGCTAACAAAGGGAAAGGGGGAAAGAGAGGAATCCGAGAAGGGCCAGCTCTGAATAATTTAAGGTGCCGCCCATGTTTGGGGAAACTGAATTCGTGGGAGGATCCTATTTGAATGTTCCTCACACAAAGGCACCATATAAAAACCCTGGGTCAAAAGGCAACACTCTTTTCACTTCACATCCACTGTGCTGGGACTGGAGGCCAAGTGCAAAGGGCCCTGTCTGCTGCTGAGACATTGGATGAGGGGCTGGAAAAAAAGCTCACCCCTGCATATTAAAATTTAAAAGATCACCCCAGGGCAAAGGACGAGAACAAGACAGGCACCATCTTGTGGATGCCCAGACCATCCTTTGCAGTTCTTTTCTCTCTGACACAGAAGACACTCTGTCACAGTGCTTTCCAAGACACAAGTCAGTGTGGATTCCAAGTCTTGGATTCTGCACCAACATCCTCAGGCAACAGCACAGTGCAATGCCTAAGAACCAGACACAAATCCTCGCCCAAGTTTGCAGCATAAGTCTTCCAAAAAGTGCAGCAGGACAACCGGTCATTCAAAAGTAGGAGTTCTTGGGGCTAAGGTGAAGCTCTCTGGTTGAGAGCTTGTCTAGACTATGTGAGATCCTGGGCTCTCTAACCAGCACCACAGAAAAAGGCAAAGGGCATGTAACCTCAGAAGTGAAAATTACTCTATTCTATAGTCCAGCTTTCTCAATGTGGACGGTGCCCAATCCCAGTGAACTTTAGAGCAGCAGCCATCTGTGTCAGAGCAGCGACAAACATGAGGGCTTCGGGCCCCACTTTATGCCAAGCTCTTTACACCCACATCCCAATTTAATTCTCACAAGCATACAGAGACAGGTAAGGAAAGGGAAAACAAAGTGCCCTCCAAGTCAGGGCTGACTAGAACAGAGGTACAGCTGCCATCTCAACTAAGGCTCAGTCCTGCAGAGCTGGGTCTGAGCAGGTCCCACCTGTCTCCTGCTAGTGCCCTTACTCAAAAGTCCCTTACTCTCCTGCACCAGGGCCCCTACATGTCCTAGGGATCTAGCGCCACAACCCCACCCACACTGACAGTATTATTCAGCTGTCAATCAGCTCTCTGGTCACCCCCAAGATGTTCAAATTCTCTTGTATATATCCATCCCTCCATCAGAACAGAAGCACAAAACCTTGCCCTAGAAGGGACCACAGGGGTAGAAACACTCTGCCCTCCCACTTCCAGACGACCCCACATCTGAAAGTGCATAGGAGGGATGCCACAAAACAACCTGCTGACTAAATGAATGAGCCTCCCTCTCTCTACCTATCTATGCTGGGTCTACTAGTGACACCCCGACTTAGCCTTCAGGAAACACTGTCTTTCATTTCTATGTGATTCTTGCGACTAATCTTGCCATCATCCCTATGCCATGTGTGCCCCTGGGACAGCACAATTTTCTTATTTAAAAGGTTTTTATTTATTACGTATGCAGTGTTCTGCCTGCATGTACACCTGCATGCCAGAAGAGGGCTGCAGCTCTCATTATAGATGGTTGTGAGCCACCATGTGTTTTTTTTTTTTTAATAATTTATTTAATTTTATGTACATTAGTGTGAAGGTGTCAGATCCCTTAGAATTGGGAGGTATAGACAGTTGTGAGCTGCCATGTGGGCACTGGGAATTGAACCCGGGCCCTTTGGAAGAGCAGATGGTGCTCTTAACCACTGAGCCATCACTCCAGCCCCCCACCATGTGTTCTTAAGATCTGAGCCATCTCTCCAGCCCGACATAACTCTGGGTAAGTGAATGGCTCAGTCTGGCTAATATGCCATCTTTGAAATGAAAGCTGTAGTCAGAACAAGACAGACGTGAATGCCAACTTACTGAGCCATTTTCTTAATTCCCTTTGTCTCAGTGATCTACAAAAAACAAAATAAGGTCAAACACAGGTCCTGGGACCTGAGGAGTGACTATGACTTCCCCGAAAGTTCTTGATGGGATGACTGGAGCCCTCCTCTCTGTCCACACCCACCCTGCTGGCTTCTGATTAGCCCTTATCTACCCAGCTTCACCTCTACTCCCGCTATTCCTGACAGACCACAGCAGCTCTCCGTTCCTCACTTGTTTTCTTTCCAATGGCTGTTCATCCCTCCCCTTTAACAGTCACAAAAGCCCAGCTTGGGGACCAGGTGAATCAGTAGTATCCTGGCCATTGTGGCTTTGGGTTGTCATTCTCCCAAAGAATGCTAGAAGAGCATGGCAAGAAAGCCCCTCCTTCTTGGCTGTCATGATCCTTGGCTCTCTGACCTGACCAGTCTAGGATGAGAGGCAGACACACCTGTTCTCATTGCCAAAGACCAGCTCAACTGCAGGTCTAAGAGCTTCTTTCCCAGACACAGGAACTCTGCAGAGAGGAGGGAAAGCACGGCTCAAGGCCTGACAGCAGGGGCACACTGTCTTTCTGCAGTTCAGCCTGCCTGCCCCACGGGTTCCTCAAAGGAAGGGTGCTATTTAAACACATCTGTCCAAACTTGGGAGGTGGAGGAAGAAGGATCAGAAGTTCAGTTCATCCTTGACCACATGGAGGGTCTGAGGCCAGCCTGGGCTACATGAGAGCCTGACTCAAGACAACAAGGACATCTGTGAGCCTGAGGTAGAAAGGAGCACTGAGGGAGAAGCTAAGCAGGAGGTGTTTAATTTTTCACAGCAATTAGATCCCCCCATCTGTATTTCCTCCGGAAAACTCCATGTGTTAAGTGTATGGTAGGAACAACAAAAGGCTTTTCCTGCCCTAAGAGACTGAAGGAAATCTGAACATTTCCACTGTCCATTCAAAAAAAAAAAAACTCTACTTATGTAAAACATGTAATTTCTCTATACTCTTCACTCCAGTATTTCTTTAGAATGTCAGTCAACAAACTACCAGCATTCCATATACTAAATCATTCATTAGCTTTATTGAGGTGTAATTGTTTCTTAACACACAGGCCTTTAATTCCATTTACTCCAGTCAGAGCTCCTTGCACCACGTGGGATCAAACTCAGGTCAGGAGCTCTCCTCACTACACCATCTCAACAGGTCTCAATTCACACACAGACGCCCAAGGAGGGAAACCAAATGACTTACTCAAAGTTATTTGGTCAAATCAGGAGGGATTTCAACAACTGCTTCTTTCTTGTCTTTCAAACACTAGCCACAAATCAAACTTTCCTCAGGACTAAGCAGACCAAAACGGGAAAACCATTCCCCACTTCCTTTCTTCAGCAGTCAAAGAGGCAGAGAAAAATTGGTTGAAACGGCAAAAACAGAACTTCAGATAGTAAAATTTCAGTCAAGTGCTCACTGTTCGCCTTAACCACATGCAGCACCCCTCTCAAAGAGTTCCTGTTGTAAGATCCACAGAGGTCAGCAGCCTCTACACATCTTGGCAAATAAAAGGACCATAAAGTTATTAAGATGTTTTCTGATCAGCACTTTATACCTGCACCTATTACCAGCTCAAGTACACTCTCCTTTAAAAGACCTGGTCAGGCCATAAGCACTCTGAGCTCTGAAATTCCTCTAGTCCCAGGGTCATAAATAAGATCAAAGTTTTCTCCAGAAAAGAAGAGGGTATGTCAACACTGCAGGTAAAAGTGATAAGAAACATTCCTCAGGCTGTGGAGAAGGCCTTCACAGATGGGGCAGCTCTCAGAGTACTTCCTTGCCTTCCTCTTCTTTTTCAACGCTCAGTCTCCCAAAATGGGGATTGAAGCCTGGGCCTCACACATGCTAGATGAGAACTCTCATGCTCAATTATAGCCCTGAGCATTTATAATGTATTCTTTTTATTTATGTGTGGCTGCATATCTCTGTGTGTACGCATGTGCTACACGTGGGAAGGAACCTATGACCAGAAGAAGGCTTAGAGCAACAGTTCTCAACCTTCCCAATGCCTCAACCCTTTAATGCAGTTCCTCGTGACATCCAACCATAAAATTATTTAGTTGCTATTTCATAACTATAATTTTGCTATCATTATGAATTGTAATACAAAGATTTGATATACAAGAAATCTGATATGCAACCCTTAAAAAAAAAAAAAAGGTCTCAAATCACAGGTTGAGAACTATTGCCCTAGGGCATGTTACAGGAAGTTGTGAGCCTCCCAATGTGGGTGCTGTGAGTTGAAATCAGGTCCTCTGCAAGAGCAGCAAGTGCTGTAACTGCTTGGGATATACTGTAGAAGTGGCAACGTCTCTCAGCCCCGGAACACATGATCATAAGGACTGGAGCGCAGGGTGGAAGGGACATCTGGGAGGAAATTCAGGGCCACCACTTTCCACTGTACCAGAAACAGACCTGTCACTATTTGGAAATGTACAGAATGAACTAAGGTGTCTCAAAACAATAAAAATAAATAAAAATAAAATTTTTGCAAGTGTATGGGTGTTTTGCCTACATGATTGTCTGTGCACCATGCATGGGCAAACCTCATGCAGAGGCCAGAAGAGGGCGATGGATCTTCCAGAATCAGAGTTACAGATGACTGTGAGTGGCCTCGCATCTGTGAGAATTGAACACAGGTCCTCTGGAGCAACAAGTGCTGTTAACGGCTGGGTCATCTCTCCAACCTTCTATTATTATTACTATTATTTTAAGTTTTTTTTGTGACAGGTCTAACTTTTAGGACATTCCTAGCTGTCCTGGAACTCACTATGTAGACCAGGCTGGCCTCAAACTCACTGAGATTCTCTTGCTTCTACCTCCCAAGTGCTGGGATTAGAGGCCTGTGCCACAATGCACAGCTTTAGCTCATTTTTATAACCATATCAAATAAGGTTTTCATATCCGAAGGCACATAACCCCCCACATTTTCTAGACTGCCTCAACCCTTGGGAAAGATTTACCAAAACACAATCGAAAGCCAGACATTTGAAAACATAAGCTCATTAACAAGAAAGGCAGGGAAGATGCTGGTGAGATGGCTGAGGAAAGAACATTTGCTGCTCTTGGGGTACCAGGTTTGGTTCCTAGCACCAACACAGTGGCTCATAACTATCTGCAAATCCAGCTCCAGAGGATCCCAGGTCTTCTTCTGGTCTTCAGAAGCACATGCATGCATGCGCCACATCCATACACATAAACTAGAAATCTTTTTTTTAAAGGGAAGATAAATAATCAGCCAAACAGCTAAACGTAACCGTGGTTATGTGAACCGTTAAGATTCCTCCTTCTCACTGCTCCTCTCCAACCGCCTTTCCTTGTTTACAGTGCTGGGAATCGACCCCAGAACTTACACCAAGTTAGCTGCCACTCCACCACCCAGCCCCAGCCCTGCTGTTCCTGTTCTCTACCAACAGACTTTGAATCGCAACAGATCTGCTCTCTCAAGTTACCAGTAGTGTTGAGCCTTGCACTGACACAGGATTTGGGATTCTAACTGTGATGATGGCGGCACTGACCTAAAATCTACCCTTGAGAAATCTTAAGTAACTTTCATTTCTGTTGCAGAGTCTGGCCTCTGTCCTTTCTCATCAAAACGGATGATCACCATGGAGATACAGTGATACACAAACCAGACCAGAAACACCTGTCACTTTTACAAACGGACAAAGAGAAAGAGAAAGAGAGACTGAGACTGACTGACTGGAAGATGCCTCTAGGTTTAAACCCATCACTTCACACCCATTTTATGAGAATCTAATATCCTACTCGCTAATGAGCTCTCTTCTCAATTAATTCCACTAATTAGTTATCTATTCTTGTTCAGACAGAATTCCTGCCCTTGTACTTAGCAAGCCTAACAAGCCACAATAATTACACATCCCTAGTGGAATGCCACTCACCAAGTCAGTTAGGACAATCTCATGTTGGCTTTTCTGTCTTCCCAGATCTGGCTGACAGTATGAAACACCAACTTTTAACCATCAAGTGAAGCAGGCTTTAAAAAAAATAATCAGGGAACAAGCTCCCACTCCCTCTGGAAATTTCTCTGCCCGTTGAGAGTTGCCAGGTCAACCAGGAACAGCAGCGTTTACTACTACGATTTCAAAGGCACTTTTCCACGGCGGCGCCCATCCCAGCCATCCAGAATTCTCGCACTCGGCCCCACCCCCAACAGCATCTTCTCATTTTTCACCGTGGGCTGAAGTTTTCTCTAGCACTCCAAAGACCACACTAAGGCAGGCAAGCCGCATTCCTTAAACCTCTTCCTTTCTGTCCCCCAAACTACCTGTAACAGCATTTTTTGGGGGGGGTATTTCTTAGATTCTGGGCGTCCGCTAGCTATAGCGATAAATGCTTAAAGGGGCATTTGTGGCCCTTCATCCTTTAAGGGCTGGGATTCGTGGCCCCATTTTACAGAGGAGAGAAGCTGAGGGCCCAAGGTCATCCAGGACATCTGACCTCAGTGTCCTCTGCCTTTAACCCTCACGCTGCCTTTGCCTTCTCACTGGCATCCAGTCTGTTCCGGATAGGGCTCGTCTTCTCTCCAGGCGGTCTCCCCCTCGAAGGGGCCGGCGGTGGAGAAGAGCTGCTACCCGTTCTGTTTCTGGTCGGAGCGCCCCCTCCCTTTCACCTGGCAGCGTTTCCCCAAGGCCCCTGTCACGGTACCTCCTCCAGGGCCAATTCAAACTTCCCATCCGTCCCCAGAGCAGGTCCGGTCCGCTATGAGCAGCCGCGGGCGAGCAGCGGGCGCGGAGGAAGGGGAGGGGGAGGGGGAGGGGGAGGGGGGGCGCGCAGCCCGCAGCCCCGCCGGGTCTCGGCAGCCAACGCGCGACCGCGGGGGGCGCGGGCGGCTGCGTCAGGGAGGAGGCCGCGCGTGCGGCACGGCGGGCTGCGGGGCGGCGCGGCAGGAAACGGCGAGTCACGGAGCGCGGGGCCGGCCGGGGCGGCGGCGCGGGCCGCGGCGGGAAGGGGCGTGGGGTGGCCGCGGGGTCGCCTTCCTACCTATGCCGGGCGCCACATAGACGAAGTAGAGCAGCGAGGACGACAGCGAGAAGAAGAAGAGCGCGGCGAGCAGCGAGCGGCGCGGCAGCCGCAGCAGCCCCCGGCGGGCGCGCATGCTGAGCCGGCGGCCGCTCGAGGGCCGACCCGGGCCCCGCTCCCGCCGCTCCGGTCCGCCGCCTGGGTCTCGGCCGCCGCCTTCCGGGCTTCGCGCGCCGCCGCCTCGCCGCTTTGAGCCGCCGGCCGCCGCGGGCCGGGCCACATGAGGCGGGAGGGGGCCGGCGGCTAGAGGAGCGCAGCGGCTGGGGCGGGGTGGAAGGGGCGGGGCCTGGTTGGAGAGGCGGGGTGAGAGGCGGGGTCTGATGCTGGGGGCGGGGCAAAGCCTTCAGCCTGAGGAGCAGATGGGGTACCAGGCCGAGGAAGGGCGGGGCCTAAAGTGGGGCGGGATGAGGGCGGGGCCTGATGCTAAGGGCGCCGCCTCGAGCTTGAGGGGCATACCGGCGGGGACTCGGCCTGAGGTGTGATGCGGGGTAGGGGGATAAGGGCGGGGCCTGAGGAATAAGGTCGTAGCCGCGAGCTTGAGAAGCGTTTCGGCAGAGACCGGACCTAAGGCCTGAAGGGGAGGAGAGAAGGGCGTGGCCTGAGGCAATGAGGCGGGGCCAGCAGGCCGGGGAGCGCATCTATGGGGCGGGACTTGAATGTGGGGGCGGGGCGGGGGAAATCGCGCGCGTGCACTGTAGCCGCAAGATCCTCGAGCGGCCGCCGCCCATGCTGGCAGGAAGCGTCTCGCTAGTTTGAGTTGATTCCCTGCGCGAGGACCCCACGCGGGAGCCGAAGGGTGGTGGTCGGTAGTGTGTGAATAGCCAAGTAGCCCGCAGGTGCACGAGAGCAAGGATGCAGGGGCTGAGGCACTTGTGTTAGCCCTCATTCATCCATTCATTCGAGTTACCATTTGTGATAAAGTGCCAGTTACAGTTCCTGGGGCTGGGGATGCTCTACGGAGCAAAAATAAATAAAAAGTCCTCTGAGAACCTGCATTCATGTAGATGAGAAAATAAATAGATCAACGATAGCAGATGATGATAGGAGATAGGAAAACAATGAGAATGTCTTGGATGCAGTCTGCACTAGTGGAAAAAGGCCTCCCTTCATAGGTGGCGTGAACACAAAAGAGTAGAAGCTGTAGAAGAAGCTGGAAAAAGAAAAGCCCCACTAAGGGGAATAAAAAATTCAAAAGCCCTGAGGAAAGAAGGGGCTTGACCTGCCCTCAAGGAAAACAAGGGCAGCACGGATAAAATCCCAGGAAGGAAGAAGAGGTCCAAACAAGGTCACATCCTACAGGACAGAACAATGGTGACAACGGTCAGTGTAAAGACAATGAGAAACAGGGCTTCTTATTCATTAACAGCCCCTCTCTAAGTCCTGAGGTAGTGGCTTTTTTGTTTGTTTTTTTGTTTGGTTTGGTTTGGTTTATTTTGTTCCTTGTTGCACAGTTGAGAAAACGGAAGTTTCTGGGAAAAGAAGCAAGTCATCCAAGTTGTGAAGTAAGGGCTCAAATCAGAACTGGCCTGTCACCAAGACAGTCCCTTGACCACTAACCCCCATTTCTCGTTCTCCACTGTTACGTGTTCTTCCAAGCCCTGACTTTCCCCTATCTCTAAAGCCATGCTTTTGTTTATGTAATCCCTTGGGTTTCCCAGACCAGAGCTCCACAGGGACAGGGTTTTTGTTGTTGGTTTTTTGTTTTTTGTTTGTTTGTTTGTTTGTTTTGTTTTTTCCTTTTCTGCTGTGTCTGTGCACATAGCTCAATGCCCAGGACCCAAAAGAGCAGAGATCTATGTAGAGCCCCTGACACCAGAGGAAACAGAGATGGCTAGTTCTTGAAGGCCCAGAGCAGGTGCTTCAGGAAGGTAAGTGAGCAAGATGCCTCAGAGCCCTTAGGGTAGGGAACCAATCAGGGTGACACATTTGGCTGACTTGCACACCAGTACACACACACACACAAAACAGATAAAATTAATGTTACAGATTTTAAAAAATAAAATAAACATAGAAAGTCAAGATGGAAAAAAAATTGAAAAGAAAGAAAGTCAAGATGGGTGTCAAGGAGATGAAACGCAGCTTTTCTGGATGAAACATCTGGTCCCAGTAAAGACAAGGCCATGACCAGAGGCTTAGCAGGAACCTATAAACATCGAATACTGCCTCTTTCTTTTCTTCCTTCATCCTGACAAACTGCTTCCTGTCCTCTTGTTCTCATCTTGTTCTCTGGCCTCCACTTCTCTATCTGTAAAGCAGAGGCACCCCCAGTTCCTTCTTGCTGGGGTTTGGCCATAAGGATTCAGGACAGGTCTCTGTACCATTCCTATTCTTAACATAGTGACTCCATGGGACAGCCTGGACTAAGTGCGACCCTGTCCCAAAGAAAAATCACAAGTAACAAGGTGCCCTGCTTTCTTCCCACTTTCCCGAATGTCGAACAGGCCTGCCCTGAGGAGGCCATTGCACAATGCGTAAACATGTAGGACTGAGATAGCACCTCTGGGCAGGGCTAGCTCAGTTCAGACCTGTGCAGGCAGAGAAAACCAATGCCTTTGCAAAGGTCGCCCAGGCCCTGGAGCCACTGAGTGTTTCTCCAACCAGAAGCCCATGGAAGTTGAGTTTAGCTGACCTGGGAGGTTGGCTGTGGTCAATCACTCCCTTTCAACAGAAATGAAACAGAAAAGTGAAAGGGAGAGTTAACACTCAAACCAACAGCTTTGAGAGCAAGCTAAGCCCTCAGAGTGACACCAACCTGTAAGGCCTGCACTTGAGAAGTGGAGGCCAGTCCAGGAGCCACTGTTTCCCTCAGCACAGCCCAGACTGTCCGGATTATACACATTTTAATTATGTGTACGTTGGGGGGGGGGGTATGTGCACATGAGTGCAGGCGCCTTCTGGCCCAGAAGAGGAAGTCAGATCCTTCTGGGACTGGAGTCACAGGTAGTCCAGAGGCAAGGCCATTCACTGCCACAAGTTCAAGACCAGCCAGGGCTATGTACAACAAGACCCTGTTTCAAAAACTAACCAGGCTAGGAGGGTCAACACTTGGGTAAAAGAGCTTCAGTACAAGGCTGAGGATCTGTGTTTGACCCCAGAACCCACACAAAAGCTGGATGCACAGCCCAAGTGTCTGTAATGCCCGTGCTCTGTGGGAAGGGAGGAGGTAAAGATAGAAGATTCCCCAACAGCTTAAGGGCAAGCTAGCTTCATATGCTCAGCACACACACGCACACGCACGCACGCATACATACATACATGCACATACCCACAAATATACACAGATGCACATACACACGTGTTCAAACACACAAATACAAAAAAAAAAACAAAAACTTATTTTGTTTAGGGTGCTAAGGCAGCACTGTTACAATGGTCTCCTGCGGCTCAGGCTGGTCTGAAACTCTATAGTAGAGGATGACCATGAACTTCTGCTCAGTCAGCTGGTAAGGACACGTCACCAAACTCAGGTCCTATAGGGTAGATGGAGATAACTGATTCATGTACAGGTTGCCCTCAGATCATGGCACATGTGTACACACACATAGTAAAATTGAATGTAACTTTTCAAATATTTTAATTTTTGATTTGATTTGATGTCTGGGTGTTTTGCCTGCACGTATGTCAGTGCACCACATGTGTGCAGGGTCCGTGTGTGCAGGAGAGGGCACTGAATCCCGAGAGCAGGAGTTACAGGTGACTGTGAGCCACCACTTGGGTGCTGGGAACTGAACCTGGGTCCTCTGGAAAGGAAGCAAGTGCTCTTAACTGCTGAGCCATCTCCCAAGGCCCAAAGGCAGAGAGCTGTTTCTGGGAAGCGTCACACACCCCTCCCTGAACCAATCACTGACAAACAGAGCAAAGTGCGATGACTGGCCAGACCTCGTCAGGTGCCTGGGCCACAGGGCCCTGTCACCATCACAGGAAGCATGTGGTTGAAAAATAGGAAGGGTGGCTCTCCAAGAAAAAAGACACAGTTGCTATGGTGGAAGAAAAAAGAAATGACAGTAGACATATGAGGACCAGGCCTTCACCCCTTCCAAGTGCTTGGAAAAACTATATTCTCTTTCCCCTCATTAACCAAGACCCAATTCAAATATTTTTTTCAACCAGGCAGTGTCTCAGAATGGGGCTGCTGGATTCTACTTATTTTGTAACACACTACTCTGTGTTCATGTGTGTGTGTGTGAACATGTGGGATTTGTTCTCTCCTTCTACCATGTAGGTCCTGGGGAGCAAACTCAAAAGTCCCGAGGCTTGGCAGTGGGTACATTTATCCCCTCAGCCATCCCCTGGGCCCAGGAGTTCTTGCGTGGATGTCCCCAAGTGCCACTCTTTTCTCCTCCACTAGAAGAGACTCAAAAGCTTCCGGTGGAATACCCAACTCCCCTCTAACCGGAATGTGAATGAAGTCCCTTTGTTAGCCTGGATTTCTGATACAGGGTCTCACACAGCATAGGCCAGCCTTTTCAGAACTCACTGTGTAGCTTGGATTGGCCACAACTCAGAAGCCCCCCTCCCTCAGCATCTGAGTACAGGCTGCTATGAAAAGGAGGTCCTGCCAGTAAGACCTTCAGAGGCCCCTTCCTGTGTGTCAGCTGACTAGTCTGACTAGCCAGTCCTGGTAGATGGGAGGGCACAAGACAGGCTATCTACTCCCTTGTCCCCAGTTTGGGGGGTGTTGAGTGACAGAGCCTTCGCCCTGGGGATGGCAGAGGCAATGGTAGTTTGGCCATGACCCACTTCCTGTCTTCCTGGTGGTTCTCTAAGTATCTGCACCCTGCTATTAACTCCCTTTTTAGGTAATGTTAGAAAAGTGGCTTTTACCAACTGAATGAAACCCTGGGCAAATTCTCCTAAGTAGGGGCTGAAATGTAGCCCACTGGTAGAGCCACTGCCTGGCAGGGCACTTCAGACACTTGAAAAACTAACAGACCAGCACTCAGGAGGCAGAGGAAGGTGAATCTCTGTGAGTTCAAGGCTAGCCTTATCATTTATTATTAGCCCTATAATTATCATGGCGGTATTATTTAACCCACTATCACAATAATACACAGACACCTGTTAGATTTTATAATTGCCTTAAAACACCTTGGGCTGCACAGGTAATTCCATCTATGCCATCTCAGTAACTTCCCAGCCCAAATCCCATGCCATCTGAGTTAACCATTCCTATCTGGGCTACCGTTCATCCATAATCATATTAAAACTTGCTTATGTTTTTCATCTGGGCCTTTCCAAGGCATTCTTGAAGTCCTTTCTCCCAGCCCACATGGTTCCTTCTTCACACTAACCCATGGTGACTTCACAGAGAAACCCTGTCTTGAGAAACTAACAAATAAACAAACAAACAAAAAACTAACAGAAACTCCTAGGTAGAGTAATTAGAGGCATCTCAGAGGACCGCACAGGTAGGATTTACTCTCTGGGGCACTAGAGTCTAATCTTGTAAATAAAAACTCACAGTAGGTCATAGTGATGCACTCCATAATCCCAGCATTAGGGAGATGGAAGAAAGAGGATCAGAAGTTCAAGTCATCCTCAGCTGGATATTGAATTCTACATGAAACCCTGTCTCAAAAAGAAGGAAGAAGGAAAGGAAGAAAGGAAGGAAGGAAGGAAGGAAGGAAGGAAGGAAGGAAGGAAGGAAGGAAAGAAAGAAAAGCCAGGCATGGTAGCACACACCTTTAATTTCAGCACTTGGAAGGAAGAGTCAGGAGGATCTATGTGAGTTCCAGGCCAGACTGGTTCGAAGAGCAAACAGTAACCTCCAGGACAGCCACACTACATAGAGAAACCTTATCGAAAGAAAGACAGACAGAAAGAAAGAGACAGAAAAACTATCCCATCCAACGATGGCTGGAGAAAGGCACTTTTTATCACTGGAGTGAGGAAAGGGTAGGAAACCTGCCCGAGTCACACAGCCCATTTCTCATGAACTGGAGATAGCTGTGCCTCTTGTTCCATGTGTCTCTTTCATCTTTGCTCCCTCGTGCCTAAGCTAGCACCAGGCACACCCTACATGTTTGGAAAATACTGGTTGAATGAATGGGTGAATGTTCAACAGAGTCTGCTATAAGAACACAAAATAACAACAACAAAAATCTACACATTAGAACTACATTTTCAGGTGTCCCCCCCCCCTCCAGACCTTGTGGGACAAAAACTTCGGAGAGCAGAGAGTAAATTATTTGATTTTTACAAACTATGCAATCTCTGTCACAACTGCTCAGTTCAGCCAAACCTGCCACAGAGAGTGTGTAACAAATGTGCATGACTGTGTGACAATAAAACTTTATTTACAACATTTGGGTTCTTCACTCACAGCTGTTTACTCTAGATGATTGCACATAGTTAAATCAAAAGCCCAAGCGAGGCTTATGTCCCTCTCTCCCTGTTGCCTGCAGATATAGAACTCCCAGCTCTTTCTCCAGCACTGTGTCTGCCTTCATGCCTTCATGCCGCCATGCTCCCAAACATGATGATAACTGATTAAGCCTCTGAAACTGTAAGCAAGACGTCAATTAAATGCTTCCTTTGATATGAGTTGCCTTGGTCATGGTGTCTCTTCACAGCAATAGAACAGTGATGGTGACTCTTCATATACCCCAGTGTTTGATCTGCATGCAGGAGCTCAGCCTGCATTCCAGCATTCTACACAGATGAAGGGATCCAGCAAACATTCCTTGATTCTGCCAAGCGGAGAAAGAATTCCTGCAAGTATTCATTAGTGTTGCCCAAAGATGGCTTCTGAGGGCCCCTGCAGCTTCCCAGGAAGGAGCTAGGCTAGTGCTAGGGTTTTCGTGAGCTACAGCCAGTTTGGCAGATCTTGCCCAATGAAGAAAAGCCAGTGACCAGATAGTTTCACCAATAGATGCACTAGGCTAGACATAGTTTAAAGGGCCCCATGAGATGACTCAGCAGGTAAAGGTGCTTGCTGGCAGGCCTCATTACCCAAGTTTGAATCCCAAAACTCTCACGAAGAAAGGAGACAACTACAGTTGTCCTCTGATCTCCACATACATGCTATGGCTAGTGCACTCTGAACCCCCTATGTGCACACATGCGCGCACACACACACACACACACACACACACACACACACATGCACGCACACACACACATTAACAAATTACCATAGTTTGTAAGTTATAAGTGAAAAGGTGCTCACACACATGTAATTCCATCACTTGGTAGATGATGGCAGGAAGTCCAGAAGTTCAAGGTCATCCTCTGACACAGCAAGTTCAAGGCCAGGGTAGGGTTTGTGAGACCTGTCTCAAAAAAAAGAATAAAAAACAAAAAGGTGCTTGAAGACCTGGTTGGGATGTATTGAAGAGCCAGAGCCCTTGCCTAGCATGCACAAAGCTCTAATCTTAATCGAGTGCCATAAAAAAAGAATTAAAAGAAGATACTGAGGCAAGACATGGTGGCACAAGCCCTTAGTCGCAGCACTGAAAAGGTACGGTGGTAGACGCAGGTGGAGCTCTGTAGGGGAATTTTAATTCAGAACATGGCTTCTCTGGCAAGAGCTAACATCTAAAGACCTTCTAGATCTGTGTGATCTGGCTGGAATACAGACAGGCCTTTTGCAGATCTGAGTTCAAGGCTAGCCTGGTACAGAGCAAGTTTCAGGTTAAAAACAAAAAACAAAAAACTTAAGTCCAGGCATGGTGGTCCATACCTTTACTCCCAAACAATGAAGGTAAAGTTAGTTTGTAGAAGGAAGCACCTATGTTTGAAAGTGATTTCTAATTGAGTGGCAGAAAAAAATGATGGATCAGAGAAAGATTAGACAGAATAGAATATGATAACAGAGAGGAAAGGGAAGCTACTTAATGGACAATGCAAAGAGAGAGAAGAGGCGGCTTTACTGGGCAGTAATACAGAAACAGGTTGCAACGAGAACTCAGGGGAGACTAAATGAACCAGACAATGAGAAGGAGTCAGGATATTAGAACAGATTGCTTGAGTTAGTTTGAGTTCAAGCAGAGCAATTCAGAGGCTGAGAGAAAAGCCAGATTGAATAAGTTAGCTAGGAAAGAGTTTGAGCCAGAACAGCTGAGTTGAACCAGCCAGCTATGAGCTCAGAAAAACAAACAAGAAAGGGTGAGCTTATTAAGCAGTAAGTCTCAGAAGCTGAAAACATTCTAAGCCGACATTAGATTGTATGGAGCCTAGAGGCTTCCACGACTAGGCCTAGGTTAGCAGACAGAGGCAGTAAGCCTCCAAGACAATTGAAACAGGAGAATAAAAGTTCCTGTTACAGATCTCTGTGAGTTTGAAGCCAGCCTGGTCTACATAGTAAGCTCCAGGCCAGCCAGGGCTACATAGGGAAACTGAAACCCTGTGTCAAACAAACAAAACCAAACCACAGATGCTTGAGATCCAAACAACAATATTGATTCCAAGAAGAAAACACAAAATTGCAATTAGCCAATGCCCAATTAAAATGTCTGGGGAAAAATGTATTTATTAGACCAACTAGTCACTTGCCTCTGACCTCAGATAGCTCCATGCACATAGGGGGCCCTGTGAGGGAAGTGATTCTCTTATACTTTACAGGGTATGGAAGGGGCCTCAAGAATCCTTCAAGGACCCTGGGCAGCTCCTGATATGGCTCCAAGTTGGGGAATTGCTGGAAACTGCTCTGAGAAGACTCCTACACAGGCTGCCTGCTGTGGCTGCTGCCCCTCCTGAGCAGGGCGCTGCTATGCCTGCCCTGACTCCCCAGAGATGGGCAGCATTCAGTCGTCACCACCTGGTTTGAGGAAAGGCCACAAGTAGAAGTCACAGACATTGGGCTGTGACAGGTGCCACTGGATCAGTGTCATGGGCTCAGGAAGGACTAACAGCTGTGTCAGCTTCCCTCCAAAACTGCAGGCAACCCAGGAGTCCCTGGGGGGGCTTACAGTCAGGGGGACAAAAGAAGGAGCCATGGTTGCCACTAAGCCACAGTCAGAATGAGGGGTGGTGAGCAAAAACAGGGAGAAAGAGAGAAAAAAAGAATCATCTAGGTTCTTCCATTCTCCTTTTCTACATTTATGTGTTTATTTTGTGGACAGGGGAAGGTTGGGGTAGGCCTCATTGTATTTATTGGGGTCAGAGGACAACTTGTGTGTATCCGTTTTCTCCTTTTATCATGAGGGGCCCAGTTTTATTTTTTTTAAGATTTATTTATATTATGTATACAATGTTGTGTTTTGCATGTACACCTGTGTGCCAGAAGAGGACATCGGATTTCATTATAGGTGGTTGTAAGCCACCAGGTGGTTGCTGGGAATTGAACTCATGACCTCTGGAAGAGCAGCCAGTGCTCTTAATCTCTGAGCCATCTCTCCAGCCCCCCAGGGGCCCAGTTTTTAAACCAGGATTGAACTCAAGTTCTGAGTCCAGGATATTTTTGTTTTATTTGAGACAGGGTTTTCCCGTGTAGATCTCACTGGGCTGGAACTCACTCTGTAGACCAGCAGGGCCTGAACTCACAGAGATTGCCTGCCTCTGCCTGCTAAGTGCTAGCATGGCATTAAAGGCATGCACTGCCACACCCAAGGAGTCCAGGATCTTAATGTCCCTGTCACCACAAAACCACAACTCTCACCTCAAAGAGGGACGAGTGACCATGGCCAGGAAACATAGATGTTGGGTCCCTTTGAATACCATGATCCAGCCAGCATGGGGTCTCAAGCAAGCTCTTGAGCTGTGCAGAGAGGCTGGCTCCAAAACATAGTTCCATCAAGTTTTATAGGTAGAGAAAAAGTCCTAAATCAAGGCAGCCAGGCTACATGCAGGCTGTACACAGAAATCTCTGCCGTAGGCCTCAGATGCTATCTCATGACATTCTTAGCTTCTGAGTCAATGAAGACTAGTGGTTTGCTAAGCTACTACATTCCCAAAAGTTTCACATGACAGTCACAAGGATGTTAGGTTAGACACTGGTGGGCAATGAAATGCTCAGTGAAGGCACTAAAGTTAATTTGGAGTCAGACTGGCAACACTGTGACTCTTTCAATCTAAGACAATCTAAGGTTCTAATCAGTGAACCTGGCTCTAATCTTTAATGCAGGTTGGCTTCGTGGCTTCCTTTTTAGGAACTTTACTTCACAGTCTAAGAACCCAGCCCTGATTAGTCAAATCAGGTGTGGGATGGTGGCGGCGTGTCTCCTGTATCCATAATGTGTTCTTTGGCTGAGGCCCTAAAACTAGGGTGATCAAAGACAAACATGCTGAGGCAAAGAGCAGTTCACCGACACACTCATCCAGCATGCACATGGGAGTTTCAGGAAAGTGAGCCGAGAAGGAGAGACAGTGAGGAAGAGCTGCAGAAGAAGGCTGGCTAGCAGACCAAACAACTTCCTGAATAGATGGCATCTCCCTTTGTAGAAGAACAACTAGCCAGGATATGTGGGTATGTTGGCTCCTGCCTGGCACCCAGCAGTGGAGGCTTGAGGTAGGAGAGTCAGGGTTCCAGATCAGCCTGGGTGGCAGAGTATTGCAAGCTGACCTCCTGAGCTGTGCAGTGAGACTACCTCAAAAAAAAAAAAAAAAAAAAAAGTGGGGAGTGAAAAGCTGGAGGGGGTGGAAAGAGAGTGAATAGTGAATATGATCAAAATACACTGAACACATGCGTGAAATTCTCAAAAAATTCATTACAAAACTGTATTTCAATTTTTATCTCTCTTTTTTTTTTCTTTTTTGAGACAGGGCTTCTCTGTGTAGCCCTGGCTATCCTAGAACTCACCCTACAGCCCATTTGAGCCTTGGACCCAGAGATTCTCCTTCCTCTGCCCTGCCTCCCAACTACTGGGACCACAGGAGTATGCCACCACGAGTGGCTTTTGCTTTTGTTTTAACTAGCAAAGGCTCCCACAGCCCAGGCTAGCCTTGAACTCCGGATACTCCTGCCTCTACCTGCTGATCGATAAGATCTCAGGCTTATTGTAATCAACCCACCAACCTCTTCTACCCACTCTTATTCTCTATTGACCCAGTTCCCATCACCAGCTCCCTCCCCCACCCCCCACACAGTGTGCATCCACACATACAAAAAGCAAAGAGACCAATTCCTCTACCTCAGCCTGGCACACAAGACTAATATAGAATAATGTTCTGCCGTTATTATTCTTGTTTTATTTTGCTTTTCTATTATTTAGTTATTATTATTTTGAAACAGTTTCATGTAGCCTAGGTTTGCCCACAACTCACTCTGTAGCTGAGGATGACCTTCTTACTGCTAGGATTTGGGGCAAGCACCACCACACTGTGGTCAGGTTCATCAGGTCCTGGGGATCGAACTCAGGGCTTCATCCTTATGAGGCAGCAGCTGTACTGGCTGAGCTGCCTCTCTGGCCACAACAAGAATCTTTCTGGACATTTCTTTCACATTTCCCCCGCTGGACGGTCACTAGTCTCTTCTGTCTCTAGAAGAAGCAGTGTGTCTGCCAGGGAACGTCAGCTCACTCTTTCACGCTTTAAATTTCCTTTTCCATTTTTATAAGTTATTTTTCTATGAATTGATGTGTGTGCATGTGTGCACGCGCACATGCCCATGTGCTCTGGATATGTGTGTGTACAATGATGGATGTGTGGAGGTGAGAGGGCAGTTTGTGTGGAATTGAACAGTTATCTTCTTCCTGCTTTACTTGGGGACGGGACTCAGGGCACCAGGCTATATGACGAACACGTTTTCTGGCCGAGCTCTCTGACTGGCTTCTGTCTCTGCTTCTGGTCTTTTCCTGGCTCTGACTTTAAGTTCCTTCTCACCTGCTCCCTCCAACTGCATCGTCCCTACTCCCCTAGCCACACCCTGGCTGCCTCAGTCCACTTGGCTACAACAAAATGCTGCAGACTGGGAAGCTATAAACTAGAAACAACAGACTTTACTTTCCATGGCTCTGAAGGCTGGCAGTCCTAGCTCAAGGTGCTGGCAGAATTCAGAGTCTATCAAGGGTCACTTTCTGACCCACAGACAGATGCCATCTGCTGTGGCTCCAGGGGTAGGAGAGGGCAACACTCCTCTCTGAAACCTTTTATAGGACACTAATCTCCTCCATATGGACTTTTCAAGGTCCTCTACCCAATCCCCTTATCAGGATGATGAGATTTTTCTGGGGACTCAGAATACAACAAACAGAATTCCAAAGTATGCCAACCTTGACCTGAAGAAGCAACCTCAGCTTCCCCTCTGGTCCTTCCTGATCCTGGCCCTCCATCTTTGTCTCTCAAGGATAGGGAGGGATTTTGACCAGAGTTTGAAGTTGGTTCCTTGACAAAAGCCGTGATTAAGAAGATCTTGCTGCTGGGAATGATGGCAAAGGCCTTTAATCCAGGCACTTGGGAAGCATGGGAATCCCTGAGTTCAAAGCCAGGCTGGTCTACAGAGTGAGCTCCAAGGCAGTGAGGTCTACACAGAGAAACCCTTCGTAAAAAAAAAAAAAAAAAAAAACAAGGAGGAGGAGGTGATGACTTCCTGGACAGTGTTACCAGGAAGGACACACACCCATCATGCAGCTGCTTCCTTGCTCTTCTGAGGGCAGCTGGGGGATTACTGGACAGATGTCTATACAAAACCCCTCTGCCACTTTGTGCCTTGCCCCCACCCCTCCACCTCCACTGTGGGAACACAAACTTGTCACCACTCCTCTCAAAAACGCACTCATGACAGCTCAGCCGCCTCAAAGGTCTCAGCCATGAGTCTAGGTCCACACTCTTTCATCTGAATGTCATGCCATGTCAGGTGGGCATGGTGAGACTCTGGATATGATTCACCAGCAGTCGCTGTGCCCTCCAGGTGGGAGCGCAGGCAAGGCCCTCAAATCCAGAGAGGGGGAGAAGTCCCGGCAAGCCTCAAAAGTTATGGTTGGAAAGCGCTCTGCCACACCCTTCTGCTCTCTGGGCCACAGGGCCAGTTCCGCCTTTATAGTCTTGGTTGGCAACAGCTTCACACCTGAGGCCTGGTAGCCTTGCTCACCACAGCTTGCACATAGCTTTCAGGAACCACAGTCCTGAACCTGTGAGTCTCAGGCTAAAACAACACTGTGGTGGCTGACTCGGGGCCCAGGGAGGCCCACCCTGTCCCCACCTGTTGGACACTGCCCCTACAGCTTTGGGGACATTGTTTAAACTCTAGGTAGAGGCCACCAGACCTCAGAGTTTTTCCGGGCACAGCAGGGGCCACAACAAGGCATGCCCTAAATAGCTTTGGGGAAACAGTCTAGGGATTGATAACACTGATAGCTGAAATCCCAGTACCCAGAGCCCTTCTGGCATTCTGGGCCTGTGATGGGAAGCACAGCTCCAAGACCCGAAAATACCTTTGGGCTGATCCTTCTTCATGCTCTTGGGCAATGGAGCCAGAGCCTGGCTTCTATGGAGATGTGAGAGGATTCTGTACTATCTGCTATTCAGTGGCCATTCCATCATCCTTCTGTCCTTCTCAAGAAGATTGCCCCTTCCCTCCATCCCTTCCTTCCTCCTTTTTCCCTCCTTCCTCCCTTCCTTCTTCCCCTTTTTCCTTCCTTCTGTTCATTTCTTTGACAGAATTCACTCTAGTCCAAGGTGGCCTCAACTCATTGCAACTCTTCTGCTTCAGGCTCTCAAGTGCTAAGATTACAGGCTTTCCCCACCACACCTGGCTCAGCTTTCTCATTTTTCTTCAGTGTAGACAGACTCTGAATCCACTTTGTGTCTGAATCTGCTTCCTGCTTACCCACAGCTCTCTGGTCAGATCACATCTCTCTCCCTCATTTTGATACCTATACTCAGGAAACAGCAAGCCACACCTTCTATAGCCTCCTGAGAAGCAGCTTCGGGGAACGATTCCGTTTTATTATTCACAAGTTGTGCCTTTCACAGAGCTTTGACTTGAACACAGCCCAACCAAGTTCACAGCCACTTGATGGCCAGAATGGCTTCCCCAGTTTGCAGGGACTTGTGCAGCAGCAGACCCTGCTCACATTGCCACCCATTCTGCTCCCCATCGCACAGCCTTCTTTGGGAAGATGGGGGGATAGTGCTCTCCACAGCTCATGGGGGCCCATAAGCACTGTCCACAGCTCACCTCTACAATTTCTGGAGTCCCTGAATCACCCTTCTGGTTCTTCGTGGCTGTGTGGCCTTGCACTGTGAACCTCAGAACTCTATACTCTGACCTGTGGCAAAGTTGCTTCCATGTTTCATTTCATGTTATTTTATGAATATATTTGCATTATTTTGCTGCAGATAGGGTCACATAGCCCAGGCTGGCCTCAAACTTGCCACGTAGCTAAGATTGTCCCTGATTTTCTTTCTTTTTAAAAATAATGTATTTGTTTTTATTTTATGTGCATTGCTGTTTTGCCTGCATGTGTCTGTGTGAGGATGTCAAATCTTGGAGTTACAGATAGTTATGAGATGCCATGTAGGTGCTGGGAATTGAACCTGGGTCCTCTGGAAAAGCAATCAATGCTCTTAACCACTAAGCCATTTCTCCAACCTCCCCCCCCCCTTTGTTTTTTCAAGTCAGGGTTTCTCTGTGTAGCCTTGGCTGTCCTGGACTTGCTTTGTAGACGAGGCTGGCCTCAAACTCACAGTGATCCACCCTGCCTCTGCCTCCGTGAGTGCTGGGATTACAGGAATGTGCAATCAAACCCAGCTTGACTTTCTTTTTGTTCTTATATGTTTTTACTTTATTCATGCATGGGGGGAGGTTGTACATGCCATGGCACATGAGTGGCTGTCAGAGGATCACTTTGGGGAGCAGGGTCTCTCCTTTCACCATGTGGAAAATCAAACACAGGTCCTCAGGCTTTACCCACCTCACCAGCCCTGACCCACCTCCCTGTGCTGGGATCACAGCCCTGCACTATAGTCCTGGCTCTGAATTTCACATGTGTTCGAGCAGCCTCTAACCCATCTCTTGAAAGCAACTTCTAGTCTTAGTCTTTCTGGCTTTGAGGGTGCTTACAGACGCCAGGAACTTACCCTCTGGGCAGTTGTTTGCATTTTAAAAAAATATTTGTTTAGTTTTATTTTATGTGCGTGTTTTGCCTGAATGTATGCATGTACACCACCTGTGTGCAGTTCCTTTGGAGGCCAGGAGAGAGCGTCAGATCCCCCTGGAACTATAGTTACTGGTGGTTGTGATCCACCATATAGACACTAGGAACTGAGCCCAGGTCCTGTACAAGAACGGCAAGTATTCTTGACTGCTGGGCCATATCCCCAGCTCTCTTGTTTGGGTTGGAGACAAGTCATTACTCTCTGGTAAGACTGGCTTATCACTCACCACACAGCTCAGGCTGACCTTGGATTCGCTCCAATACTCCTAGCTCAGCTTCCTGAGTGTCAGGATGTACTGAGGCCCCATACCTGGCTTCACACTGTGTTTTAACAGCACAGCTCTACTTCTCCAGTGGAGATCAGGGCCTACATTTGTTTATATAAAACAGCATGGTCAAGGGTTGGTATAGCTGTAGTTGGACAGGTGCTTAGCACATGCTAAGGTTCTTCCCAGCACCAGGAGAAAGGTGGTGGCAAGGGATAGCACAACAGCAACAATAACACATTTATTGTGCCAGACACGCTGTGAGCAGGCTTGTCACTCGTCCCACCTCAGTCCACTCAAAAGACCCTAGCAATCACATGCACAACATATTTCACTGTGTGTGGAGGGGCTAAGAGCAGATGCTGTTCTCCAGGAGCTCTCATGGTGGGGGGGGGGTTTAATTGGTTGGCTGGTTGGTTTGGTTTGAGTGTTTTGAGACAAAGTTTCTCTGTGTAGCCTTTGATATAGAGGAACTTTAATTGAGAACATAGCTGCTCTGGCAAAAGAACACATCCAGAGACCTTCTAGGTCTGTGTGATCTGGCTGGAATACAAACACACCTTTAATCCAGGAGGCAGAGGCAAGCAGATCTGAGTTCAAGGCCAGCCTGCTATAGAGCAAGTTTCAGGTAAAGAAAAGCTTAGGTCCAGGCATGGTGGTGCAAGCCTTTGATCTCAAACAATGAAGGTAAAGATAGTTTATAAAAAGAAGCACCCATGTTTGAAAGTGATGTCTAATTGAGTGGCAGAAAAAGTGATGAATCAGAGAAAGATTTGACAGAATAGAATATGCCCAACTCTCATGAGAACAGAGAGGAAAGGGAAGCTACTTAAGGGAACAATACAGAGAGAGGATGTAGTTTTACCAGGAGAGTTTTACAGAGAAAGGTTGAATGAGAGAACAAGCTAGACACAGGTGAAGACAGAATGAGCCAAGAGATTGGGAAAAAAATGCTGGAGTTAGTTTGAGACCAAGCAAGCAATTCAGAGGCTGGGAGAAAAGCCAGATTGAGTAAGTTAGCTGGAGAGGAGTTTGAGCCAGAACAGCTGAGTTGAACCAGCCAGCTATGAGCTCAGGAAAAAAAAAAAAAAAAAAAAAAAAAAAAAAAAAGAAAGAAAGAAAAAAGTACGAGCTTATTCAGCCGTAAATCTCAGAGGCTGAAGACTTTCTAGGACTAGGTTAGACTGTATGGAGGCTAAAAGTTTCCAGGATTAGGCCTAGGTTAGCAGGCAGAGGCAGTAAGCCTCTGAGACAATAACTGAAATGAGAGAATAAAAGTTCTTTTTACACTTGGCTGTCCTGGAACTCTCTGTAGACCAGGCATGCCTTGAATCCAGAGATCTGCCTGCCTCTGCCTCCTGAGTGCTGGGGTTAAAGGTGGCGCCACTTCCACCTGGCCGTCTCTGACTGGACTCTGGTGCTCACTGATTAGGCTGGTGACCCCCCTCTCTTGCCTCCCTCTGGAGTACTAGAATTACCAAGTGTAAGCCCAGCCTGTTCTCACCTCCAGGCCTGTCGTTGAAATCCCTTCCCAGGGGCAGAGAGGCAACAGCTACATCTTTTCCTAAGGTTCCCAATAACAAACCGAAGCACAATTCCACCAAGTTCCCTCTGGGAACAATGCCTTTATTGGACTTCCTTAAAGAGCGTAAGGGAGAGGTATTTAAAGGGATGTGGGTGCTCCTCCCATGATAGGCCACACCTGAGAAGCCTTTACCCAGAGGGGATGAGGGGGTCTCTGCAGTCACGCAGATGGAGCCCAAGCTCTAGTCTTCCCTGGATATATACTCTGTCCTCTCTGAGACACCACGTGCAATCAGGGCAGAGGTGGCAGGGAGTGGCAGGAAACCTAAGTGAAGATGTCACGGTTCTTCCCAACGTTCCATCAGGGGGCACAAACAGCCAACTACCTGTTGTGGATGGAACCATGGTTTTGTTTTAATCCCCGGTGTAGGATATGGGACTGATTCAGACTGTCCACAGCAGCAAACTGCCTCATGCAGGGTCTGAGAGAGCCCCTTTGCCAGCTGCGGATAGTTTGAATCTGAGGACTCTGGAGAGGGAATAAAGGCCAGGGTCCAGGAAGAAGGGGCATTCCAAGAAAGAACAAGGTTGCCGGTGCTCCTCCCCCTGCTGCCCCTGGTTGCTGTTGATGGAATTTGATGAGAAGTTGGAGATCTCCTGAAACAAAGATTTGACTTTCTCTAAGGAACCCAGACAATTCTAGCCAGCAGGAAGTAACTAAAGAGAACTCTGCCCCTTCTCCGCACTAACCTTTCTCTCCTACCTGGTGTTGGAAGGGATTGGGGGGTAGAAGAGAAAAAGAGGATTAAGAAACGTAAATAAAATAGTTTTAAAAAGGGCGGAACAACCACCCAGATGGGTCACTTCTTTTAGAGCAGGCACAGCTGGGCTCTCTAAAATGGCTGTTGCTCATCTGGAAAGACAGTCACTTAGGTCTGTCCTAGTCCCCCAGTCCTGAGGGCTAGGATTACAGCTGTGTGCTGCCACATGTGGCTTCTCTTCTGCTTGATTCAGAATGAAATCCAGATCCTGAGCTAGGAGCTGTGGCTCAGCTAGTAGAATGCTTGCCTAGCATGTGCAAGTTCCTGGGTTCGATCCCCAGATCCCCAACACAGCATACATTGGCTGTGGAGGTACACACTGTGATCCTAGTACTTGGATGTGGGGGAGGGGGGGAGGGGTCAGGAGAGTCAGGCTTCAAAGGCATCCTCCTGTACATAGCACAGTTCCAGGTCATTCTGGACTACCTGAGGTGTTTGCTGGTTTGTTGTTTTAAGTTTCTTTTATGTGTAGGAATGTGTTCCATGAGAATACCTGGGAATTATGGATAGTTGGGACCCATCATGTGGGTGCTGGGACTCCAACTCTGGTCCTTTGCGAAAGTAACAAGTATCCTTTAACTGCAAAGCCATCTCCCAAGCCCTCTGAGAGGCTTCACGGGCTCTGTCTGATGTGGGCCAGCTCCCTTTCTAAAACTCTCTTTACCTACTGCTTGTGGTTTTCCTTCTGAGCCCTTCCATGGCAGGTCTGCAAAAGAGGCTGGTGAATGGCCACAGAGTCAGCACACGCCTCACCTCAAGTTTCCACGGTTCCATCTCCTGATGGGTTCATTGTCCACTTTATCCACCCTGAATGCTCATACTGAAGGAGCTGAGGAGGAGGCAGGGTTGAGGGACTGCCCTGGACAAATGGGATGATGAGTCATCACCTGCAAAAAAGTGCCCTCTGGAAAGAAGGCTCAGTCTGCTAGTCAGTTATTGTCAACTTGACACAAACTAGGGTTACCTGGGAAGGGAGCTCAGCTGAGAGAGCACATCCTTCAGATTGGCACGTGGGGCAGTTTCCTGGCTTATGGTGGATGTGGGAGCGGGCAACCAGTGCAGCCAGTGCCACCCTGGGCAGGTGGTCCCGGCTGTATGAGAAAGCAGGCTGGCTGGACGACGGTGGCGCACGCCTTTAATCCCAGCACTCAGGAGGCAGAGGCAAGTGGATCTCTGTGAGTCTGAGGCCAGCCTGGTCTACAGATCAAGTTCCAGGACATACAAAAAAAAAAAAAAAAAAAAAAAAAAATTACAAAGGAAAGAAAGGAAGGAAGGAATGTTGGACGAGCCGTGGGAGCAAGGCAGTAAGCAGCGCTCCTCCAGGATTGCTGCCTCTGTTCCTGCTTGGGTTCCTACCCTGACTTTCCTCGATGATTGTGATGAGGAAGTGTAAGCCAAGTCAACCCTTTCCTCCCAAGTTGCTTCGTTCATGGTGTTTGTCACAACAATCATAAACAGACTAGGACGTCAGGCAAGTGAATTCGAACGTGCTCCTCCTTTGTTCCAAACTCTCCCATAGCTCCCCATTGCCCTCAAGAGAAACCTCAACATCCTGCCTGGCCTTTGGAACCAGGGCTTGTCACTCCTGTGAGGTTTCCCACTGGGTTTCTTATCTCAGAAATGCCACACACTGGTTTCCTTTAAGTCACTGGAGGAAGCATGCTTACTCACTGTGTGTGTGTGTGTGTGTGTGTGTGTGTGTGAAATATTTCCTCTGGAAACCTGCCTTCCTTTTTCAGCTCCCTCACCCACCTACTCACCTTGCAGGTGCATTGGCAGAAATTACTCTGAAAAAAGGGGGCAGGGTGGAGGCTCTACAGGGTGGTTATCGGGGGACTGACACAGGGCCCCAAGGCTGACAGCAGTGTGAGGGCAGAGTGAGGGACTTCCATTTCTCAGAGCAGGGTGCTCAGGCAGGGGAGGGGCAAGGGAGGATGGGGGAGGGCATGGGAGGGAACCACCAATGGGGGGACAGGTGGCTCGGACATGGTTTGACTGAAACCCTCTCACATTTACTGGGAAGTTGATAGAGGCAGAAGCAAAAGGTCGTCACAGACCCTGTCAACCCTGCTCATAACCACCACCAACTTTCAGAAAGAGCCTTGTTTTCTTTTGCCCTTAGCCACCATGTTTAAGGCAAATGATCGAGCATGGCAGTTAGGGGAACCTGTTGGAAACTTGATGTTTTCACCTGTAAAGATAAACAATGTTTCCTTATACTGTTTGGAGGAAGCTTTGTGGGTTTTGGGGGCACATGTAGAGATACACAGGAACATTAAACCTATCCCCACCCCGACCCCCAAAGTGCTTTGCCTTCCTTTATCAAGTAGGAGAAAGCTTGCCTAGCACACTGGAAGTCCTGGACTTGGCCCCCCAACCACATCATAGACATGGTGGTGGATGCCTGTGATGCCAGCACTCAGGAGGCATGAGCAGGAGGAGCTCCACTGAGCCTGGAGAACTCAGTGTCTCAAATTTTAAAAATGTAATAAAATAAATCAATGAAAGTAAAAGGACTGAGATACAGGTTGGCTTGCTCAGTTGGGTGTGGCAACACACGTCTGTAATCCCATTACCAACCAGGCAGAGGCAGGAGGATCAGTTCTTTTTACTTTTGAGATAGACCCTTGCTGTGTAGCCATGGCTAGCCAGGTACAGTGTAGCCCAGGTTAGCCTTGACCTTGCAGCCACAGCCTCCTGGGAGCTGGGTTTATGGGCACATCCAGCTTGTGTTGGTTTTCTTACCTTCCTGTGATAGCTCAGTGCTACCTGACACTACACTCTTCTCTGATAGGGTCAACACACACACACACACCCCGGACTCCGGTTTAGGGTGGGATCGCATTTCTGCCCCAACCCTCTCAGTGCTGAAACGCCATATGATTTGAACCTGTGCAGGCCTGTGCCTGCTGCCACTGTCTCTTCGAGGTCACGTGTGCGTCAGTTGTGAGTCAGTTGTGCCGTGTCCAGGGAAGACACTGCTTCCCTGGAGCTGCCCATCACCTCCAGTTCTTACACTCTTTCCATCTCTTCCCGAGAAGCTGTTTGCAACTGATGCCTGATGGAAAAGGGGAAATCGTTTCTCCCCAGTCACTGGAGAGTCCCTGGCTCTATCAACCACAGTCCAGGGCAAGGCCCTTGTCCGGAAGTAGTTGGCCAGCACAAAATGAACTCCATGTTGTTGGTGGTGGTAGTGGTGGTTGTGTGTGTTTGAAGAAACAACAAAGATGGGTGGTTATGGAGGGGAGGAGGATCTGGAAGAAGTTGAGGGTGGGAAAAACAGGATCAAAATATGTTGTATGAAAAAAAAAATAATAAAAGGAAAGCTGAGCCAGGCTTAGTGTCACACATCATCCCAGCACTCAGAAGGCAGAGGCAGGTGGATCTCTGTGTGTTCAAGGCCAGCCTGTTTCACAAAGCAAGTTCCAGGACAGCCTGGACTACACAGAGAACAGAAAAAAACTTGTCTCAAATAACAAAAAACAAAAAAAAATTTTTTTTTTTAATGTTTAAGGTTGCTGGGCATAGTGGTGAATGCCTTTAATCTCAGCAATTGGGAGACAGAGGAAAGTAGACTTTGTGACTTTGAAGCCAGCTTGGTCTACATAGAAAGTTCCAGGACAGACAGTTACATAATAGGGAGATCCTGTCTCAAACATCACACACACACATACACACGCCCCTCTCACCTTAAAGGTGAAAGTTTATTCTGGAGACAGTTTGATGAAATTTTTTATACTAACAGAGAAAAAAAAAAAAAAAAAACAACAAAGAAAGGTGGGTGCGGTGGCGTACACCTGTAATCAAAGCACTTGGGGAAGCAGAGGCAGGCAGATCTCTGAGTCCCAGGCCAGCCTGGTCTACAAAGCAAATCCAGAACAGCCAACACTACGCAGAGAAGCCCTGTCTCAAAAAAAAAAAAAAAAAAAAAAAAAAAAAAAAAAAAAAAAAAAAAAAACCAAACAAACAAAAACAAAAAACAAAAAACCAAACATACAAACAAGAACATCACCACCTTTTTGAGTATGTTGGTGGTCGCATTAAGTAGGTAGGTTGAACGGAAGCAGAGAGGCGGCAGCTATGGGCCTCCGACACTGTGAGACACTCTCCTGTCTTCAGTTGGCAGAAGCTAGTGTTCTCCGCAAGGTTTTTATTTGTTAGCCACAGCTGGCTCAGACACAGGGAAGGGGAGGGGATAGTTATTTAGGAGGCTAAAGCTAGCCCAAGATAGCTGGGCAAAGCAAAGCCTGCCTTTAATCCCAGCTCTTGGGAGACAGAGGCAGCCTATCTATGAGTTTGAGGACAGCCTGATCTACATTGGGAGTTTTCAGGATGAACAGGGGTACACAACACAGAAAGACACTGTCTCAAATTTAAAAAAAAAAAAAAAGAAAAGAAAAAGAAAAAAGGAAAGATAGCCAAGATAAATTGTAATTATGCTCTGGACCTGCAGCATTCCAAACTGGACATCACGGAAATTCTAATCTGTCAATCAGCCTTGCAGAAGATCCAGTTTCTTTCTGTGAGCTTTTGTCCTCAATGGCCACCATCCTCTCCCACTAGCCAGGCTGTAGCATGGCTGCCATTGCCACCATCAGGAGCTCAACACTACCTCTTATTTAATCTTAATTGATTTGCATTTAAATGTAAATAGTGACACGTGGCTAGTGACAGCGTGTGTCTGAGCTGTCCTTGCCTTTTCCTTGTATAGTTCCAGATACGTGGATGACCGGCGGGCGGCTACTTTGCATTTTACCACTTTGCATTCATTTCCATGCTCCGTGTATCCCTCTGATGCTTGATTTCTCGGCCCTCCTCCCCCGAACATTGTATTGTGGGAGTCTTTCCAGACCAGGCCATAGAGTGTTATCTTAATCTCCTTTTTAAAATTATTTAAATTACATTTGTTTGTGTATGTGCTTCAGAACGTGTACACGGCACAGCGCTCTCTCTGTTTACCTCTGTGGGTGCTGGAGAGTTACTAGGCTTGGTAACAGGAGGCTCTACTCACTGAGCCATCTGGGTCTTGTCAGCCTGTGCCTCAATTTTTAATATTCCTCTTCAGAATTCAGCAGTACAGATGGGCTATAAATTTGTCCAGCCATCCCTGTTGAGAGACATGTAGACATATAGATGACTCTCAGGAGAAACACAGCCACAGCCAGGGACAATCCCAGGCTCCAGGAGTGGAGGCAGAAGGACTGCTGCAAGTTGGAGGCTGGTCAGGGCTATGTGGCAAGAACCTGTCTCAGAGGAAAGCAAGAATACAGTCTGTATCTCAGCATTATGAGTGCAAGCAGGAGCAGCAGAAGTTCAAGATCATCTTTGACGGCGCAGCAAGTCTGAGGCCAGCCTGGGCTACACAAAACTGCCCATAAATAAAGAAATAGAGAGAGGGAGGGATGTGGGAGAGAGAGAGAATAGAGAGCGAAAAGGAACACTGCCTCCTCCCTGGGCACATGTATGGTCCCTCCTCGATGATAAACACAGGTTTCAGTATCCCTTATCTGAAATGCTACCAGCAGTATTTCTAATTTTAGATTTTGGAGACTTTTGAATATGCACAGACTCAGCCAGTTGAACGGTCTCAGTGTTGAAGTCTGAATATATGTGAATCCTGTAGACTTCAAGTTTCATATATTGGAGTTGGGGACCTCAAACCGTGCTACTTTGTTTTGGAGGGGGTGTGTGTGCTGAAGTATGGTCACTCTCTGTAGCCCAGGCTACACTCACACTTGGGCAATCCTCCTGCCTCAGCTTCTCAGATATTTGGATTACAGTTGTGTGCTATCCTATTGTACAAAAGCCATTGTTAGAGTTCAGTTTAGTTTAGTTTAGTTTTTTGAGGGGGGTTATGTAGCCCAAAGTCCATGTAGCCGAGGATGACCTTGAACATCTGCTTCTCCACCCTCTGCTTCTGGAGTGCTGGGATCACAGTCACGTGCCGGTACACTCCAGCTTTTATGGTGTTGGGGATGGCACGTGAGGCAGGTACCTACCAACTGAGCTACATCCCCATCCCTCATAGTTACTATTTTAATGTTAAGAACTCCTGGGAAGGTTTTGCTGTGTGCCAAGCATTGTTCTTATCACACTACCTGTAGTAATGTTTTGGTTTGCTTTTCTCTAGTACTGGAATAGAACCCAAAGCCTCTCATGCTCTGCCATTGAGCTACAGCCCCAGCCAAGATCAGTTCCATTCACAGTTGAACAGAGTGGGGTTTCTTGTTGTTGTTCCTCTGTAATACAGATGCAGAAAGTGGGGTGCGGCTTCACAGATTTGCCCCAAGTTACATAGCCAGTAAGAGAAGCATTTGAACCCAGAACTCCCAGAGCCTGCCATGCCTGCTTTCTGTTGCCCTAGCTCCCACCACACTGGCCACACAGGCTACCCTGAAGTCACCACCTACAAAGCTTTCTTCAGGATAGTGAGGTCGGCCTTAGCCAAGCTCCTGGGCCACACCACTTCTCCTCCGTCCCCTAGCTCCATCCCTGGCCAGGGATGTGCTCAGAGCGCTGTGCAACTACAGCAAGAGAAAGCAAAGAGCATGTGAGCTCCGTTTATGTAAGCTGTGAAAAGTGGGACCCACCCTGCTAACTGGAAGCAAGCAGGAGTCACGCAGGCTTCCTGGAATCAGGGCCCCAGGCTGCCAAGAAACGGGCCTCTTTGCGTCTGAACAATTGAATGTCACTGGGGTAACCCAACTCTGCTGGTCAGAGAGGCTTCCTGCCCACGGGCTCACAGCGCAGCCTGTGTGAGCCAGCCAGGCTCCAAAGGGGAAAAAAAGGACCTGGCACGGTGCCCTTTGAGGCCATCTGGGGAGACACTGTACAGTCCCGGGCTCTATGTAGGCCATCACCTGACAGACACAGATCATAGACTGGTGAATCTCAGACACAGAGACAGCAATGCAGGAGGGCTCTAGCTTGTAAGGCAAGCCTGAACAACCAAGCCAGGACCCCTAGATCTTCCTGCTGTGTGCCCCTGGGCATGGCATAACCTCTGAAAGACGTGTGGCTCTTTGGTAGAGAATTCAGTTAGGACAGCTCTTCTCAACCTATGGATCTTGACTTCTTTGGGGGTCACGCATCAGCTATCCTAAATATCAGATATTTACATTCGATCCATAAACAGTAGCAAAATGACAGTTATGAAGCAGCAAGGAAATAATTTTGTGGTGGGGGGGTCACCACAGCATGAGGAAGGTTGAGGACCACTGTGTTAGGGCTGTGCGCGAATGTGGAGCCAGCAGCCAGAGCATGGGCAGACTACCAGCTGGGAGAATCACGTTCTAGAGGCATCCCCACTCACGTGGTAGTAAAGACTTATTTTCACTAATTCTAATCATGTGTGTGTTTCTCTGCATGTGGGGGTGTGCGGAGGAGTGCGGGTGCTCACAGAGACAGAGGTTCGGATCCCCTGGAGCTGTCGGTACAGACAGTAGTAAGCTGCTTGATGTAGATGCTGGGAACAGAACTCAGGTCCTCTGGAATGGCAGGCGAGTGCTCTTAGACCACTGAGCCATCTCTCCAGTCTTGAGTTTTGTTTGTTTGTTTGTTTGTTTGTTTGCTTTTTTTTTTTAACTGGCTCTCTTGTACCTCTGTTTGCTCTGTTTGGCATCCAACAGTTTATGATCTTGAACTTGGTCAACTTACTTCGCCTCTCTTTTCTTTGTTTTTTGGGGGATTTTGATTTTGGGTTGGGGGAGGTTTTTCTTTTCTTTTCTTTTCTTTTCTTTTCTTTTCTTTTCTTTTCTTTTCTTTTCTTTT